>NC_058131.1:228270166-228332999 GCF_016433145.1 Gracilinanus agilis | reverse complement strand
AAAGGAATAATAAACTGGAGGAGTTCCAGGCGAACTGGAGAGACCTCCAGGAACTGATGCAGAGCGAAAGGAGCAGAGCCAGAAGAACATTGTACACAGAGACTGATATACTGTGGTAAAATCGAATGTAATGGGCTTCTGTACCAGCAACAATGCAATGACCCAGGACAGCTCTGAGGGATTTATGGTAAAGAACGCTACCTACATTCAGAGGAAGAACTGCAGGAGAGGAAACATATAAGAAAAGCAACTGCTTGAACGCAAGGTTTGGGGTGGAAATGATTGGGGATGTGAACTCGAAACTGCCACACCAATGCAACCACCAACAATTTGGAAATAGGTCTTGATCACAAGGACACATGACAAAACCAGTGGAAATGTGTGTCGGCCATGGGTGGGAGGAGTGCGGGGGGTGAAGAGGAAAGTAGGAGCATGAATCATGTAACCATGTTAAAAATGATTATTAATAAATGTTTAAATTTTAAAAAATTCCCATACCAACAGTCAAAAAAAATAATTGCTTAATAAATATTTCCTGGATTGGATCAGATAGACATAATTGATAGGACTTTGAAACTAAAAGGGAAAATGCAGTTCATATAAATTTAGGAGAATACAAGTTTCCTGAGACTATAACCTGTTTCTTTTTTTTCTGGCTTTTTCCCAGAGCCTGGCACAGTACTTGGAATGTGTAAGTGTTTGATAAATACTTGCTGAAATCGCATTGATTGAATTGGATATATAGAATTCACAACATTTTGTAACTGAAAGAAAGAGGGGATGGGATCATACCCTGTTACTTAAAAAATCAAAAGACTGAAGTGAAAAAATTAGACAAGATATTTATGATGGTCAAACTGCCAGTGCCAGGAACAGAACCTGAGGATCTAATTCCAAAGGTAGGGTTATGCAAGCCATAAGTTGTGCATGAAGTTATATGACATTGACACAAATACTAATAAATGACTGACTGCCAGGGATATAAGTGTGAACCAGCAGAGTCCATGGAATGGCTTGATAGATGGGTGCATTAAGATGTATTTGCACTGAACTCTGATCAATGCAAGGACCAACATCTATTCCAAAGGACTGAAAATAAACATGGTACTCATCTCTTGAAGAGAGGTGGTAGATTCAAGATGTGGAATAAGACATACATTTTCAGAAATGGCTATTATGGGAATTTGTTTTGCTTGACAATGCATATTTGTTATGTCAAAAATAAAAGGATGCATTTGCAAACACCATGCAAATTCTCCTTAGTGGCCATAATAACAAAAGCAGCTTATATTTACATACACTCATATTTATGCTTCTGAGTTATAAAATGCCTTCATATATATTATTTCATTTACTGTGAACATGATGCTCACTGACTATGCAAATGTAGTACTTGTATTAGGAACTATGGGTAAGTACCAAAGATGCTCTCCAGTGCTCCACAATGGGCTTGAAATGATAGGTAACCATTCAACAGGTGAAGGGGAAACAGATACAGAATTCCAGTGAGCAAAAGCAAAGAGATGGGAAGGTATAAAGGATGGTAAAGAATCCAATTTGGCTGAAGCACAGAGTATTCTAAGGGGCATAGCATTCATTAAAATAGTGGACTCCATCAACACAGATCCCCATGGAAACTGAAAGAAAGGTGAAGAGAAAAGAAGAGTACTGTATATGAAATGATTTAGACCCACCCTTTCATTTTCCTTTGGCCTAATGCCTGGTTTCCTTTAGAAGTGTCCTAATTTCTTTTGTCCTAGGGTCTTATATTTATTTTCATGGCTACCATTTAGCTGTTCCTTTTCCCCACAGGAGGACCTGGCAATCTACTTCTCCCTGCACCTGTTCTACTTATCCAGAAAGATAAGGTCCAAAGAACAAAGATGCTTTAATTAACCAAGTGGTTGGAGTCTCTGCCCTAGAGAGCTCTCCTCATACGTACTTCCCAGGCTTGTTACTTTTTGGAAAGCACACCATATAGCTTCAGGGTAGCCTGCAGGAATTTCGCCCAGGGAAGACTTTGCTTAGGAATGGACAGGCATTAAAGTTCAAGGATGAATGTATTAGAGCAAGAATAATTCTCATCTGAAAGCTGCTTCATAAAGAAGGGCATTTTGACCCCACCCCCTTCCCAGGTCAGTAATGATTCAGCTCCCTTTCAATGCCTTATCTTTAATATGCATTCCCACCTTTGCCTATGTGAGGGACAATGAGTCATCACAAGGTTGAGTGAGGTTAGCAGCCCTATATAATAAGAGACAGTAAGAAGTCTCAATGGTCCAAGTCTGGGACTTAGAATTGTCCCCCACTAACCCCACCTCCTCCTCTTAAGCACTATTCTCAATAGGATCTCTGGACCAGCTATTTTCCCTCTCCATACACATAGTTCCCATTTTTCCTCTTCTACAAAGTAGGAGACAATAACCATGCTCTCACTCTTGGGAGGCAATGGATCAGAAATGACTAATAAAAATGACTACCAATACAAAATGCTCCATGAATGCTAAATAGACCTCAGCAGCATTTTCTGGAGAAAAAGGCATTCTCCTCCACTGGGTTCCACTCTAAGTACCTAAGTTATAAGTCATCATGGTATCTTAAGGGCTTGACTACTCTTAATGGGTTCATTTCAATTACCTGGGTGGTACTCCACATCTGCCTGCATGCACTCCATCCATTTCAGAATGGATAATTTGAACTTGCATTGGGAGGAGCTGTCCCATCTATGCAACTCATGAAAACAATAAGGGTAGGGCTGGAGTTTATAGTCCTTCCAAAGAATTTTCACCCACAAAAATGTAAGCTATAGAATGAAAGTTCCTTCAGGGAAGGAATTGTTTCATATGTGTATTTGCATTCCTAACACCTAGCATATTCCCTTGTATATAGTAAGTGCACAGTAAATGCTTGTTGATTCTTTCTGGAAGAGCAAAGTGGAATCTTTGTATTGAATTCCTGACCATAAAACTTCCAGGGTGTTTTAGGATCCTGGTTGTAAAACGAATACCTATCCATCTACATACCCTAGATTTATCTGAGAAAGCTCAGACTTTTAGTGGCAAGGCATCTATCTATCCCCTGTGATCAGGTAATTTTGAGCATATGAAGGCATACATGTCAATGAACCAAGAAGGGTTAGTAGTCTCTTAAAATAGCAAATTCAGGTCATGTTCTGTTTCTACTACCTTGAGTTAAAGTCATTTCCTATGTTGGACCACCCCCTTTGGAATGGTCATCAAACTCTGGCCTGTTGACCTGAACGTCATGTTGCAAAATGGAGCTTGTCATGTTGATACTTCATCAATTTTGATGGTTTTACAGCTTTATATTATTTATTATTTATTTCACCCTTATTTAAATTGACTTTGTACTCATTCTTCGAGGTGACTTTGATAGTAATCATATATTAAAAACCTACTATATGCCAGACACTATGCTAATCCTTGCTCTACTTACTACTTGATAGCTGTCTAATCTTGGACAAGTCATTCAAATTCTCTAAGCTTCTGTTTCTTCATCTGTACAATCACAATAATTCTTGCCTTATTTACTAGACAACCCAATCTGTAGTCAGGAAGATTTAAGTTCAAATCTGGTCTCAGATATTTACTAGTTGTGTGACCCTATACAAGTAACTTGTTTGCTTCAGTTTCCTTATCTGTAAAATGGAGATAATAAGAGCACCTACTTCCAGGATTGTCGTGGGAATAAAATGAGATAATAATTGTAAAGCACATGGCATAATGCCTAGTACACAGAAAGTGCTATCTGAATGTTAGCTATGATGTTAGCTATTATTGTTAAAGGATTGTATGAGGATCAAATGAAATAATGTATGAAAAGGAGCTTTAAAAAATAAATGTGTGATATAAATCCAAGGGTTACCATTTCTTAAATGTAATATGCAAATAATTGGAGTTTTTTTTCTTTGTGAATGAATTCAAGGGAAGATTCAGTTGAGGTGGGGGTAATATACACAGAAATTACTATTATGTACAAATAAAAAGCATTAAATGCTTTCTCATACTACATTATGCAAAGAAGTTCAATCAAAAAGTGATACAAATACTAATGAATCATCAGATGTCAGGGTCAGAGATGTGGGCCACCCCATCCATTAAGCAATAAAACTTATAATTTTTAAAATGCTCATCAGCAGAGAGTAATGGCTTCCACAAAGCAAGTTTGGTAAATTCCCATCATGCCAGACAAAAAAGAGAACATACATTCTCTTCCCTCATGAGAGGAATGCATTCTCAACCCCCAAGATTGGGCCCTTATGAGTAAATCAATTTTACAATAAAGAAATTCACTTCTCCTAACAAAAATTCTTATCTTCCTAGGGGGATCATATTGATAATCCTTGTCCCCTGAAACACTATGGTTTTTTTTCCCCTATGGTTTATTATCATTGAAATTACCTTTTTTTATATGATCTACACTTGTAGTTTATCTAGACCACTCCTTCCATCCCTTCCTTGATCATTCTACAGTCAGAAAATTGCTTTCAGGTGCTGAGAAGGAAGGTAGGTATTCCTGAAATCAAACCATTTGTGAGTCTCATCCCAATGCTTCTAAGGCCCACATTAAATAATTCTTCTTTCTCTGCCATTCTCACTCTTCAGAGATTTGTAGGTTGTTACCATGGCTCCCCCTTCATCACCACTTAGCTTTGCCATATATGTTTAATTCTTTTCATCTTTCATCATAAATCAGTCCTTCCAACCCTTAAATCAGGCTCGCTGATCTTCCCTAAACTATAGTATGTCCTATTTTTCCAACTCATCTCCTGCAAGTTGTGGCTTTTTGTAAGCTCTGATTTATCCTCCTCCTACAACCTCTGACAAAATAGAGATGTTCATAGAGGTATAGATATTTGAAGGAGCAAATATTTTTTTTCTGAACCCAAAAATGCCATAGAAGGGTTGAGAATATTAGGGTAAGGAATGTTTGCTCTATATGTCTCTGTTCTCCCTTGAACACAAGAAGGCCTAAGTCATTCTATTAGAGAGTATCAGAGGAGAAGTCATAGCCCCTTCTTCCCCAGACTTACCTGATATTAGGACAAAACAACAGACTCTTCAAACCTCTATCAAATGAAACAAGGATTGGCTCACCTGGCAGGCATGCTAACCCTTGGATAAGCACGTTTTTTATCAAGTGGAAGGAAGAAAGAGAGATCTAGACTATCTCCCAAGAGAGAGGAAGCAGGATGGGAAAATCAACATCACTACATGTTTATCAGTTGCCTCACTTCAACAACAGGCCTCCAGTAATTGTTGTATATAGAATGCTAGATTTGATCAGAACTTTAAAAGTCACTTAATCCCATTTCTCAAACAGAATAGGAATAGTATCTATGAGATCTCTGAGAGATGATCAGCTAGCTCCCATTTTACACTTACAATGAGAGGAAGCTACTTACCATTCCATTGTTAAATAGTTCTAGTTGTTAAAAGACATTCTCCCTTAAAAAATAAAAAAATAAGCATTTACGACCTAGTGTAATTGCTTGTCAGCTCCAGAAGGGGGAAGGGAAGAGGGGAGGGAAAGAATCATGTAACTTTGGAAAAATACTTAAAAAATAAATAAAATTTAAAAATATTGTCCCCAATAGACCACAATCTGCTTTCTAGGCAACTTCTATCCATTACTCACAGGAATTAGAGATGGAAAGAACCTTAGAAATAATCTAAGCTAAGGTCTAAAGAGATCAAATGACTTGTTCAAGGCCACACAGATTGTAGGCAGCAAGGCTAGGAACTCAAGTCTTCTCAAGACAAACCCAATTCTTTCCACTTGGGCTTTTTCCTTCTTTCAGAATTACAATGACTAATGGTTATGCCACATCAGCACAGGAGATGATTCCCAAGTGGCTTCTCATCATGTAAAAATATAAAATGGGCTTTTAGAGAAATGATTAATAGGGACTTATAGCTTGTCTACCCCTCCAATTCCCCCTATCCCTGCCCCTGGAAGGCCATGCCATACTTAGAGGAATATCACTTTCAGGCATCAGAAAGATTTCCCTGATGTACTTAGAACACTGATCTCATTTACTGAATGCAAAGTTGTTCATCAAAGAAAAACTGATAACGTGGCATGTTATTACAAGTCACAATTTACAATCCTTCTCAGGAGAATTTGTTATACATAGGGACTCATAGCTGGCCAAAATCACAATCCCCTTCAGCTAACTCCAATGGAATAGCAGATACGGCTTGGCAGCCATTGCTTTGCCTTCTGCTCATGGTATGAAAACTCTTTTTTTGGATTTTCCTTTTGCTTTGAGTCTCTGAACTCACTCAGATATATTACCCCTTGAGGAATGACCAGAGCAAGAATTACATTACATTGCCACCATTCCTGATACCAAAAAGTCCTATCAGACACCTCCATCACAGTCTACAGTTCATCTACATCTAAAAAGTCAAGCTGTCCACATCGCACCTGTTTTCCTAAAGAGGGGAAAAAAAAAGCAAATGCTTATTTTCATAGGCAGCATGCTACTAAAATGCCTTTACTATAAATCAAGTTCTAAATCAAGAGAATAGAGAAATTCACATGAACACAATGAACAGTAAAATCAATTCAAGTTGCAGGATTTACGCATGATTTTCACACATGTATATTGATAGAACTACAACTCTGCAGGCTGATCCAGACATGAAATCTGATGCAACTGCCTAATTATTGCTTCCCTATCTCTGAAATAGTCACTGAGAATTCTGAGATGCCATGGTAAGCTTCTCTGAAGTCTTTTGTGCAAAGAAAATTTTGTGGGTAAAATGGTAGAGCTCCTGTACTAACAACTACCTTAGAGGCAGGCAGTGTGAATATTCAGAAACAAGAAAATCCAACCTGTTCCAAGCAACAAAATTAATCCCAAGGGGAATGGTGGTTAAGTGGGCAGAAGCACTATTCAATAAGGTGACCCATCTATCTACAGGTCAGGCAGAGCTCATTCAGTTACAGTTAGTGTCTTTTTCAATCTCATCAATAATCATCTGATCTCTATCTTGCTGAAAAACTCTTGGCCAAAATTTCTGGCCACTAAAGTGCTCCTTTCTGAAAGCAACCCCTGCTGGATATGTCAAATGATGCATAAAGGTTTGGTCCTACTGCCAAGTGGACCACATTGTAAGAGGACTTTGGATGCATAGAAAAGCAGTTCTGGAATTAATCTGGAGACATATCCCTTTGAAACACTAATCATAAGAATACCCCCTTCTCATTAGCTCAAAGCAAGGAATATTTCTTAAGTACATTCTCTACATCTGTCATATATGTATGATTAAGAAACATTATTGATGTCTTCAAGCTGTATATATGGACCAGTCTGAAACATATACACTTGTATTTGAAAAGAGAAGAACCTATGCTGAGACATACTCTGGCGATATCTAATGTCAGCTATGCTAGGGCTTGTAGTCATTGCATGATTGGTTAAAAATATATATATATCTTGTGGCCAAAAGGAGGGCAAGCATAAAAGAGAATGGAGAAAATTTCAATTTCCTCCTCAAACTAGCATAACCATTCATTAGAATGGCTACACATAAAGTGATTAAGTAAACAAATGCACCTTATAATAATAAATAGCAGCAGCAATAACAACAAAAATTAAGTCCAGTATTTCATTATGAAAGTATCAAGGGTAAGAAGATCATTTCTCCCATAGCTTCCATCCTGCTGCCAGAAAAGGTACAGTCTAGTCATACTCCTCAAACCCTAACCCTCTCCCCAATTCCATCCCACCCCACCCCCAGCTAGGATGAGCTCAACATCAGATAACAAAGAAGCAACACTAAGCCCCAATGCCCTGAGCACTCAAGCTGAAATATTCATCCAAACTGTTTTCTCCAGGAGAGGGGCATGCTAAGACTGCTTTTCTATGTAGTGACAAGAAAGTATTTATCTGCTAACCCCAGCTTCTAAATTTGCCTGCTTTTCTGGATGTAGAAAGAGAGAGAGAGAGAGAGAGAGAGAGAGAGAGAAAGAGAGAGAGAGAGAGAGAGAGAGGAGAGAGAGAGAGAGTATGTGTATGTGCATGAGATTGGGGGAGGGGTAATCTAAGCATACTTGTTGCTACACAATAGATCTTTTTTCCATATGCTTTCAACTCAATTAATAAAGAACAATATTAAATAGCAAAACATTTGAATTTCACTTATTCCTGAAGATGCAAATTATGGAAAGAAACTAGATTTGCTCCAATGAATTAGCATAGGCTTTTAAAAGATGACTTTAATGGTTTATTTATTTTCCTTTTAATATTTCATTTATTCAAACTTACATGAAATACCCAGGCAATTCCATTTGATGTTCTAGTGAAAGGATACTCTGAGGAGAGCAAGGAGATGGATAGGCCCCCCCTCTACATAAAACCCTGAATAAAATTGCTTAGTGGAGAAAAGACTGTCAGCATTGCAGGACTCCCCAGCAGAGAAATCTGCAGTGTTGAGGCCTGCCAGGTTATGCCATTGAGTGTTGCTGCAGATGGCTATATTAAGAAATTGGGGGGAAAGAGGAACAAGAGCAACAGGAATAGAGAGAGCATTAGTTAGCTCTTCCCTACCCACAACTCAAGAAAAGCAATCATCCTCCCCAACTCTCATCTCTTTTGCTGTTGCCTAACTCCTTTGAGGTCCTTAAAAGGGCTCTGGGAAGTTGAGGGGGGACCTCAGAAATGAATCATGAGGAGGAAAAAAAGATAAATTCACAGAGGTAAGACAGATCTCAGCATGTCACTTGCAAATTTAGGGGGAGGAAGGTACCAGTAACAAATAGCAGCTGCTTTCCTGAGAACATTTCAAGCATTTTCTATATCACTAATACATGATATGGGGAACAGAATGGCATATGATGAGAAGGTGGATGCTTGAAGGGCAGACAGGTCAGGAACAGGTTTTAAGTGTACCTTTGACAATGAGGATGAAGTCTCTATCCTTAAGAGGAAAGGATTATTTCTCTCCTCCACTAGGGGCTGGAGAAGAAGGGAAGAGCTTCCCAGTAAGAGCTACAACCTAGTGTGTCCCACACTGAAAGACTGTTGCAATATCCCACTGGCTCCCAAGAGTGGGAAACTTTTCTGCAAGCCTTTGTGCCACAGGGGGAAGGTTCCCAGGGATTTGACACCTTCAGAAGATATAAAGGAAAGAAGTTCTGGCGGGGGATTCGGGTTTAGGAAGTAAAGAAAAGAAAGCCAGTTAAGAACTAAAGGCTATGTGTTTGGAGGAGGAAAAAAATTTTTGGATGGTGGTGTCAACCATAAATCAGAATAAAAGTAAAAATAAACGAGGGCAGCTCACCCTTCCGTATGATTTGGAAAAGTAGACGAGGCTGCGAGGCTCTGATTGCAGCAGACAGTCTTACTTCTCTACCCGGGAAAGAGTCTTTCTTCTCCGGCATCAGACGGATCCGCAGTCGCCCTTCGCCATGGTGAACCCACCAACTGAACATCTCGGTAAGGTTGAACTCTAGCATCCCTGCTGTAGCCACAGCAGCCTGCTCGGGAGGACTAATGGAGGAACCCGTGCAGCCCTCCAGGATCGCCTCCTCGCCCACTTCCAGCACCAACTGCTTGGCCCTGCGGAGCTTCCTCACAGAGCCACCCTTCAGGACCTTGGACAGCACTCGTCCTCCAGGTGGTAGCTGGGGCAGAGCAGCTGCCCCGGCTACACCTTGCCGCCTCAGCAGCAGCAGCAGCAGGGGCGAGCAGTCCAGCGCCAGAGAACTACGAGCCTCTGGTAGGCTGGCTCCCGGTGCCGATGGAAGCAACAGTAGCAGGTCCCGGGCATAGATACGAAATAGAGAGGGCACAATGAAGTCCACAGCCAGGCTCTTCCTCTGGAGCCGGGAGTAGCTAAGTGGCTCACGTTGCTGCTGGGGCTGCTGCAGTTGGGGCTGGGGCTGCTCCGTTGTTGGGGAACTGGGGGGGAAGCCAAAAGGGTCCAAGCTTAGAGACCGAGGGATTGAAACCAGCAACAGTAACAGGAAAGGTGGCATCGCCGCGGAAGGGAACATTCTGGGTGTTCTCATTCCGTCCCGGAGTGAGAGAAAGGCAAGAAAGGGGGGGAAAGGACAGCCAAATACTTGTCACTAGATTCTCTCTGGCTCTTTCCCCCTGCTTACCCTCCAAAACACACTGCAAGCACTAGGAGAGAGAGCTTAAAGCAGTCACTGAGATCCGTGGCGTTCTCTTTCCCCTGTAACTGAGAGCTTCAGTCACTCTTGGATGCTTTTGAAGCCCCTACCAAGGACGTGATCACAATCGGAGGGAGGGGGGAGAATGAGAGCCTTGGGGGTAAAAGGGGAGGGGGGTCGTTCGCACAGGAAGGAGCGCTGAAATCCGTCCTGGTGCTTTGAACTCGCCAGCTGGTACCCCTTCACCTCTCTCCTCCACAGAGCGCTCCTCTCACACAACAGGGCTCCTGTTCGAAATCCCTAGCAGCAAGCAGGAGAGAGAGAAAAGGGATTTAGGGGAGAGTAGGGAGAGACGCAGAAGCAATTTTCCCCCCTCCTTGATCCCCTGGAATTCTTTGCAACTTTCAGTCCAGAGAATGGCAGGTCTTAAGGGGGAGGTTCGCTCTATCCTGAGCACTTCCTATGTTCTCCTTAGCTTACCCGATCAGTCATGGAACTGCCTTCCGGACACAGGAGGTAAGACCAAGCCAGGGAATCGGAGGTGGCCCCTTTTTCCGTCAACCCGTTTTTATCCTCTGTCGCAGCACACAGCCCTCTGGACTGTCCCGGGAGCAGAACTTCCAGGCTACGGCTGGATGTTCCCGAGCGAGAGCTTCAGCTTACAGTGCGGAGCTAAGGCTCCTAAGTCCGTGCATCCTGCCTTCACCCAATAAGTTTTCCCCTTCTTCCTCGTTCTACATCTGTAGGGCTCCTCAGAGTTTCCAAGAACAAATGCAATGACCTGACAAATTCAACACTGAGCTGAAGGTATTCGGCGCCTGAGAGCCTGGAATGTTCCCCTTTGCCTTCCTCCCCTCCCGCCCCCCCAGCTTCTCTTACCCAACACCCAGACCAATCCCCCTGGATGGCTGTGGCCGTCCAGGAGGCGTCTCACTGCTCCGCGGCTCCGCGGGAAGCGGCGGTGCAGGAGGTGGCAGCTGCTCCCGCCTGCCGCTGCCGCCCCTGGGAGCCGCTGGATCGCATCTGCCTGTTCAGACAGCCACTTGCAGATGGCTGTGAGCCGGAGCTAGGAGAAAGGGGGCGGGAAAGAGCCAGAGGGGCGGGGGTCTGACAGGCTCCAACTGCCCGCCACAACCCAGGCACGCAACGGAACTCTAGCGTCACGCCTCAGCCCTGCTCCCCCCAGCCAATGAGGTGGCGAGGATAGATAATATGCAAAGCAGATCTAGGATTGGGCGGTAGCGAATACTTTCATTGAGAAAAGCCGCAGGCCCGCCCGGTACACCCCTGTACCCCCCGTCCGCCCTCCCCTACCCCCCCCCCCCCCGCATTCACATCCTCTTTCTCTGCTCTATTTCACTGATGTGTGAACAGTCAGATTCAATGTTTTAAGCAAATGAGAATACTCGAAGTGGAATGCACAATCAGGCACTCTCCCTAATTATGCATTGAGAGATTAAGTGGATCAGACTGAGAGAAAGCGAGTTCCTGAATAAAAACAGAGCAGAGGATGCAGGATTTGTCAATGATGAGCTTTCTGGCTTGAAAGCTCAAGACTAGGATAGACTCGTTCAACGTTTTAAAAGATCCTTCTGATCTTATTTCTGGGGACCCGGCGACGTAAGCAGATCTTGACGTGAGGGGAAAAAAAATGCAAAAAAGAATTAGATTTGTAGACAGATGATGCTCCTCTTTTGAACTATTTCTTTAGGTGTAAAAATAAGGGAAATGGACAAGATGATCTCTAAGGATTTTTAATTTGTAATATTATAAAGATCATAAGAGATTAATGATCCAGAAAAAAGTTATAACAGCTAAAATCTATCATAGTTCTGCTAGAAATGTCAAAAGTTAATTAACCTAATTTTCTAATTTGAGTGACTGGATTACAACGGAGCTCACTAGCCTGACTTCCCAAAAAAATATTTCTCCAAAATTTTCCCATACTGAAGTAATAAGATCTAGATATGTGTCTCTTCCACAGAACTCTCCCTAGAAAAGTGTTTCTCTATTTCCCTTTCCATCTGGATAATGGTAGTTTAACATTAAACTTAAAAATAAAGTATCTGAACACACACCAAAACTAAAAATAATTCCGAGGGCATAATAGCCTAGATAATCACTTAACTACATAAATCAAGACAGTATTGTCCTTCAGCACCGTAATCTAATCAGCCACTTAAAAAAAAAAAAAAAAAAAAAAAACAGCCAGTTCTAAACAACCTTAAAATAAGTGAGGTCATCTTTTTTCACTATTTGCCTCACATTGAATTTTATTCTAGAGTGGATCTTTTCAGGACTGTAAAATGCAAAGAAAGCCAATAGATAACTAAAATTTAAGTGAGTTAGGAACTGAATCTATCTGTCATGATTTTAATTTGTCTCTTGGGATAAGACAATTCAGAATTCTCTACTTCAATTAAATCTTATGCAAAATGAAACTTCTTACTACTCCTTTTTCCAATCCTGTCCCTTTAACCTTTCTTCTCCCAAATACAAAGTAGGGCAACATTAATTATTTTTTTTAATGAAGGAAGAAGCCAGGAATAGAGGGAAGAACATTCATTTATTCAAGCAAATCCCTTGGCCATCTTCAGGTCAACAGCTGGTTTTATGATAAAGGAAGGTTGAAGATATCCATAAGAGGAATTGGCTTGGAGTGCCCCTAATTGGCAGCTCACTTGATTAAATTAGTCATTCTCTCCAAGGAATTCAGAATGGCCATACTTTGTTAGTCTAATTTGGGAAGGGGAGAGGTTATAGAAGGATATACCTAAATATTGACTGGATTTTGGAAAGAGGAAACCTCTATTCTGGGGGGAAAGAGGTATTGTGATCTTCTTCTTCTTGTTGTTGTTATTTTAAACAGGAAAAAATAGATGATAGAGTTTACAGATGAGAAAATTGAGGTCCAGAGAGGCTAATTAACTTTCCCAGTGACAAGCAAGGATTAAAACCTAGATCCCCTGACTCCATGTCCATCTCTTGGCCAACCATGCCAATAAAGCTGAACAACCTTCTCTCCCCTACCAAAGTCATCTTTTATTTCCATAGAGCAAGTGGGAGATGGAAGAAAAACTCTGTCTTTGGAAATAAAGAGGATAGAATGTGTGCCTTCCATGCTCATGCATTCATTTATACTTATTCTTAAAGTGTATTTCCTTCTAGGTGTCAGCATTCTATCTGGGAGCACCTCCCTGAGGGTGAAGATGCTCAGAATCCAAACATATTAATGTTCTAGGGAAGGATCTCCTTGACTAACCATCATCCACAGTAAGTGACCACTAGGGGGCTGCAGAGACTTGATCCTTCACTTATCTTCTGTATGCCCTGCTCTTCTGTACTGTATTGTATTCTGTATAAAATTATTATATATCCGACCTTCCTCATATAAGTCAAAATATGTAGACCAGGGGTTCTTCACCCAGGGTCTGTGAACTCTTCATATACATACATACATATGAAGGTATAAAACTATTATATATATATATGTATATATATATATAACTTTTAAAATATTTTATCATACTTTATTTTATGCACTTAACATTCTGAGAGGGGATCCACAGGCTTCACCAGACTCCCAAAGGGGTCTATGACACAAAAAAAATTAAAAATCTCTGATCTAGACAATGTACTTGGCTCAAATTGTCACCTAATGTTTAATTAACCTTCTTGAACCGCACGTCCTATCCAGGCAAGAAAATATAATTATCTCTGCTCCCCAGAGACTAGATCAAAGGGCACTTATTTGCCTTTTAAGGGGACAATAAGAAAAGAGGAATTAGAGAGGGAAGGTCAGTTTTCTCATTCCTGAAGCCCTGTTCTTGACAACTGAGAAAATGGATGAAGAGAATGAAGATATTCTCAAAAACAAGTGGTAAAGAAAGACAAGAGAGCAGCATGTTAGGTATCCATCTCCAGGAATCTGGACTTAGCCTTTCAGAGGAAAACTGGCAGTACATGTGTAATGTTCATTTATCTGGAGTCCCTAATCACCCAAGGTTTTTGGTTTTATTAACTGTGAGAAAGGAGAGGAGAGGAGAAGAGAATGAACATAGGAGATAGAGTTCTACCCCTTCCCACTTTCAATTAACAAATTATTCTATGCCAGGTAACATGAAAAGGTAAAAATGTCTTTTTGATTTAGTCATAGAATCAATTGATCATTATCCAGGATAATTCTGAGGTCTTATGAAAAAGAATGCTTATCTATCTGTTTGAGAAATGAGGTCTTTATCAGAAATACGCTGTAAAAATTATTATTAATTTATTATTATTAGTTATGATCAGCAACTACATATTTCTCTCCCTTCTATTTCCCACTCCCCTCTCCCCCATTATCCCTATTCTTTCTCTCCTCTCAACCTGTTCATATTCAAAAGTGTTTTTGAGGGCAGCTAGGTGGCTCAGTGGATAGAAAGCCAGGCCTGGATTTGGGGAGTCCTGAGATCATATCTGGCCTCAGACACTTCCCAGGTATGTGACTCAGGGCAAATTATTTAACCCCATTTGCCTATCCCTTACCACTCTTCTGCCTTGGAACTAATATTTAGTATCAATTCTAAAATAAGGGTTTAAAAATGTTTTGTTTCTGAATACTACCTCCCCCAAGCTGCCCTCTTTTTTAAAAATCTCCTTCCTCTACTAATTTCCTGTAGGGGAAGATCGATTTCTATGCCTGAGTATTTATTCCATCTTTGATCTAATTCTGATCCAGTCAAGGTTTAAACACCTTCCTGTCACTTCCCCCATCCTCCCCTTCATCATAAAAGCCCTTTCATGCCTCTTTTATGTGAGATAATTTACTCCATTGTATCTTTCCCTCCCTACTTCTCTCAGTGTATTCTTCTCTCTCATTTCTTAAGTTTATATTTTTAGGAATCATCCTATCATATTCAATTTACATCCTTGCCCTCTATCTATGTATATTCCTACTAATTGCCCTAATAATGCTAAAGTTCTTAAGACTTAAAAGTGCCATCTTCCCATGTAGGAAAATATAAACAGTTATACTTTATTGAATCCCTTATGATTTCTCTTTCCTTTTTACCTTTTTATGCTTCTCTTGAATCTTGTATTTGAAAGTCAAATTTTCTATTCAGCTCTGTCTTTTCATAGAAAATGCTTGAAAGTCCTCTATTTCACTGGATATTCTTTTCCCCCTGAAAAAATTTTACTTAGTTTTTCTGTACAGGTGATTCTTGATTGTAATCCTAGCTCCTTTGTCCTCTATAATCATATTCCAAGCTCTCCAGTCTTTTAGTGTCAAAGTTGAAAAATTTTTCATTATCCTAACTGTTGACTCCATGATATTTAAATTATTTCTTTCTAATTGCTTATAATATTTTCTTCTTAATGTAGAAGCTCTGGAATTTGGCTATAATATCACTGGTAGTTTTCATCTTGGGATCTCTTTTAGAAGGCAATAAGTAAATTCTTTCAATTTCTATTTTCCCCTCTAGTTCTAGAATACCAGGGAAATTTTACTTCATAATTTCTTGAAATTCAATGTCTAGGCCCTTTGTTTAATCATGGATTTCAGATAGTCCAATATTTCTTAAAGTTCTTTTCCTTGATCTATTTTCCATGTCAGTTATTTTTTCCAATGAGAGATTTCACGTTTTTTTCTATTTTTTTCTTCTTTTTTTTATTGTTTCCTAATGTTTCATGGAGTCATTAGCTCCCCACTTTCCCAATTCTAATTTTTAAGTAATTATTTTGCTTATATATACTTAATAAACATCACCAACAAAAATTTTAACTAGCCAAATGCATAAAAATTATATGCAAAATCACAAATTCCACAATGCTTACAATTTGTTTAAAAATATATAAATTATATATGTATGTTAACATCCTACACTCTTGAATTTTCTTTGGACTTGTTTTACTCAGATACTTTTTTCCCTTGATTTATAGCTATTATTTTCATAGTGTAATCATGTATTATTCTTTTCTTTTCATATATTTCCCTTATTTTCTTTATATTTCTAATATTTATCATTTCTAAAATCATAATACAATCCATTTCATTCAAATGTCATAATCTATTCATCCATTTCTCCTTGCATTTGTGTTATTTCCAGTTATTTTGTCATAATAAATCTTCCATAAATATTTTCATATATCCTCAGCTTTTTATTCTCTCAATAATGTCCTTAGGCATAACCTCAGTAAAAAGATCTCTAGATTAATGTTTGAATAGCTTTATAGCACTTAAGATATATTTCCATCTTACTTTCTGAAAAAAAATTCCCAGATGCTCTAGCAATGTAATATTAGGTCTGTTTCTCCATATTTCTATCAACATTTAATTTAATCACTTTGGGCCATTTGGTTCTTAGTTAACATATATTACTAGGATCATACTTTGCTAGATTGGTCCTTAGTCGGCAGAGACAATCTGTTTTTAGGATCTTACTCTTTCCAGAACAAGTCTTTCCAACATGTGTTAAAGTGTTAAAGTAAGACTTTTAACAGAATAGTTATGTTCTCTAAGCCATTGTTGTTCCACCAGAAACTGTTTGAACTGTTATGCTCAGGCTTAGATCTACTACTAACCTCATGCAGTTGTGTGTGGGGCTTTCCAGATATCTATCTTATTTAATTTACCTCAGGTTTTATTATCTCCTTAACTTTTTTCTTATTTTTTGGCTAGATTTATCTAGTTTTGAAAGGGGAAAAATTAAAGCTCACCACTATTATTTTGTCATCTAATTCCATATGTATCTCATTCGGTTTTTCCTTTAAAAAACTGAGTGCTATAACATTTGGTGCATACAGGTCCAATATTAATAGTGCTTCATTATCCATAGTACACCCCCTCCCAACATACTCTGTTCATCCCTTTCAATTGTATCTATTTTAGCCCCAACTCTGTCAGAAGTCATGAATGCTAACCCTGCCTTCCTTGGATCACCTAAGGTATAATATATTCTATTCTAGCTTCTTACCTTCACTCTATGTTTGTTTCTCATTTTTCAGTGTGTTTCTTGTTGACAGCACATTGTCAGGTCCTGGTTTTTTTTATCCTTTCTGCTATCCATTTTCTTCCTATGTGTGAATTCATCCCATTAAACTCAATGTCATAGATATTAGTTGTACATTTCCATATATTCTGTCCACCCTTCCTTTCTTTCTGCCTTATCCCTTCTCAGATGTCCAATTTTCTCTGACCAATACCCCTCCTACTTACATCTCTTTCCCTCTGTTTTTTTATCCGTACTCACCCCTTCAAAATAACCAGACAATGACATCATTCCTAGGGGTCATAGAATACATTTTCCCATCTAAAAATCAAAAACTTTGACCTTTTTATTTTTTATAATTAGTCTTTCATTATCTTTGTATGTTTTTCATAGATTAAATTTTCGGCTGAATTCTGTGTTTTCTCCCCAGGAATAGTTGAAACTCCTTTAGTTTATTAAACATCCGTTTTTTTTTTTTATTTTATAATTTTGTTCATCTTTTCTGGATGTGTTATTCTAGGTTTTAAATTTCGTTCTTTTGATCTGTGAAATGTTGTGTTCCATGTCCTGCATTCTTTTGTAGCCACTAAGTTTTGTGTTATTTTGACTATAGCTCTACACTATTAACATTTTTTTGTGTGGCTTGTAGTATTTTCTCCTTAACTTGGTGGCAGCCACAGAACTCATCAATGACATTCCTGTAGATTTTCATCTTTGCATCTCTTTGAGGTGGTGATCAATGGATTCTCTCAATTTCTATTTTACCCTCTGTTTCTAAAATTTCTGGGCAGTTTTCCTTGATATTTTCTTGGATTCTGGTATCTCATCATAATTTTCCAGAAGTCCAATTTTCTATATTGTCTCCTTAATCTATTTTCCATGTCAGTTCTTTTTGAGATAAGATATTTCATATTCTTTTTTATTATTTCATTCTTTTTGTTTCCTTTATTATTTATTGTTATCTTAGGAAATTGTTAGCTTCTCCATGCTCAATTCTAATTCTTAGTATATTACTTTCTTCCATAGGTTTTTGCTTCTTTTTCCATTTGGATGATTTTTCATAATTTTCTTGATTGTCTTGCATTGCTCTTTTTTTTTTAACCCTTGTACTTCAGTGTATTGTCTCATAGGTGGAAGATTGGTAAGGGTGGGCAATGGGGGTCAAGTGACTTGCCCAGGGTCACACAGCTGGGAAGTGGCTGAGGCCGGGTTTGAACCTAGGACCTCCTGTCTCTAGGCCTGACTCTCACTCCACTGAACTACCCAGCTGCCCCGATTGCTCTTTTTTTAACTAATTTTTCCTGCACCTCTCTCATTTGGTTTTGAGCTCTTTTTAAAAACTCTTCCAAAGCCACTTTTTGAGTTAGTGGCCATTTATAATATTTCTTTGCTGTTTTTAAAGTAAATGGTTTTACTTTACTGTCCTCTAAATTTCACCTGAGATCTACTGTGTCCCCACGATAGCTATCTGTAGTTGGATTCTTTCTCTTTTGCTTGTGCATTTTTATTTATTTTTAATTTTAGTGGCCAGACCAATAGACTTAATTATTGGCTTTTCTTCCCTTCTAGAGACCTAGGATTCCTATTGTGTCGATGTATATTATTTCAGGTTTCAAGTTGTTTTTTTATGTGTTTTTCCCTGGTTCCTATTTAGTAATTGCAGTTTTTATAGATCAGATTTGGATGTATTCCCAGTCCCCCACTCAAGCCCCAGGCTGTTATTGATCTCAGGTGCTCTAACCACTGCAACTGCAAGTAGCCAGTCTGCCTCCCTCTGGGGCAACAATAGGACTCCACTATCCTGAGAGTGATCACAACTGATAGGGCCCTACTTCATCAGCAAAAACACTCATCAGCAAACACACTCACTGGTCAGCACTCCTTCCTCACTCTTTCTCTCCTACCACTACATCCCTAGACAAAGCAAGTGTCCAGTTTGTGTTGTTCAGTCCTCCAAAGTCCCTCATTTATTAAAAATGGGGCTTTAGTTCCTTTAGTTACTTAAAGTCTGGCACCAGTGGACTCTGTGTCCATTCCCTCAGTCCCTAGCCATGGACCATCCAGGGTCTCCAGAAATAAGGCCATAGCAGACATAACTGTCCTCAGAGCCCTTTGTCTGAAGATTTAGATTGCAGTGGTATCCTTCAGGATACATACTCCCCAGACTCAACAAACAGGTTCTCCTGTACTGTTTTGTAGATTCCTTCTGTTTGTTCCCCATTGTCCTTGGCTTTTCATTATTGTTGATTTTATGAAGTTATTTTTTATTATTCATGGAAGGTTTTAGAAGGGCAAAAAAGCTTTGCAACCTACTCTGTAATCCTCCCACAATGTCTGAAAATATTTGGAATTATTTTCTTTAGTGAGTTATTGTATCTCCTTCTCCATTTGGCCAATTCTGCTTTATAGGATTTCTTCTCTTCAGTGGATTTTTGTGCCTCTTTTATTATTTGGTCTATGGTTTTTTAAGATATTATTTTCTTCAGTATGTTTCTGTGCCTCCTTTACTAATCTATTGACCTCTTTTTCATGATTTTGTTGTACCACTCTTATTTATTTTCCTAATTTTTTCTCTAATTCACTTATTTGATTTTTAACATCCTTTTGGAGCTCTTCCAGGAATTCTTTTTGGGTATAAGAGCAATTCACATTTTTCAGTGAGGATTTGGGCATAACAGTTTTGACTTCTATTGGCTTCTGAGTTTGTTTTTTTATCTTCCCTGTCCATAGTAATTTTATATGGTCAGGTTCTTTTTTGTTGTTGTTGCTCATTTTTCCAGTCTACCTCTTGACTTTTTTATATTAAAGCTGGGTTCTGCTCCTAGGAGAGAGGGGGCATTGTCCCAACCTTCAAGTTTTTTATGAAGCTATCTTCCTATCCAGTGCTGGGGTTTCATAAGTTTTCAGTTCTTCCAAAGTGGTATGACCTAAGATAAGGTGTATTTACTACTCTCCTGGTCTGTTTTCTAATATATGAGTGACACAAGTGGTCTTTTCCATCCTGGAACTGTGACCTGGGTCTCAGATAACATGTAACCATGAGCTTTAGTTTGCTAGTGATCCTCTTTGTCCTAGGACCATGACTTAGGATGGCAACCAGGATCTATGTATGGGCAATGCAGTAGAGTCCTGCATCCAGTGGCCACCAAAGGGAACCCTGTATTATCCTTCTCACCCACTGTCCAGGTCCCTTGCTATCTGTGGACTGAGAGCTCTGGAGGCCACTGCTACTGATTCAGTTGGCCCCAAAACCTACACTGGCTTTCCATAGAGTTGTCTGCACTGAATTGTGGTCCTCTTTCACCCTGGTGAGGCAGACTTTTCCTGCAGATTTTCTGTGTTTTCTTATGCTAGAAATTTGTTTCACCCTATATTTTTATGAATTTTACCACCCTGGAACTTATTTTGAGGCATTATTTTAAAGTTATTTGAAAGCGAATTTGAGAAAGTTCAGTGGAGTCCTTGCCATTTCTGTACCATCTTGGCTCTACCCATAAATTTGTTTTGTATTTTTTTTAAATGAGGGAGAAGTTAAATGATATGTTTAAGGTCCTACAGGCAGTAAATGACAGAAACACTGGATGCAAATCCATGTTCTGCAGTACCAAAACTCATGTTATTTTTATTCATTACATTTTTTGCACAACCTTGCTGCAGATCAGGAAGTTACTGACAAGAAGACCCCTTAAAGCAAATCTCTTCTTTGGGAAACACAGATCCTTACAACAACAACAATCATTATTGTTCTTATTATAACTATTATTATTTTGACAAATTATTACTGTTGTTATTATCATAACTAATATCTCTATGATGCTTGCCATGTGCCAGGCCTTGTGCTTAGTGCTTTAAAAATATTATTTCAACATTTATTTATTCAGCAAAATTTTATTCCAGCATCCCTTTCTGAGAAGCTTTATACTGAAAGTGGAAAAGTGTCAAGATAGCCAAATATGTTTTGAATTCCTTAAAGAGGTATTTTTGTAGCTAGTAAAAATGTAGATCTCATGGTTCAGTGGGGATATGATTGAGGATGTAGAGTCTAAACAATCACCCTAGTGCAAACATTAAAAATATGGAAATAGGTCTTGATCGATGACATATGTAAAACCCAGTGGAATTGCTCATTGGCCACAGGAGGGGGTTGGGAGAAAGGAAGGGAAAAACATGAATTGTGTAATCATGGACAAATATTCTAAATTATTTAATTGAATAAATAAACAAAAAAATGTAGATCTCAGCACCTAGTCAAAAGGAAACTACTATACAACAGATCCACCAAGATGAGAGGGCAAATTCAATCTTAATTTCTAAAGAATGCTTAGCAATAAAATATTGTTTAGTCCTTCACAAGGAAAAAGTTCAACAAATATATTTATGTATGTATCCTTGGTTCCAATTTTATTATTCATCAATATTTATACAGCAAGGCTGTAATTGTTGCACCCAAAAAAAGCACCATAATTTTTGGTTGGAGTCAGTGGCATTAAGCTTGGCCTCTGTTAAGATAAGGTGGGGATTATCCTATGTTAGTGAAACAGATATCCTGGGACACTAGCAATAGGGCCTAGAAAGAATTCACTTCAGCTACCATCTGGTGTTTTCCTATTTTGATTAATTATTCTTGTTTGCTAGGTGCTAAGTTTGTTGTTTCTGAACTTCTGAAGGCTACAAATACTGTCAATGCTCTCTAAAATTCGGTAACCTGGGGCAAAGCTCCAGTCACACTACTCTAGCCAGCCAGCCCTAGTGAGATGTGACATGGCTGCCTTTGGCACATATGTTTTCATTCAGTTCCCCCAAGGAATTTTTCATGGACCAATATAGGACATATCTACGGGTCAAGAAGCATGAAGATGTTCTTTTTTTTTTTAATTTTCTTCTTGTACATGTGGGGTGAGCTAGTGGTGCAGTAAAATGAACACTTTATTTGGAATCAATAAAATTTTACTTAAATTCCATCTCTGCTACTCAATACCTATGGGGCCTTGGCCAAATCACTTAAATAAATCTAAGACTTTTTTTTAAGATTTTTCTTTTTCTGTAAAATGGAGGGATTCGATTAGATGACCTCTAAAGTCTCTTCCACATTAAAAAATGGGTCTATCTTTTCTTCTCTGCTTCTCTTCTGTACCTCAGGACCTGTGACATCATGATTATATGAGAAGATAAACAAGGGGCCAGCCCAGACTGTGGCCCTCTTTTAGAACCAATTCTTATTTACCTAATACTGCATACACTTATCATGCATGCAACCAAGGAATTTGTGAGATCCCTTATGTTACACTTATGCATAGCTTCACAGAATGGAACCCTTTAAAAAATTCAAGAAGAGGATAAACAAACCAAAGTATATCTCAGAATCCTGTATTTGTGATTTGTTATTAGTCAGTTGCTTTTCAATTGTGTTTGACTCTTCCTGACCCCATTTGGGGTTTTCTTGGCAGAGATCCTAGAGTGGTTTGTTCTTCAGCTCATTTGGCAGATAAGAAAACTAAGGCAAGCTGGGTTAAGTGACTTACACAGGGTCACATAGTTATTAAGTGCCTGAGGCCAAATTTAAACTCAGGAAAATGAGTCTTCCTGACTCCAGGCCTGGTACTCTATCCACTCTAACTAGCTACTCCACTAAATGGTACCTGAGCATTTCTACCTTTATTTGGAATCTCTTTACTAGGGATATGATCTTAGAGTTTTAGAATACACAGGACAGAAACTCACAGCTGACTTAATAGGCATATATTTGATTTATAATTCTCACCCCATCTCCAACATGTGGGACTTTTTTTATAGCTATAGAGTTTTTATGAACCTACCAGAAAGGCTATTGTGCTTCCAAATTCACTGCTACAGAGAGGTAGACATTTGTAGGGATGCAGAGGTAAGAGCAGTATTCTTGGGAGTACTCAGGAGAAGAAGATCTAAACCAGAGATTTATATTTCCCAGCTGTGTAAAGAAGACAAATCAATCAGTGTCTAGGTTTTCTCATCTATAAAATTAGTATAATATTTGAATGAACAAACTACCTCACAGGGTGATTGTGAACCAAGTACCTGGCAACCTTTTCATTTTTTAAAGATCTTGGTCATATGGTGAGAATGAGGAATAACGAGTGGATAAATCTATATATTCCACCTGTATCTTCAGGATGTCTAGAGAACAAAAGGAAGGCCTTTGTGGTGAATTATGGGAGGATATGGACAAGAGCTGTAAAGGACAGTTAGATATGGATGCTTTGTGATCTGATCAGCATTATTGGGATGAACGCTCACATTGTTAAATAAATGTAAACCTGCTAAGGTTTTCTGGCCTTGGACAGGGTTTCCCTCAACCCTACAGGTCAGTCCCACAGATAGCCCTGGGCCGTTGGCAAACCACTACCTACTTGAGCCCTGTGTTCAGTGCCATCACTGCCTTTTAAATGATAATTAATTGTAATGATAAAATGTCAGAGCCAAAAGGTTCCTTAGATGATGTAGTGGGGTGAGCCATAGTTTACATAGGCATACAAGGTATATTGCTTCTCCAAGTGTTCAGGCAACCCCAGTCTGGACTGGAATCAGAGAAGACTGATATGGAGAAGAAATTATAAGCACAAGTCGCCAGTTTGGCATGCTAGAAAGAACAGTGGGCTTAGAGTCCTGGCTCCAATTATTTATCATTTGTGGGAATGTAAACAACTCACTTCACCTCTCAGGCTCTTTTCTCGTTTATAAAAGAAGGGCAGAAATGCTTGTACTTCCTCTCTCACAGTGTTAGTTGTTCTTAGGAGAGTGCTCTGCAAACCTCAAAGGGCTTTCTCCAGCTGAGTTATTTCAGTGGCTCTGGGAACATATGGACCAGAAATAGGGGAGATACAAGTGGCTGCACAGAAGTATCCGGCATGGAAAATCTGAAGTCTTATAATCTGCATAATGCTAAATACTCTTAACTCAGTGTTTCATGTATCTGATTTCATTAGTGTGGGGACTCCCACCACCAATTTGGATTGTAAAGAAATTATGCCTTAGTCAAGGAGATTTGCTTAGCACCAAAATTCATCGTGCATTGGCCAAGCCAGTGAGGACTGTCTCTAAATTTATCTGGGCTGTTCTTTGTGTAGTTCATCACCAGACCTTTACCTAAAGTTCTTTACCTTGTAGGAGCTTTGACAGTAGGGCCTGCCAATCAATAAACATTTATTAATTACCTACTACTGTTATAGGAAAAGTTAAGTTTGCAGATGGTCAGCAGAGTGCAGGATTCTGGAATCCTGGGGAAGCTGAGCTGCTGTAGGAGAGACAGTTGGGCCTTAGGGCTGTGGCTTTTCTCTCTGGGGTTGATCTAAGGAGACTGACTATTTCCTGTGGCTTTCTTTCTGCTTCATCTTCCCATTCTACCTGCTGCTCCGTTATCCTGTTTCCCTGTTGGCTGTTTGACATCTGCTGAGTCCCTGTGCTGATCCTGTGACAACTGATAGCTGATCATGAGACCCAGCCTAGGTCCATTTGGATCTTGGTCCATCTTTGGGCCCTGTCAGACTTACACACAGACCCTTTCCTTAATATCATCAAAGCGGGGTTGAGTGTTAGCTTAGCTGAGTATAGGAATTTGGGGTTGGATAGAGAGGATAGGAGAAGAGTAGGAAAATCATTCAGAAGAAATCTCTGTGAAGAGATATTTAGATCTGGGGAAGTGTAGGTAGTTAACATTAGAGTAAGTTTACCCAAATCCCTTCTAACCTTTCCCTTGATAATTAAACCAACTGTTATTTCATATTCTACTGGTCTGTGTGTGTCATCTCAGTGTCTACCTCTACCTGCACTGGGCTTGGGTGGCCTTCCCAAAAATAGTTTAATCTTCTGTTACTGGCCATAATAAAATATCTAACACATCTCCTAAAACCCACCAATATTTCATTCCATGCCAAACACTGTTAGTTTCATCTGGATTTGACTTACCATGGAAGACCAAGACAAAAATGAAACAGTCTCTAGATGGCACGGATGTATATGTGTGTTATGGAAATATATGTGTATAAATATACATGTAAATATATCCACATATACACTAGATGTATATATATATAAATGTTTAAATAAAATATATTTACATATCACTATGTATTTATACATTTATGTATATGTGTGTGTACATATATACATACATACACACGATATACACAGTAAATATGAGTTAAAGGGAAGGAAGACAGCAACTGAAGGGAAGGAGATTAGAGAAGGTTTCATGTAAAAGGTGGTTCTGGAACTAAATTTTGAAGGATACAAAGTACTCTTTTAGGTAGAAGGTAAGAAGTGAAATTTTTTTTTCTAGGCATGGAGGACAGTCTAGGCAGAGGACCAGGGGCAAACCATGGAATGCCATATCTGAGGAGCAGCAAGAAGGTTAGGTTGACTGTACTGAGGAGTCCCTGAAGAGACATAATATATAAGATTGAGAAGGTAGGTTGGAGCCACGGTGTGAAGGGCTGTAAATGCCAAACAGGAGAGTCTGTATTTGGTTGTAGCCACTTGAGGTTACTGAGTATGAGAATGATGTGATCAAACTTGTAGAGATTGTATAGCTTTTGAGATCCCAGAGTCACAACAGCATGCTGAGGCATTAAGAAATGTTAGAAGAAGATCTAGTCTGTGTATACTATAATCTAAATGCCTGGAATAATCTCTCTGTATATCATGTGTATATAATGTGTGGTTAAAAAGGTCTTGGTCATATGGTGAGAAATGAAGGATAAATAGTCCACATACTCCACCAGGGTTTTCAGAATGTCCAGAAAATGAGAGGAAGGAAATTGTGGACAGATATGAGCAAGAGATGTAAAGGATAGTTAGACATGGATGGATTGTGATGTGATTGGCATTGTTGGAATGAATGTTCACGTCAGTCTTCTCACAGATTCAGTTTTATATATCTATATCTATATCTTTATCTATATCTATATATATATAGGTATATATATAGATATATATCCCTTGTAAACTAGCAAGTCTGAAATTTCAATTCCTCAAGATAACCTTTCTCCTGGTGGATCATGGTTTATCACTTGTGCTGGGAGTGAAGCTATAGGAAATAGCCTCAAGCTTTCCAAGGACAGGGGTAAAGATAAGGAGTCTGACCCATTATCATAGTCAATATAGGCTCTTTTCCATATATAACATCCTTTTCTCTGTGTATACATTCACCCTATATACATCGACCAAGCAGAGGGGCTTAAACATTAGAGAACGTGGCCATTTGATCTATCCAAAATCACAAAATATCTAATGGTACACAAAAAAGAAAAGGTACCTTCCCCAAAACCCAGGAGATGCAGCCAGCTTCTGGAAACTATAAACAATTTCACATCTACTGAGGAGAAAAACAGCAACAGAGATAAAAGCAAACGCTGTTCCTCACAAGTTTTACACAATAATCCTGATGTTTGCTGAAGTATGATACATTAAGAAGAAGACAGTGAGCTATTACTGTAACTAACAATTGTTGTTCTTATCCCTTACTGCCATCCGCATGTTTTCCCTGCCTTTATTAAATACTCACTTTGGTTGGGAAGATGAAAGAAAAAACTTTTCCAGCAATTTGGTTAGCAATACATCTGTCTCAAAAGACCTTACATGGCCCCAGACCATTGTACTATAAGCTTTCTGTTTTTTTCTCTATGACTGGGAGCAGGAAAGAACTAATACACCCTCCTGGGAATGTGTCACAGCTCTGGGGAGAAGGAATGGATATGTAAGACTTATAGGTTGTTGATGTGCTAGATAAGATCAGCCATTGGCTTGTCCATTTCCAAGCTAGAGATCATATCACAATTGATCTAATCTAGTTGTCTTTAGGAAGAGCTGATCAAACAGATTAGACCAGTCATTCACAATAAAATCTATTAGTTTGGATTAAATTGATATGATGGCCAAAAACTTTTGAATTTATCCCTTCTGATAGGTGTTTTGTGTCCCCTTTACATGATATTTCATTCCCCACCTTTATGCCTTGGCACAAGTGTTCCCCCATGTCTGGAATGCACTCACAATTCCGCTCTGCCTCAGACTCCTCAGCTTCCTTTAAAGCAAAGCTGAAGAGTACTTGGCTGATGTTTATTAAGCCTGAATACCTCTTGAAACGACTTCGTATGTATTTTTTATTTATTTACTTGGGTACATGCTGCACCCTTCCCTTCTTATCCTCTCAAAATTAAGGTTTGAGGACAGGGATTATTCAATTATACGTGGTACTTAATATTTGTTGAATTGAACTAGATTCAGAGCTCTGCATTAAATACGCAACATGTAAAAGCAGTATTTTCTTTATTTAGTGATAAAGGATTGCCTCCTTAGCACCTTCTTTAAAAGAGAATTTGGATCAAAAAATGATATAAACACCAATTATGTTAATTTCATTGAGAAAAATTTTAACCCGTATAAATCAAAAGCTATAACAAGAAGACCAAAAGATCATAAAAAGCATCTCAGTCAGAAAATATTTGGTTTGCTTGCCCAAAGAGGGATATATGGCAACCAAAGGAAAACACTGAGAATATAAATCCACTTAAAAAAATCTTATTTTGTGAGCCAGGCCCAGAGATCTTGGGTTCAAATTTGACCTCAGGGACATCCTAGATGTGTGACCCTGGGCAAGTCACTTAACTCCCATTGCCCAGCCCTTACTGCTCTTCTGCCTTGGAACCAATACACAGTACTGGTTCTGAGATAAAGAGTTTTAAAAAATCTTATGCAGAGTAGCTAGAGTACCAGTCCTGGAGTTAGGAGCACTTGGGTTCAAATCTGACCTCAGATATTTCCTAGCTGTGTGACCCTGGGTAAGTCACTTAACCTCAATTGCCTCGTTCTTATTGCTCTTCTGCCTTAAAATCAACATTCATATTAGTTTAAAAAAGTCTTAAGCATAATGATAGTAGATTAAGATCAGTATTGCCTCATAAAACATAAAGAAGTATTTGAAGATAAAAACTAGTTTAAAGAAAGTTCAAACTATATAGAAAAAGAGACCAAAGTCATCCTGAGCACAATTAAGGAGGAAAATGGAAGGAGGAAAATAAATTTAAAGAACAGAAAAGATCTGAAAATATTTTTCTCATGAGGTTCTTTTCACCAGTAAGACCAATGACTCCACAATATTTGAATACTTAGTTCCAGATTGCTTATAAGGGAAGTAAAAATTACACCAAAGAGAACAAAGATGAAAAGAGTATTAGATTGTTACACGGGTACATAAAGGAAATCTGAGTTTGAGATGATAAAATCCTGAAGTATTGAGAGATAAACCTATACTTCATCAGAAGGGAAAGATAAAATTGTGGAAAAAATAATTTGAACTTATTAATAAAAAAGGTAACAGTGAATATCATCAATTATCAGCATGTCTTTTTTCATTTGGATACAGTTTGGATAAGAATAATCTACAAGTATGGAGGATATCCTCAATGTTTATATTAATGAAGAATAATCAGATCTTTACAAGCAGTTTTCCACAATGTACTGTGCTGAAACATACACATTTACCATCACTGAATAATGCTAAGAAGGCAAAATATTTATTCTTTGTTGACTATAAAGATATTTTTTATTTAGGAGGTCAGAAGATGGACATGTGATTTAATATCCCTATGTCTCAGTTTTCTCACCTGTAAAATGAGGCAGTTGGACTAGTTGGCTTCTGATATCCCTTCTTCCTCTAAATCTATGGTTCCATGATTTTATGGTCATTAATATCACAGAGATATATGTTCATTGGCATTTTGTCATGGAGACCAAATTGAAGAGTCCAAATGGAAGAGGGAAAACCTACAGAGGGATGTCTTTCAAAATACCACCAGAATGCAGACTCTATACCACTGGTTACCAAACTTTTTTGGCCTACCGCCCCCTTTCCAGAAAAAAATATTACTTAGCCCCCTGGAACATTTTTTTTAATTTTAATAGCAATTAATAGGAAAGATAAATGCACCTGTGGTCATCACCGCCCTCCTGGATCGCTGAAGCACCCACCAGGGGGCGGTAGTGCCCACTTTGGGAATCACTGCTCTAAACAATCACTCTAGTGCAAATATCAATAATATGGAAATAGGTCTTGATCAATATCACATGTAAAACCCAGTAAAATTGTGTGTTGGCTATGGGAGGGGGGAGAGAGGAGGGGAGGAAAAGAATATGAATCGTGTAACCATGGAAAATTTTTCATAATTAATCAATAAAACAAATAAATAATTAAATGATCAAGTAAATAATTAAATTAATGAATAAAATAAAAACATGCCTCCAGGAGTATAAGGGTAATGTGGAGATGGCAGATGGTGGGAGTAAATCAGGATCTGGATTTGGAAAAAGATGACTAGAGATGGGACAAAAGATTTATTCATTAAGGACAGTGTAGAGTTCAACTAGTTAACCAAAGGATCAAGATTGTGAAGGGAGAAGAGTGAATACGGTTGATAGCCTGGGAAAGCAGAAATGAGTAGAGTGAAAAGAGATTGGGGTGCGTCGGGGCAGAGCAAGAAGTTGATGAGCGGCACATTTTACCAGCTGCCCCAACAGCTGTTCTACTGGAAAGATCCCCTTGAGACTTAAGTTAGAATCTTGGCTCTGATACTAGCTCTGTCACTTTGGAATATCCCTTTCATCTCTATGAGCCTCTCATTTCTCATTTGAAAAATGGGGATACCTATAGTACCTCCGTCAGTATTACTGTGAGAATGTGTAAATCAGATGAGAGTAATCTCTGTGCAAACCTAAAATCCCTATGTAAATGTCAGCTATTAAACATGTATTAAGCTAGCAGTACTAGCCTATAAAGCTAAAACTCAAAAGAGTATCTACTGGTAGGAATGTTTGGCACTGTGACAGAGTAGTGAAGGAAATTTTTAAAGGGTTCAGGAACATATCTGTGCATCCCTCTTATCCCATGCCCAACTTTAGGGCAGGAATTCTTAGTCTAATGGAGAGAGTTCCGTGCCAATGGCCCTATGAGCCAAGGATAATATTTTGATAGCTACAACAAGGCTTTAAGGGCTTAGGATAAAGGAGAAGTAATTTTGGATAGAAATGGAACTAAAGAGAGGTTATAGGATGAAAAGAGAGAAGAAGGACCCTGAAGGTAGGCAGAAGAAATCCATAATCACAAATTCAATAGCTCTAATTTTTTTTTTGAAAAGTTTCCTCATGTCCAATTCTCCTCTTTGCAATTTTGAGCCTCTTGGTTCTAGTTCTGCCCTCTGGAACCAAATAGAAAAAAACTAATCTTTCATTTATCAGCCTTTCAAAAATCTTAAAGGTAATTATCATCCCTTTTCTTCCACATTGGTGCCCTAATTCTTTTCTTTTCCACGCAAAATCTCCCAAAATATTTCCACCGATACTCAAGTGCCATAGCATATAGATCATTGGACCTGGATACACAGAGATCTTGATTCAAATTCAGCCATAGACACTTTCTAGCTGTATGATATTGACAAATTGTTTTAACCTCTGCCTGCCTCAATATCCAACTCTGTATAATGAAAATAATAATAACACCTACTTCCAAGGGTTATTGTGAGGAGCAAATGAGATAATATTGATAAAAGTACTGTTATTATTAATTATGTGGCAAGGAATCAGGACCTTTCACTATTATGACTGTCCTGAGAGTAGTCTCCAATTTATCAAAATCTTTCCTAAATTTATGGTGCCCAGAATTAACACAACATTCTTGATATAATCTGTCCTGGTTAGGGTACAATGGTTCTCTCACTTCCTTATTCCTTGAAGCATAGAAATCTTTTAATGCCTTAGCAGATCATATTAGTCTTCTTGGCTGCCATAGCATATTGACGACATATTTTGCTTGTAGTCCATTAAAACCCAGGACTTTTTTCCAGATAAAAAATCAAAACCTTATCTATCAATACCTCTCCTAATTTATGTCTATAAAGTTGGTTTTTGGAACCCAGAGTTAAGATTTATGGAAACGCCACTAAATTTCATCTTATTCAATTTTGTGCAGTGTTATAACCTGTCTCGAGTATTTTTGGAATCTCATTCTTGTCATCATTATTAGCTTTTGTATCATCTGCAAATTTGATGAGCATTTCATCTCTACCTTCATCCAAGACCTGATAAGAATATTAAATAGCACAGGACCAAGCACAAATCCCTGGGGTACTCTACTGGAGATCTTCCACCATGCTGACATGGAATCATTAATGCCTATTCATTAGATCTGTCCACTTAACAAACTTTGAACCCCTCTAACTCTATTCTTGTCTAGTCTACATTTCTCCCTCCTTTCTGCAAAAGCAGCTTGGCAGGCTTTATCTGGTGCTTTACTAAAATCTGGGTAAACTATATTTGCAACATCCCCCTAATCTACCAGTTTAGTAACCCTATCAGAAAGGAAATAAAATTATTCAGGCATGACTTAGCCTTTATGAAGTCATGCTAGCTCTCTGTGAGCATAGCTCCCTATTGTAATTGTTCACTAGCCATTGATTTAATAATACATTCTAGAATTTTGCCAGAAATTTAACTCAAGCTCATTGGTCCATGGTTCAGAGGTCACGTTTTCTTCTCTTTCTTGAAATCGAGACATTTACCCTTCTCTAGCCCTGCAGCATTTCCCCCATTCTCCTCACTGTTTTAAAGATCACTGACAGTCATATCCCCCAATTCTTTCAGTACTCTATGAATTAGTTCAATTGGGAATGGTGACTTGAACTTATTAAAAGTACTTCAAAAGGTCTCTTAAACCACCTTACTTACCTTGAGTATCATCTCCCATTTAGCTATTTTTGTTCTGTCCTTTTCAGTCCAAATACCATTCCTTTTAGCAAAGAAGAGAAGGAAGCTCTCTCTGTCTTCTCCCCTTTATTGTGCCTCATTGTCTCATCTGCCTGAGCTGCTAGAGTCCTATTTTATCTCTGAGAATCCTGTTATTCCCACCGCAGTCTTAAAAGTTGGAGTTTTCTTTTTTTGTTTCCCTTAGCTCTCTTCTATAGTCTCAACTTGTTCTGAACCTTAGTAATTAAATTAAGCCAAATCAATGTGTATTAATTAAGTGTCAGCTAAGTGCCAGGCACTGTGCTGAGCCATTGAAGATGTGGAGAAAGGCAAAAACAGTTCCTGCCCTCAGGGATGTTTATGATCTAAGGAGGGAGGCACCATCCAAATACCTGTGTACCAACAAAATCAACACTTCTTCTGATCAATTTTCTGTCACTTTGTTTCCATCTTTTATACGTTTTTGTTTGTTTTTAAACCCTCACATCGATCCATTTTGTGTTGAATAATCTACACCTTTCTAGAGCCCTATTCCAGGTACTGGTTTCATTCCATCAATTCTCTGTAATAGCTATAAGGTCAAGCCTGTCTCCTTGCCTTAATATCTCGAGTTCACTTTGTTAGTTAGCCTGCTTTGTGCTGTTATAGGTTTTCACTTGGTGAGGCTGATGCCAGCTAAGTAGATAATATTTCCTCTGCCTTATCTGGGTAGCCTGGCTCCCATCAAGGCAGGCTAGAGGGGGACCAGCCCTATACTCCGGGCTTCATGTGCAGAGGAAGACGTAATTCCTAACTGGAAGAGAAAATGCTCAGCACAATACTGCTTACCTGCCTTATGGGACTTATTTGAACTGGTCCCAGAGACTTTTGGGGAAGAGCATGAGGACAGAGAAACAGCCCACTAGTACGAGAAGCCACTTCTTCAACATGTCTCTGATTTCTAAGTTGTCTCTCTAGATCCTGCTTAGGCTGTACCACTTGGAGTGAGACCAAATCTTCTTTCTTGATTGGATTTGAGTCTTTATCACATTCTTAGAGAGAGACCTTGTGTGTGCAGGGACTGGCAAACCACAACCAAAGACCAATTCAGCCTGCAACCTGTTTTGGTACAACCACACGGAGTGGTTTTTAAGTTTTAAAAAATATAATAAAACTTTATTTAAAAATACGAAAATCAGGAGCATCTGGATAGCTTAGTGGATTGAGAGCCAAGTCCAGAGATGGGAGGTCCTGGGTTCAAATCTGATCTCAGACACTTCCTAGATATGTGATCCTGGGCAAGTCACTTAACCCCCATTGGCCCAGTGATGGGCAACCTTTTGAACTTGGTGTGTCAAAATTTGCCAAAAAAATGAGCATAACTCAGGTGGTGTGTCACTTCGAGAAAAAAACCATAATTTCGTGATATTTATAGTTTAAATAACAAAAATGTACAATTGTAATATATAACTGTATTTGATAAACCAAAATAGATAAATGAATATCTGTAGAATTGTCATCTATAGTGCACAGAGTGTCTACACTACACTACAGCAAATGTTTCATCCTTGGCAGGCGGCCCCATATTTCTCTGTATGAGGCTGTGTGTCATCAAAAATGGCTACGTGTGTCAGTGCTGACACATGTGTCATAGGTTTGCCATCACCGGCCTAACCCTTACCACTCTTCTGCCTTGTAACCGATACATAGTATTGATCCTAAGGCAGAAGGACAGGGTTTAAAAAAATACAGAAATCACTTAGCTCTCTAGCAATACAAAAACAGGCTGCTAGACAGGATTTAGACTTGTAGGGGTTGTTTCCTAACCCCATTGCTTTAGAATATATTCTAATCTGTAGAAATTCTCCAATTTATGTTTGTTTTCTTCGATGGGATAAAATGGGTTTATTTCCTATAAGCTATTCGCAATGGTCTTTTGTGTAATAAGCCTTGCTAGGAAGGAGCCAAGTTGGCAAGTTTAAGCTAACCCTTAAAAGCAACCCAGGAAAGGGGCTTTTCTCCTGAGCTTAGACTAGAGTCCATAGACTAGAGATATCCAAGATGGGGTGGAGGGAGTGAGGTTGGACATAGACTTCATCGTTGCCCAGCACACCCCTTGTAGACTAGAGAAAAGGCATGCTCAGTCTTGCGATGCTCCTCAGATTTGCCTGCCTCTTCTGGGATGTTCCTAGAGCCTAACTGCCCCTTCTGTGGTCCTCTCGTCCTAGCCCAGCTGGCATGCAGAAGATCTGGGTACTGCCTTGTGTAAGATTTAAAATGAACGTTCAATACTTCACTTATTAATTTTATAAGGTTTATTATCTGACAAAATAGAACCACATAATTAAGTTTTTCTACCTGAGCAAAAATCCCCACTCCACCAAAGCCTGGACAGGAAGGAAAGAGAGGGAACTCCACCCAATTTATATCCAATTTATATCCTGTCTCCAACAGCACGTAACAGCAGGAAGTGAGTAGGGGGCTGGGAATCATAATTTTGCTAGGGATTATAGTTTTTTAGGGTAACAGATTGAGATTACACACTTTGCCTCTCCTCCTCTCTTCCTCCCTACATTTAGACCACACATGTGGGCATATCATGCCTAGCTTATGTCTGCATCATTCAATGACAAAAGAGCATGCACAGGAAGAATTAAATAGTCTCAGGGAGGGCTAACACAAAGGAGTGTGGACAGAGACAGGAAAAAAAGAGTCCTAAATTCCAGAAGAATAATTAAAAGGATGCCGGTGCATCTTCCTCTATCCATCTATTTACTGGAACTTCTGCTCTCTCCCTGGGCCGTCTCTAGCTCATGATCAGGAAGATTTCTATTTCATTTTGTTTGGGACTCTCCCCACCCAGTACCCACTGGCAACATCAGCAGACAGGGTCTGGAAGGGTGTTGAAAAGTCCTTGACAGAACTGAATGGTGGTTTCACTTGGAAATAAGTGTTTGAAAAAGAGCAGTCCCTTTTATCTCCTCCTACCTTACAGTCAAGAGGCAGACATATATAGCCCAATGCAAGGTTGTATCTGATCTCGGGAAGATTTGAGTTCAAATTCTGCCTAAACCACTATCTAGCTAGATGACCCTGGGTAAGTCACTTAACCTCTCTCTACCTCATTTTCCTTATCTGTAAAAATGTAAATTTTTGTCTTAATGTAAAAATTTGTAAAATTTCCTCAAATGTAAAAATGAGGATGATAATGAACCTTATTTCACAGGGTTGTTGTGAGATCAAATAGGGCAACTAAATACAGCAGTAAATGGAATGCCAGGTCTAGAGTCAGGAAGAGTTACCTTCCTGAATTCAAAACAGACTTCAGACACTTACTAACTATGTGAGCTTTGCCAAGTCACTTGACCTGTTTGCCTCAGTTTCCTCATCTGTAAAATGAGCTGGAGAAAGTAATGGCAAACCATTCCAGTATATTTGCCTATATAGCATTTGAATTTAACAAAAAGGGAAACCGAAGCATATCTCTGATCAAGATAATGGCACAGGCATTTTGTTGTTCAGTCGTTTCAAGTTGTGTCCAACTCTTCATGGTCCCATGTGGAGATTTTCTTAGAAAAGATACTGAAGTGGTTTGTCATTTCCTTCTCCAGCTCATTTTATAGATCAGGAAACTGAGGCAAACAGGGTTAAGTAGTTTGCCCAATGTGACATAGCTAGGAAGTGTGTGAGGCCAAATTTGTATTTAGGAAGATGAATCTTCCTGACTAGACTTAGTACTCCATCCATTGCTCCACCTAGCTGCCCTTAGCTGGCGCATGGTACCTCCCAATAAATGGGTCCATCACTTGCTTCCATTGATTCCAACGACCTTGAGCAAAGGGATAATTCCCTTTTTATAGGGATGTGGATTATAGAACAAAGAACAGAACAGGGTAGATAGCATCATGGGATTGAGAGCCATAGGACTGGTTACAGAGCTGAGGCACAGTAGACACCACGATTGGTTCAAACTTTGGTAATGGGGGCTAGTAATGACCCCCTTCTCTCATGAGACCAATAAATGCTCATTGTCTGAGTGTAGGTACAAGAACTAGATAGCAGCAAACCAGACATCCTTGAAGGATAACAAGGTGGTGTAAATATATTATCCCTTGCTTTCTCACACATTCCCGAAGGCCAATTAAATTCCTTGAGGCAAAAAGAGCTGGATTTTTAAACTTAACCCATTACAGGCCAGCTGAACTCTGAACCAAGTTCAGAGACAAAGAACCATTGATTAAGCAGTTACAGGGTAAAATCAATTACTTATAAATAGAATCAATAAATAAGTGATACAGGATCAATCTTAATCTTCTCACTAAGAAACCCCAATCTGGTGTTAAAAAGAGTTAGGTCCAACTGAACAGTAATGTGTTTAAAGCACTTTGCAAAGCTTAAAGCACTATATAAATGCTAGTTACTTTTTATTATTATTATTATACTTTTGTCACTTTCCTACACATTTTCAATACCTCCCTTTCTAATGGGCCCTTCCCATCTGCCTCAAAATGTATCCCAAATACTAAATTAGGTAGAAACATCTACCAGGTCAATATACTGTCACTTTTATGTTCAGATCTTTTTCAGTTGTGTCTCTTTGTGACCCCATCTAGGGTTTTCTTGATAGAGATACAGGAGAGGTTTACCATTTCCTTTTCCAGCTCATTTTACATATGAGGAAACTGAGGCAAACAAAATTAAGTGACTCGCTCAAGGTTGCATAACTAGTAAATGTCTGAGGCCAGATTTGAACTCATGAAAATGAGTCTTCCTGACCTCAGGCCTGGTGCTCTATCCACTGTGCCAACTAGCTGCCCATACTGTCACTACCAAATATCTTTTTTAAGTTATCTACACCCCATGTCTGTACTTCCTTAACCCCAATTTTTATTCCTCTATTAAAATTTTATTCCTGTCTCTCTCCTATTTTGCTGAAACTGTACCTTCAAAGTGACCAATTATTACCTCAAAGCTAACTCCATTGGCTTAGAGTTGTCAGTACTCAAAGTGCTATTCATTGATCTCTACATTCTATTTCCCTCAACAAATTGATTCATTCTCAAGGATAACTTCTCTGCAGATGATTTCCGTATGTGTCTCTCTAGCACTAGCTTATCTTCTAAGTTCCGGATCTGCAACTCCAGCTTCCTACATGACATCTCCATTTGGATTTTTCACCAACATCTTAAAGTCAACATGTCTAGAAACACACTTAATTGTCCCTCTCTCTTGTTGGAGGAGTGGATCTAATGATAGCATTCTCTTAGTACAGGTTCTATTTTGGGATAAAATGAGGCACTCAAAAAAGTCATTGAAATGATGGAGGGTGAGAGTTGGGGAGTGGGGATACTGGTTTTCTTTGTCCTAACACAGCAGAGATAAACAACAAGGAACACAGCAATACTTCGGCTTCAGTTTTGGGAGATGTGACCTCCCTCATCTCTTTATTGAAATATGTCTGATCCAATCCTGAGGGATTTATGATTAAAAATTCTGTCTACCCCCCAGAGAAAAAACTGATGGGAGCCTGAATGTAGAGTAAAACATACCTTTTTTGACTTTTTTTTCTTGGTTTTTCCTTCCCCTTTTTTGGTCTGTCCTCCCCCTTTATTCTTTTTCGCAATATGCCTAATATGGAAATATGTTTTGCGTGACTCTACATGTATAATCTATACCAAATTGCTTGCCTTCTCAGTGAGGGGGAACTCAAGATTTTAAAAAATGAATGCTAAAAATTATTCTTAGTTGCATTTGGAAAAAAAATATTTTTAAAGAAGTATTTCTGATTAGCAGGTCACTGAGGTATGATACTGATCAGTAGCCAATAGGATTTTAGGACCTTACCAAGGCTGAAGGACCTAAACTCTAGGTAGCTGGGACGTTTTATGTCTTCAGGTGATGAGAAAGTTGCATCAGGGAAGTGAGGACCAGGTCTCAAGGGTAGCTTTTTCATCTCTTAGGTAAAACTTTCCCATGTTGGGAGTGGAAAGAAAGAGGCTCCCAAGGAAATGTTCGTCCTATAAGACCCCTAAACCCATTCTTTATTCAGACTTCACTATTTCCAACAGTGGCACTAATATTTACCTAGTCTCAAAGACTCAGTGGGCAGGCATGAATGGGTCACCATTGTTCCCAGTTCAGAGACAAAGTCCTCTCATCCTCCCCACTCCCCTTAACAAATCACAATTCCATCTATTGCCTCCAGGGTCAAACAGAAAATTCTCCATTTGGCATTCAAGACCCTTCATCATCTAGATCCTCACCACCACCACCACCTTCTAGTCTTCTTACACCTTACTTCCTGACATGTATTTTTCAATCTTGTGACAGAGGCCTTTTGGCTATTTCATAAACAAGACACTATTTCCCAATTCTGGGCATTTTCTCTGGGTACTTCCCCATTCTTGGAATGCTCTCCTCTCCTTTCTCATCTCTGCCTTTGCTTACCTGGCTTCCTTTAAGTTCAAATAAAATTTCTTCTTCTATAGAAAGCCTTTCTGAATCCCTCTTAATTTCAGTGCCTTCCCTCTATTAATTATTTCCTCTACAATCTACCTGACTTTTCTTAAGTGGATAATATCAATATGACTAAAGAGTTCTCAGTTTGTTAATTATAGGTATAACTTCCACATCATGGCTTTCCCTATCACAGCTTTGATATATCACAGATTATCATAATAAATTAAATGGGAATTTAGGAGGAGTTTTGCAGAAGCCACAGATGACACACAAGGACCAGTAGATGAAACAGAAAAAATTTAGAAACTCAGAAATGCATAAAATATACATATAGTGCTATAAATCACCATATTTATCTTTTAATGTCATAAATATGCACAATTTCCTTTTTAAGGTTAAAATAAGCAAAAAGTTAAAGTTTGCAAAAAGAATGGGACAACATTATCCTATAAATATATAGCCTATAACCAAATACTTAACCCAAATTTTATGGTAAGAGATAGTAAACACCCCATATAAGAAAAATAAATCATTCAGACTCCTCTGGTACTAAGGGGGGGGGTCAAAAATTTTACTTGAATTACACAAATTATGGCAGGAATGGGAGGATGGAACCAGCTGTACCTGCCCCATAACATCCTGTGCCCCTCCGTGTGAAAAGAATACCTATATTTCCAATTAATCCTGTATTTGGCTTGCTTTGTATGCATTTATTTGCTTGTTGCCTCCACTATTAGACTATTATCTTCTTGAGGGCAGGGATTATCTTTTGCCTCTTTCTGCACCCTCATTTCTTAGCCCAGTGCCTACTTAGTACATATTGTACACAGTAGGTACTTAATAAAGTCTAATATCCATCTATTGACTTATGTGTAAAACCTGTGTTGTATTTGACTTTATCTTCTTCCCTCAACTCTATTCCAAAAGGTCAACAAGTCCTATTAGTTCTACCTATATAGTTTCTCCCACTGATCCATTTATTCCTCATATTCCCATTGCCATCACTCTAATACTCTAATACAAGCCCCACATCAGGTCCCAATAGGTCTTTTTATCTTAACTCTTCATCTACTTTATTCTAACCTTCAAACTAATTTTCCTTATGACTTATCTGGTCATGTCACTGCTCCCTTCAGAAATGTTCAGTGGCTCCCCATTACCTCATAAGTAAAATTCAAACTCTTTAGATTAGTATTCAAAGCCCTCTACATTCTGAACATGGTACTATTCCTCAACTTTCCAGCTTAACTGTATACTATTCCCTGTTATAAATGTTTTATCTATGCCCTACTCAAAGTGGACAATTTTCTCTGTCCCAAATATGCCCCCAAGTGTCTTTGTCTCTGTTATCACTAAGTCTTGAATGTCTTCAATCCTTTCTTTGCTTGCTGAATTTTTGGCCATTCTTCAAAGACCAAAATATCATTTCCTTCATAAAATTTTCACACTCCTTCGAAATAACAGTTTCTACCTCAGACTTCACAAATATTTTGTTTAGGACTTTTCCAATATGTGTTTTCATTATCTTTCATATATACTATCCTCCTACTAGATTATAAACCTCATGAGTGTAGGGATTGTGGTCAATTAAATTTTATATTTCCTCTTGCTTAGAGTTTACAAAATATTCTACACAGAGGGGAAATGGGCAGGAATTCAACAAGTAAAGGGGGGGTTATTATTGCTATTGTTAGGCATTTAGTCAGAACTACAAAAAATATGCATTATTTTATTTTATTTTATATATTTTTATATTAAAATACTCTGGTAGCTCTTTCCCTCCCCTTCCCCCATTAGAGAAGGCATCATTTGACAAAAAGATAAATGTAGATATATAAAATTATGTCTGACTTATTTTTATTTCTCTTTATCAGTTCTTTCTCTGTGGGCGGACACAGACAAGTCTTTCTTCAAATAATATTTCTGTTGCTGTATATAATATTCTCTTAGTTCTGCTCATTTCATTCTTGATAATTACATATAGATCTTTTCACGGTTTTTCCAAAATTAACCTGGTCATCAATTCTTATGGTGCAGTAGTATTCTGTCACAATCACATGCCACAATTTGTTTAGCCTTCCCCCCTATCCCCACTGGTAGACATCTCTTCAATTTCTAGTTCCTTGTCCCCACAAAGAGAGTTGGTATAAATATTTTAGAACATATAGATATTTTTCCTTTTTCCCTGGTCACCTTAGAAAATAAACTGAATAGCGATATTGCTGCCATAAAAGGTATACACAGTTTTATAACTCTTGGAATATAACTCCAATTTACTCTCCAAAATGGTTGGATCAGTTTAATTAAAATGACAATCCTCCCTAAACTAATCTACTTATTCAATGCCATCTGAATTAAGTTAACAAAAAATTATCTTATTAAACTAGAAAAAATAAAAACAAAATTCATTTGGAAAAACAAAGGTCAAGAATATCAAGGAAATTAATGAAAAATATAAAGGAAGGAGGTCTACAGTACTAGATTTTAAACTGTATTATAAAGCAGTAATTATTAAAACTGTCTGGTACTTCAGTGGATTGAGAGTCAGGCCTAGAGACTGGAGGTCCTAGGTTCAAAGCCAGCCTCAGACACTTCCCAGCTGTGTGACCCTGGGCAAGTCACTTGACCCCCATTGCCCACCCTTACCACTCTTCCATCTATGAACCAATACACAGAAGTTAAGGGTTTAAAAAAAACTGTCTGGTACTGGTTAAGAAATTAAAAAAGCAAATCAGTGGGACAGAACAAACATACAACAAACAATTATAAAAATTGTAAAACTTTGTGTTTGAAAAAAGTAAAAATCTAAGTTTGGGGGAGAAAATTTCACTATTTTGTAAAAATATGCTTTGTTTTATATAAAAATTATCAAATTATTAAAACTTATCAATAACTCAAATAATTATTAAAACCAAGTTATATAAAATTGCTATTAAAACAGCAATATGCAATCAGTAAAGAAGAAAGTAGATTGTTTTAATTAAATTATTATTATTATTGTTATTATTACTAAGTAATAAGCACAACTATGATTTGGTACATTTCTCACTTTTCTTTATTGTTTTCAACATGTTTCAAACGTAATATTAGGGATAGATATGACTGAGACTGTTACTTTATAATTCATCCAGTTTCTCTTAATTGACTCAAAGATTCCAGGGAATAAAAACTCTACCAGATTCCCTCAGTTTCCCAGACTTTTGTTTTTCTTCTCAAAAGAGAATCTTATATTCAACAGCCTCTGGCTAATCACAAGAAGGGCCTTAGCCTTCTTTTCTAAGACTTTCAATGTTTTTCATGCGAGGCCATATCTTACAACCTGCACCAAGAATGGAAGAAAAATTTAAAAAAGCAGTTTTGTAGATCATTCCTACACTGAGAGCCCCAAAGCCCTGGTGACTAAGAGTTTTTCTCCTCAGAAGCCCCCAACTTTCCTCTTTCCTCCTTGAAGTTTTCTTTTGGAGGAGTCCTAACACCAGAAAAAGTTGCTGGCTGGGTATAATTTGTTTAAACTAATTTACACACAATGACTTCCCTGTCCTTAGATGAGGTTGCCCCTAGCAACATCCCAGTAATGGCTTCAGCTCCTGCAGCCTTAGATAACGAAGCCTTTCAGAAGTTGTTGCCCACAAACCCCAGTATCCCCTGCATAGAACATCTCTTTGAACACAGATTGAAAGTGGTTTCATAACAAAGAATTCATTCATCACACCTTTTCTCTAAAACCCCCAGTGAAGGAAGGCATCAACCTCCTTGGCTTTATGTGGGAAGAAGATTTCCCACTCCATTCACACATGCTGTGAGTTAAGCAGCAGCAGTTAGCTCAAGTATTATACAAGTAGTTTCCACCTTTCTTTTCTGTCCTGATAGGGAACAGAGTAAGCTTGTTTTGTTGGACAAAATGCAACACCAAAGCAGAGAGTAGTGGAAGGAGAAGTTGGGTGGTCCTGACAGATAGGCATTATAAGGCAGTAAAATTAGTTTTAAGAACAATGACATCTTCCTTAGCTTCTCTTTGACTCTGGTTTAAGTTCATTTGAGTGCTAAATTAAACAATTTCTGGGAATGTCTAAAGCTAAATGAGATAATTGTCTAGAACATAGGGCTTCAATCTTCACCCAAACATAGGTATGGAAGAAATAAAAGGTTTAATTTTAGCATGGGAACACTTCACCTGGATTTTCTTAAGAGGGTGAGACGCTTAAGATTAAAGAGTTCTCAGCCTACTTTATCAGGGAGAGACTAGCCATTATGCTCTAGTAGACTGGAGCTTATATGACTAACACGACTGTCAAAGAGATCAAACTAGAAGCTGAAAGCAGAAAGCAGAAAGAATCCAACAGAGACCAACGACAATCATGAGATCATCTAAAACCAATGGAGCCACATTAGCAGAGACTACCATGACTAGTTGATTGGTTATTGTCCTTTGTAACTGGAAGAGGACTAACTAAAGTAACATCACTGGTGATGTCTTTTGACTCATGAATAAATTGGATTTAAGTGAGGCAGAGATGCATAGTCATCAACCTCACTCACTTCCACAGTCATCAAAATCTAACGGCAAGACAAAAGTCAAGAAAACTAATGATGGTTCAAGATGTAGTAGATAATTGTTCCTTCTGCTAGAAGTCTTCACATGACTAGGGTAGACACTATCATAATTCATCAATGAGTCTGACATCTATCAGTTGCCCTCAACCTGGTTTAGCCCACCTAAAGAGATTTACAAAGATGTGTCCACTGTATATGCTACAGCTTCTTGGAGTCACAGGTGAGAGCTAGGTGGCAGGTGGACACCAAAAAAGAAAAGCAGCCCTGACTAGTAGCTATCATAAGACTATTGAAGACTAGCAGAGTAATATTCAGATTCCTACTATAAATTGAGCAGATCTCTAATATTTAGTATGCCTTTTGAGCTATGTGACTTAATATTTGGATACTTGGTAATTTGTTTTATTATGTAATTGATAAAATGCTGATGTGTATTAATGTTAGTTCAACCATATATTTATACTGTCTTGGGAATGTGTGGTTATAGTTCTGTGGGAAAGATAATTTTGCCAGTGTTCACCAGCTTGTAAAATCTAGTGCGAGAGCTTAAATATCTAAATAAATAAATGCTGAAATACAAAAATAAAAATTGTGGTAAGTACTGAACAGCAGTCATGATAAGATCACTAGGGTATGGTATAACAGTGTTCCTAGTGGAGATGACACATCCAGATAGAAGCAGGTTTATTGAAGCCAGAGTAATGACAATGCCTGAAGACATTAGTGGTTTTCCATAAATTCAGAGGTATGAATTATCCCTCTGCATAGGTGACCTGACCACATGATTCCTTTTTATGTCAGATCTCTGCATTGGTGGCATTTATATTAGTCAGAAAGGTTTTTCCAGGTTTATGATGTTGGGACTATGTTTTATCAGAACTCTTCTCACTAGGTTATTTCATTAAATAGTTAAAGCTTAAAACTGCACTTAAACTTTTGGGATACCCTACATGTAATTTATGGAAAACCACTAATGTCTTCTGGCATTGGAGAGAGAGAGAGGGAGAGAGAGATAGAGAGAGAAAGGGAGAGAAAGAAAGAAAGAAAGAAAGAAAAAGAAAGAAAGAAAGAAAGAAAGAAAGAAAGAAAGAAAGAAAGAAAGAAAGAAAGAAAGAAAGAAAGAAAGAAAGAAAGAAAGAAAGAAAAAGGAAGAAAAAGAAAAGAAGGAAGGAAGGAAGGGAAAGAAAATAAGAGAGAAAGGGAGAAAGAAAGAGGACATATAGATATATAGTTATATAATGTTGATGATGGTTAGAAAGCTATACTTTAAAAAAAAAAAAAACCTTACCTTCCGTCTTGGAGTCAATACTGTATATTGAGACCAGACAAAAGCTATGCTTTTAAATGAATATGGACCCATGGAGGAACTTGAATCTGCAATATCTATGGGAACCCCACATAGAAAGAAATTTCCCCATTTGGTATGTTGTGAGAATTTGTCTTGATTGCTAGTTCTACAGGAATCCATTTAAGGGGAGGAAATTGAGGCTACAATGGATAACAGGATTTCTGTGTGTGTGTGTGTGTGTGTGTGTGTGTGTGTGTGTGTGTGTGTCAGATCACCTCCAGCAAAATGACTATTATATTGCATAAAGTATATTAAAATGCTTAGCTTATCAACATTGCTGAACTGTAGGGGTACATTATGACTGAGCAGTGGGTTTCGCAGCTATTGTGGCTTTTCATGTGTTAGATGCTTGGTGTTCTTTCTCGTGAATTAACCATTTGTCAAGGACAACTGCTTATGGGATTGCCTTTTGGCTGGCTGATGATAATTTGTACAGGTTTTACCCCATGATGAGAAACCATTGGGAGGAAGTATTGGTCAAGGAATACAAGAATGAAGAAAGAATGATGATGTTATGTACACTTCCTGAAATAGTGATATACTCTAGCACTCCCAAAGAAATAAGTATTAATGGGACTGTAGTGCCTGTGTTGCTATGGAGATGAGATACTTAAGCAGATGCTATCCCAGAGTTCGCCAGTTGGTGAGGTTTTTAACATAGAATTCTAGTACAAGGTACTGAGTTTGGGGGAATATCTGAGAGAGAAGAACCAGAGGAAGAGTTTGAGAGTTCAATCTCCATCTTGGGGACACGTGGGCAGACTAAAACTGAGCAGAGCTCCAGGACTCTGAACAAATGCTGCCTTATTTGTTTGGGTTTTTTTCCCCTCTGAGACTCTGATAGGCTGTTTCTAATAGGGCTGTTGTTACTGCTGTGATGGGAGAGACAAAAACTGAGAGTGATGGCTAGTGAAATAATATAATCGTCCCTTTAGAGCATCTTTCTTCCCCACCCCCTTCTCTACACCAGGGAAGCAACAATTCCCTTCAAATGCCCAATTCTTCTGAATTTTGTCTCTCCTTCTTTCCCAAGAAAAGGAAGTAACAAGTTTAAAACAGAAGAAACAAATTGCTGCTCTGCAGTTAGCAGGAGAAATGGCTACTTCCTATCCAAATGAAGTACTCTTCTCCCTTTTTCTCACTGTCCTTTGTTGCTATAATTTTATACCTTTTTCTATAAAAGAAATTCATTTAGTTGCTAATCCTTATTATCTGATTGGTGCTGGGTAGTCAGATTTAGGGCAGCTTTAGATCTCGATGGAGCTTCAGGTGAAGAGAGACAGAAGTCAAACAGTGACTATTCAAAAGTCACAGTCACAATGGAGATATATGAGGATTGTATTTACAAACCAGTATAAATTTCCATAAGCAGGAGAGTGCATGAAATGAGGTTAATAATGTAACAATTAATTAATAGTATAGCTACAAGTATATTATATATGTATATATATATTTGTTGTTTCATTGTTTCAGTAATGTCTGACTCTTCATGACCCAGTTTTGGGATTTTCTTGGCAAATATCCTGGGATGATTTGCCATTTTCTTCTAAAACTCATTTTTTAGCATATGAGAAGCCTGAGGCAAACAGGGTTAAATGACTTGCCTAGGGTCACACAGCTAGTAAGTGTCTGAGGGCATATGTGAACTCAGGAAACCAAGTCTTCTTGACATCAAGCTCAGCATTCTATTATTATATCATAACTATAAATAATTAATAAGTATAAATTGGCCACTAGACCAAATAGGGATAAAAGCCCTTGAGGCAAAAGTTAACCAAGACTTGAAAAGGAAGGACTTTTTTACTATGTTTTTTCTGTAAATTCTTTACCAGTGTTTATAAATGGTCTGTTGTGCCCAGAATTTTAACCAATAAATAAAATGAGGCTACTTCTCTGAGTATAACATAGCTTATTAACAGGAACATACAATCCATTAATAAAGGACAGGTCAGTCATGCATTGGCACTGCTTGCAAGGATGCTCAGGGAGGTCTCATTCTGCCTTTTAGGTGGGATATGCATCTTCTTTCTGACTGGCCTGACAGTACAACATTTGGACCCCCTGATTGGCAGATATTTCAATGAGGAGGTAGACTTAGAGATCTCAGCTCCTCCCCCATCACTTCGTAGTAGAGAAGGGACCCCTCAAGTGTTTAGATCCCTACAGCTTCACTAAATTGGACAATGTGGCTGACTTGCTCTTCTCTGATACTTTAAGAAATGGACTATCAGCTAGTTTATGAAATCCAGGTTCCTCTAGCAATCCCTGGCTAGAAAAATATGTTGTCTCAAACATGTTTTCAGTGGCTCTTTCCCCTATTGTAGATCTGGCCACCCCAAATCTAGATGATATATCTAGCAAGAACAAAAGGGCATGAGCTTGTGAAGCACTTGGAGAGTCTGGATTCTTTTTTTAAGTAAAGAGTAAAGGTCTCTATCCTGCCTTAACAAAAGGTGCGTCCCTGCCCAGAGAAGTGCCTTAGGGTCTGGGAAGGATTACCTTGAGAACTGAACTTGCCTGACCTTCTGTAGAAATATTGCTAATAAATATTACAACCCACCATTAATTTTCCTCACTTCCTATGAACACCACCAAGGGGCACATATCCTTTGGTAAAATGCTGCTCCAGAGGATACCGCCCTATTCCCCTTCTATTCTATTCTATATGAAGACTTTAGGCATGGGGGCCTATCCTTGTGTATTTGTTACTAGTGAGCACCCCAACTGCAGACAACTTTATATAGTCAGTCAATTTCACATGATTACTTAGAAATTAATTAGAAAAAAAGAATTTAAATCTAATAAACAGAAATAGCTTCCTTATGATTATAATGACTGAGAATCAGTGAGAAAGTCTTGAGCCTTTTTGAAAAAGGACTAACTGAAGACAAATGAGAAGCATACTGGTAGGCAGAGCTTTATTAAGGCATTTTGAATCAGCAGTAGCAGATTCTGGTGCAGTGGTAGCATCCACTCCAGATGCAGAAAGACTAAAAGGATGGAGTACAAGAGAAGAAAAACAACTGCTTGATCACATGGGTCGATGGGGATATGGTTGGAGATGTAGACTCTAAATGATCACTCTACTACAAACATCAATAATATGGAAATAGGTCTTGATCAATGACACATGTAAAACTCAGTGGTATTGTGCATTGGCTACAGTGGGGGTGGGAAGAGGGGAGAGAAAGAACATGAATCTTGTAACCATGGAAAATTTTTCTTAATTAATCAATTAAATAAAATTTAAAAAATTTTAATTAAAAAAATTTTAAAGAATAAAAGGATGGAGTACAGGCTATTATCATATCAGCTCTATCACGGGGGTTCAATATGGAAAACTCTAGTCTTTTTCAGTAGAGTAATTACATCCATAAAATGAATCATTGCTGGAAAATTCCACTGATGGGCTACAGTAGAGGTAGCAGAAGATTGAGTCAAAGAAATAGAGAATGATCTCTGGCATCCATTATTGGAGAACATAAAAAGACCTGCTTATGACAGTATACATACATTTAAAATAAAATGTTTTTAAGGTTATATTATTTGAATGTCTGTAAACACTTGGTAAGTAATTTGACAATGCAAAGTATTAGTCATACCAATGGGAAATTCCTAACAACCTCTCAAGTGCCAAGGACTGACTTTGTTTTAAAAATGGAGGAGCTGTTTCACGTCACCATGACAGGTATGTGCAGCACATAGCCCACATGTGGGTTCAACTTCACAAAGAGTGTCGTGTTATAGACTCAGCTGTGGCTGTATAATTGAGAGGAACAGCAGCTTTTCTGTTCTGTAAATACTTAGAAATGTATGATCTATTAGTTAGATAAAAGAATAATCTCTAAGCAGAAAGGAGATGCTAATATAAAAAAAATGATTGTGAAAGGTTTTAAGACATCTTCCTTGATGATTGTCATTCGAATCAAATAATAAGCTACCCAACATCAACAAAACTACATTTTACAACATCAAGGCAGGTCTGCTGGGAGATGGCCCAGTGGGCATAGCCACCTCTCCTAGAAGGAAAAAGGAGCCAAAGCAGTCTCATACAAGAATAGTAATGGCATAACGTAGCCAAAGAAAATGAATTATCTTTTGTTCCTAATTTGGTTGGGCTGGTCACATACATGCTATGCACACTCAGGAGAACAGGGCAATATTTTATTGGAAATTGAATGCAACTGGCAGTAAGGAATATCAACAGGGTCTAGAAGTGGAGGCAGCCCCAGGCCACAAGAAATGAAACTATGCTCTAATTAACGATTCTAGGATCCTTTCCACTTGGACTTCTAAGACCTCCTACATTAGTAAATGGAAGGACTAGAGCTGTAGTGTCCTGCCTTGTTAATAATATTCCAATTATTCAGAGTGATAAATACAAAAGATATCACTTCTGCCTGTGCGAAGGAGACTTACCCTCCCCCCTTTCTGGGGGGATGTCAACTCCTGTCCACTATCTGCAGTGAACCTGAAGGAAATCATTGAGTCACAAGGATAGAGCTGTAGCCAGAAAAAGGCAGCAATAGTGAAGAGATCCTGAGACAGGGGGCAGGGCCATGTCCCCTGCACTGACCCCTGGACTGTCCTCCTGTGCGGCCCAGGCAAAATAGAAAGCCACGGTTAGCTTCCAAGATGTGATGTGTGAGAGTTAGTGGGTGGAGAAAAGGTTTAATAAACTGAGGCAAGAGCAGATTTCGCTCTCCTCCCTGTGAGCATGACTAGGGAGCCTTAATGGTGGCCACAGAATAGTAAGCTAAATGGAGCAACAAGGATGAGTTTAACCTGTATTTCTTCTGTTTTCTTATCTTTTCCCCTTATTACTTTTTTATTTAATAAAATTATTAATTTATGGCCAGTCTTATAAGTTTCACTTTTATGTGCCTCTGCAGAGGTGGCCTCTGCAACATGAGTGAGAAGAGCTCCTCATAGTTAGGCTATATCGGCAATAAGCTGAAAGTTCCCCCAGGAAGTTATGGGTGTCATCAGGAAAGTGGACAACTCTGGTTTTAGTGAATCAGATCTGGCAAACATCAATGATATGCCATGATTAAGTGGGACCAACTCCAATCAGTTCAATGTATTAGGAGAATACCGCAGACTATAAACTGGAGACCATTTAGACACTATGACAATATTTGCCTCCTGTGTAGAAACCTACTGGGAGACAGAAACCAGCGGTCACAAAGTAAGCACTCATTAAATGCTTGTTAATTGACTGATTGATGGGCTTATTGAGACAATAGTAGAAGTTGGAGCTATGCAATAGAATGCTGTATTGGCAATTAATTCCACTAATGGTACAAGAAAGCAATTGGTTCTACCCAAGGCATTTCAATCTATGGCCACAACAGCAGTACACAATGATTTAAAATACTTGGGTTGAAAAAGGACACCTGAACTAATAGGGAACACATTTTATCTGCTCAAAATGTCAACAGACATCTGCAAAAAGTGTGAGACTTGTGCCTGATGTATTCAAACAAAAGAGCTCCCAAATCATGCTGCATGCTTCAAAATTATAAGTAAGCCACTGGAACCTGATGGATAGACTTTTTATTTCAGGATGGAGATAAGAAAACTATAAAGAAAACTTTAGTGGGGACTGACCATTTTACCTGGTAGGCATGATAGTCTGAAAGCATTGACAGTGATAGAGGACAAATATTTCTTTGCATATGCCTTTCCTACTAGGATTCTAACTCATTGAACATACCTCTTTGTATAGTTTAATATGTGAAAAGTTCCCCCATTTTTAGCTTTATTGAAAACAGTGTTGCCTTTAAAAATGTATTCCTTTCCATCCTCCCCACTTGGTCTATTTATACATAATGAAAATTCCATAACCCATGACTTCCTCAGTAGACCTTGAAACTATTTGTTAGATCTCCAAGCTGGTTACTGCCTTCAACTCTTCTCCACCTAGCTCTAGACATTTGGATGAAATTCTTATTGGGTGGAAAGCACTTTTAGCACAGGTGCCCTTCATCTCATTGACTCAACAACTCTGCCATCAGCAGATCCAATAGGCTCAAGATTTATCTTAATTATGGAAAATTCAGGGCTTCTTGATTTAAAGAATGGGACAAGTGTTCATGTTTCCCCCCTCTTCCCCCTGGTTTTTGAGCCGAGACTACCAAATGAAAAATAAGTGATCACAGAAAAGCAGATTATATTCTATTTGTTGCCCTCTTAATGTTGCACAGATCCACTACACTAACAATAAGACCATCATTGTGGTACAAAACTGCACCTTGACTAAACTATAGTCCATGTAGTATCTAGTATCATGCCCTGAGACTGGGGAATGACTTAGTTGATGTCAAAAAGTCCTTGTGATTTGATGATTCCAGAAAATTTGGGGGGAGTGAAATTTATTTTGATGAGAATCATTCAATTTATTTGTAATGAGAATATTACAATGAGAAACAGGTCATTGACAACCTAGAGAGTTCTTCATACCCTATTCACAGCTTTTACCAGAAATGGGACTGGCAGAAAGTGGCTTGGTGTCTTAAGATGCCTGACATAGCTATATTGTCCTTGGTGTAGTGGTAGTGTTGTATATGGTGTAGTGGACTACCGTAGGGTCAGAAAAACCTGAATTCAGGTTCCACCTCTGACCCATCCTGGTTGTATGACCCTAGGAAAACCACTTAACCTCTGTTTCTCAGGCAGTTCTCTAAGACTACAAATTTCAGAAGAGTTTTTAGGCAACCATGACAGCAGGAGTTTCTTTCCCAGGAGACAACTAGACCAATGAAATCACAGGTCTAGACCAAAAGAAAAATGGAAAAAAAATTCTAATAGTAGACAATTCTTCAAAGGTGACCAATAAGTGGCTGGCTATTCCTGGGCTTCTTATTAGCAAGAATTTACCCTTTCTAGCCCACGCCAAGTTCACCACAATATTTTTAGCCATCATCATGCCACACTGCCTTGATTTACTCTTCTTTTATAACCCACCTCTTAGTTTTCTAACTCTACCCCTGGAAGCAGTAATCAAAACACTATAGACAAGTTAAAAATCACCCAGTGACTCAATTCACCATCCCTATGTCTTTCCTATTCAAAACACTTTCCCCTGGAAGTGCTCCTTGGGGAGCTCTTGGGGAACATTGCTCCCCATGTATCTTCTCTTCTTCTATGATAATATAAGTATATTGAAGAAAAGGACTATTTTATTCATATTTGTATCCCCAATTTTTAGTAGTTTGGGCATATAGTAAGTGCTTCATAAATGCCTTATTCATTTTTTGCTTCTCTGACCTCAGTTTTATCATCTGTAAAATGATGATAATATACTATTTCATGGGGATTAGTGGAAAGAAAGTGTTTTATAAACCTTCAAACATTACAGAAATATGAATTACTAAAATTTATCAGATATCCACTTACATTCTAGATGTGCTACAGAATATACACAGCATTATCTCTGACACTGAGAAATCTATAGCCAGTATCAGAACATTAAAAATGCCAGGGGGTGTCAAAAAGATATTCCATTCAGCCTCTATGTTTTTGGCAAGGGTACCAAGAAGCCATTTGCTGAAGATCATGGCTCCCTCTGAGATAAACAACTTGAAAATATTGGGGAGGGGAGAAGCTCGTTGGCTTTTTAACTATTCTGTCCCTTTTAGGGTGTTTTATTTGCAGGGAGGGGGTGGAAGAAGGGTAATCCATCACTTCTTGGAACTTGGTAGAGTGGTTTTCCAGTACTGGTTAGAATGCAAAAGCCCAGACTCAATTTTTTACTCTGCTCCTTACGATTTGTGTGACCTTGAACATGTTGTAGTAAAAGAACTCTGAACTTGTAATAAAGAGGCCTACTTTCAAATCCCACCTCGTCCATTTACTAGCTTTATGACTATATATCAAGCAGTCGGTTCCCAAGCATTTACTACATTGAGGCTATTATGCTAAGCACTGGGAATATATGGTCACTTCTCACAAGGAGTTCACATTTTAATGGAGGAGACAATATACAGGCAAATGTGTGTGTCTAAACATATAGATTAAATGAGGGGTGTACAGGATGCTCAAGGAAACCTCGTATCCCTGGACTGAGGGTTGCTTATCTTCCTTTGGCATTCTCCTGCCACCTGGCTTTCACCATGGCTTTGAGAAACTGTAGATTGTAGATTGTAGTGGCCAAACCCCAGGAAACCATCAGATTGAGGGGAACTGACAACATTCAAACTCATCAGTGAATTAGAGTGATGTCCATCCCAGGAATGTAAAGACTTCCCTTGGTGGAGGGGCAGAGGAAAGCAATCTGCTCCAGTGGCCATGAAGACAAAAGTAGGTGTTGTGGAGGGCTTAGAGCTTGCCTTTCCATTGGATTTTGATGACTCTGGAAGAGTGTGAGGCTGATGACTTTGTAATTCTGCATCACTTAAATTCAATTAATGCATGAGTCAAAAAATATAACCAGTGATGCCATTTCTGCCTTCTTTGAGTACAAAGGATAACAACCAACCAGGGTAAATAAAAGGTAATCTCTCATATTAGAAGAAAGGCAGAAGGAAAGCATTAGTGGGGAGGGCAAGAAGGGGTAAAATGACCTGAAAATACTTCTTGAAAAAAAGGTAGAATTTGAGTTTAGTCTTGTAGGAAGCCAAGATGTGAAGATGAGAAGGGAGAGCATTTCAGACTTGGGGGACATCGAGTGCAATTCACTTAAGGCCTTTGGTCCCCTGACTCCTTCTCTGTGATTTCTAGTGCTTAGCATAGTGCCTGGCGCATAGCAGACATTTAATAAATGCTAATTGTCAGACTGATTGTGAAGTGAAGGATGGAACTAGATGATTTTAAAAGTCTCTAAAATCTCACAGTATCCATGATTCCTAAGAGGTAGCCCCCCTTGTTCTCTGAATGTATCCCAGGCCTTACTGCACCAGGACATGTTCACATCTGACTGTAGCTTGCACGACTTTGTAAAATGTGGTTTTATTATTTCAGACCTTGTCTGTCTGGACAAAGATAGAAAGGTATATAAAGGTAAGCTATTATAACTAGCGAGTCCCTCTCATTCCCCAATTGTGTTTGTATTTTAGAGTTGGCTGAATGAATCTTCTGAGATTAGGCAGAATACAAAACACAATTTCCATTCTCTACCAAACAAACTCCCCCACACATGCACACACACACAATTTCCTCAATCATTTCTTACTTTTGGTGTCATTCCCTCAAAAGGCCCAAATCCAAAAAGTCACTCTGTAGTCCCCTCCCTACTGGCTTCATATTTGTTCCAGCCTCCTGGCAAAACACACCAGATGCAAAGAGAGCATTAAGCAGGCACACACCCAAGCTGCTGTTATCTGACTCTAAGCTGCCAAGCCCCTTCAGCATCTCGAATGTTAAGGCATCAGGCTCCTTTGAGGGCCGCCAGCATCTCATTTCTGGTCTATAAAAGGCAACTGATAATTCCGAGTCTTGTACATTTCAGCTCAAGTGGAGCCAGGCAGGATTCTGGTCCTGCTGTCCGTTCCCAGCTCACTCTCCCTACTGCACACCCAGGCAGAAGCTTCATTTACAAACCAAGGATGAGTCATTATTTTTTCATTTACTGCCATAGATCATTGCAGACTCCCAGTGGCCTGGCTGCTGCCCCCTGGAAATTCTGGTTTCTAAGCATCTTATCTCATCAAAGGATACTGATGGAATAGAGAAACAAGACTGCATTCTTCACACTGAGTCATCTGTGTATTCACTTCAGTTCAACAAACATTTATTGAGCCTCAGCTGTGGATAGGTCACTGAGATAAGCCTTGTGGAGGGTAGAGTTAAAGAAAAAGAAGATGATACATCTCAGCTCTTCAATAAACAGAGTTTATAAGAAATACAGGTAACTATTGCACAACAGGGAGACAATGAATGGTAAATGGAAAGTACAAAGTATTGCCAAAAGTCTAAGAGGGCCAAATAATACATCTTAATAGGCACCAATATAGCATAGATTAATGTAAAATCTTATTGCTGAGTTTAAAAAAATCAGTCTCATGCATTTAGGGTGTGGAAATATGACTAGACAACAGCTCCAATAAAAAGATCTGGGATTCTTAGTAGACTTTAAGGTGATGAGAGATCAACTGTGTGACATGACAACCAAAAAACAAATATTTTTAGATAATATTAGGTGAGGTACAGTATCTAGAATAAAGAAGGTGATGATGGTCCTGAGTTACTCTGCACTGGTCAGACCATGTCCATAATGTTCTTCAATTAAATATGTCGGGGGCAGCTAGGCTGCATAGTGGAAGAGGACCAGGCCCAGAAACAGGAGGTTTGGGGTTCAAATTTGATCTTAGACACTTCTTAGCTTTGTGATCTTGGGCAAGGCATTTAACCCCAATTACCTAGCCCTTATCACTTGGTACTGATACTTGATGTTGATTCTAAGACAGAAGGTAAGGGTTGGAAAAAAAAAATTTTAAATGCCACAATTTAGCAACATCATTGACAAATGAGAACACATCCAAATAAGAATAACCAGGATGGATAGGGAGAGATAATCATGTCACAGAGGATCAGTTAAAAAAGCAAGGAATTTTGGCATAGGAGAGATGTAACATCTGTTTAATAACACAGTTAGCCAAATATCACAAGGTGAGATCACAGGGCTGGTGGTCTTTACCAAATTCCTTTCTTTTTACTGGTACTTGTGGTTTGCCCTGGGTTCATGTCTCTGTGGCTTTCTAACTCTTCAAAAAGGGAACTAAGTTCCTTACCTCAAATTTCTAAGGAACTATGCTCTTTGGGGCTCTAGATTAAAGGGATACCCAGAGTACCAACCCAAACTAGTACAGAACAGGCATTTTCTCATCCCCAAAAGAAAAGGCAAATAAAGAATCATTGAGTGTTTATAATAAGTGAAAAGCTAGTATTCAGGCTTTACTGGGAAGTTTATAACATGACTGCTCATTATCTAATTTGTATTTCACCTATGCTGAGTCAAGTTGAGTCAATAAGCCCTTTTTAAGGGCTTACTATATGCTTGAAATTGTGCCATGTAAAAGGAAAGACCGATTTAACCTCAAGGAGATAAATGCTAGGACAAGGTGGATGGGAGAGGACAATACATAAAAAGAAGAAAAGGGGGAGGGCAAGGAGGGAAGAGAAAATATTCTTAAAGGGAAAGGGTGGAAAAATTTTAAAGAATCAGAAATAGAGTTTGGACAGAGATGAAGACTTGGCTGGCCTGGGCACCATGTTTAAAATGGAGGTTCTGGGAGGAATCAACCAATAAGAGGAAGGGGCTAGAGGGGCAGAGTGAACTCCCATGCTTTGAAGATTGCTGTGGTATGAGGTGAAGGGGAAGTCTAAGGGGTCATGAATGGACCCCAGAGAGAGAGAGACCAATAAATACTAAGCACAGTTTTTTTTTTATCTGTGCCCAGTTCCTTCTCTTCTTCCTTGGTTTGCCTCTGCCACTAATTCCATTACAACTGCTCCATCAGATGGTACCATCCTTGTAAAGTGTCCAAGAAGGAGAGAAGACAACAATTGCTTACTGATATCTCAGGAGGTCCTGTACCAAAGGAGAAATACCAAATCGGAGGCGGTTACAGACACAGACTTGCCAGGAATTCATGGCTTGGGGCCTGGTGGGGAAGGGTATTCTCCCACTGATCCTCCCTCCAGAGCCGAGCTGTAAGAAAAGAGTTCATCAGCAGGGATTAGTCCTTTAGGATATACTTGGAGTTTGGCTCTGCAGCCAATAGAAAGGGTTGTCATTGGCCTATTGGGAAAAAGTCAAAAAATAGTACTGCCTTTTATGATGTCAGAGTGAAGGAGGAAAATTTCCCCTTTCCCCATCATACATTGGCAAGGCTATACTGCAATTATCTTCAAATATTTAAAGGTTTTACAAATGAAAGAAGATTAGACTTTTTCTACTTGGCCTTAGAAAGAAATATTAGGAGCAACAGGTGCCTCTCATCAGTTCACCTCATCCTTCAGAAAGGGAAATAGAGAATGGACCTTTCATTCCTTCTCTAGGCACTTTTAGTTCTAGTTCAGCAGTTCATGACTCATCAGGATGCTCAGGCAACCAGTAGAATCTTCCTGATTACTCAGTACTTGACCCTTGGTCACTCCTAGCTAGGAGGTTCTCCCCAGCTAGTTGGATTGGAAACAGAGGATATCTGTATATGGTCCAAGGATTAAAACCAGGTAGGGAATGCCTTCCTCAAGAACTGCTCCCCTAACTGGCCAGTCTATACCATTAATAGTCAGTTCTCTAAAATAGTAGAAGGCAGCATCTACCATCAGTCACAATCACTCTCTTAGGCAGTTTTGTTAAACTAGTTTGGGAAATATATATTTGTGTGTGTGTGTGTGGGGGGGTGTTCTTTGCATGATTTTTTGGAAAGTATTGTCCTTGGCACATAATAAGTGCCCACTAAAAATTTATTGACTGGCTTACTATGTAAAACTGTGTCACAAGGCACTATGCAAAGAGATGCAAAATAGTCCTTGCCCTCAAGGAGCTTACATTCTAATGAAGGAAGACAATTCATAAAGGGGAACAGAAAAGAGGAGGAGAGTATGTGGAAGTTTGGTTTAAGGAAAGGTAAAGCAAAAAGCTCACTTCTCAGAATCCACTATAATTTCAGGGACATAATCCAAGATCCCCATGAGAGAGGGATAAGGGTCATGACAATGGAGGGGATGAAGGAAGAGTCTGAGGTCAAGATAGGTGAAATGATATGCCCAATATTATAAAAGTAATAAATGTGGCAGAGACTGGAAATGAACCCAAATCCTTTGATTTCTGTTGTATCATGATGAATAAGGAGACTTTAGATCTAGTTCAACCACTGGGCAAGTCATCTAACCTCTATTAGGGCTCAGCTTCCTCACTTGTAAAATGAGTATAATAATAATACATTCCATTATATAAATTTAAGAATTAAAATAAGTGAAAATGCTTTGTAAACCGTATCAAACAGACTATTCCCACTATCACAGCCATAGAATGACCCAGGCTTTCCTCTGCCTCATCTTACCTTCTCTAGCTCTGGAGATTCCAATCTTGTTATTAATAGGATTTGGCCTAGATTTTTAGACCATGATGTTGGCGGTCAATGTCAAGGACACGTGGAGCATTTAGCTTCATTCTATTATACCAACCTTAAACATTCAGCTAGAACTTCCTGGTATTGCTCAAAAGCAGGACTAAGTGAGAGGCTATGTAAACCCAGTCCTACTAAATGGAGAAAATATTTCAAAATCTCAGTTTTGAACTCTTCCATAGCTTGTGAGGAGTTTTCCTTATTTGAGGAGGGTCCGGATGCTTGTTTGTTCTCCTCCTCTGTTTGCTTGGTTGTCTGGATTTTCTCTGTGTAAAAGTTGTCGAGCGTTAAAGGCTTCTTTTTCTTGTTGTTAATCTTTCTCTTCTGAACTTCCTGAGACTGGGTAGCCATCGTTAGCCCAGCAGCTTCTCAGGTTTATCCTTGCGCTCAGGGTCTGTCCGCGGTCAAGCCCCCTGGTGGATCCCCTTGCTTGATCCTCTGCCGGAGGTTTTTTTACAAGTCTCAGGGCGCTGCTTCCACAGTCGTACACCCATCCACGCTGGTTCCCCACTCAGGATTTCAGAGCTTTAGCTTGTGGCTGTGTCTGCCTCCACCCACGCCTCCTCGGAGCCTGAGCTCTGAGCCCGCCTGAGCTCTGCTCCCGCGGTCTGCGTCCTAAGTCCGCGCTCAGATTTCGGGTGTGTTCTTTGACTTTTTGGGGTCCCAAATCTTGCTGCTCTCAGGAACAGGCCCCGGAGCTGCGAATGACTCGATGGGTGCCCCAAACTTGCTCTCTTTCTTTTTAGCTGGCTTCAGAGCTATAGATGTTGTGTGTGGAGGGGGTGGGGGTGGGGTGGTTGCTCAGTCCGCGATTTAGTGAGAGCTGTTTCACCCCTTTATAGCATGGAAATGCCTCAATTCCATGTACCTTCCACGCTGTGCCCTGTTGTGGGGTTCCTCCGTTCGTCTGGACTTGTTTTTATGTCCCCTTGAGGAGTTTTGTGTGTTTCGGTCAGGAGAGGTTAAGAGCTGCTTCTTACTCTGCCACCATCTTAACCCGGAACCCCTAGATGCTTTTTTAAAAGATATATGGGCTAGGGGGCAGCTGGGTAGCTCAGTGGATTGAGAGCCAGGCCTAGAGATGGGAGGTCCTAGGTTCAAATCTGGTCTCAGACACTTCCCAGCTGTGTGACCCTGGGCAAGTCACTTGACCCCCATTGCCTACCCTTACCACTCTTCTGCTTTGGAGCCAATACACAGTATTGACTCCAAGATGGAAGGTAAGGGTTAAAAAAAAAAAAAAAAGATATATGGCCCATCCAAAATATTCCTCCAAAGTCCTTCTAAATTCAAAAAAAAAAAAAAAAGCAAGCAAAATTAGTGTTAATGAAATGTTTAATATTTATTATTGCAAAGCCAAATTTTATGATATGATAAAGCAGATTTTTATGTACTGTATGTATATTTTATAACACATCAGAGTCTTTTCAATAATCAATATGTATGATAAGTTCAAACTCATCTAATAGGAGTTTTAAAATAAAGAGAATGGGATATAATGTTACCTAAAGAATATTGAATGGGGAATCAGGAGACTTGAATTAAAATCCTAGCTCTGTCAATGTGTGACTTTAGGTAAGTTATTTAACTTCTGTCACCTTCAGTTTCCTTTCTTATAAAAAGCACAGTAAAACAAAAATTTCTCCAACTCTCCAATTCCCTTCCATTCTTTTATTCTATGGATATTTGGAGAAAATTTTACCCCTTTTAATACCATTTGTTTGTCTCTTCACTTTTACAACATATTGTTGATCAGATATTTACATAAAAAATGCTTAACCTTGGTTAGGAATGTTATTCTCAAACATAACATCATTTCTCTAAAAGATCACCACCATCTCCTTTGCAAATGTCCCCTCTGTGATAAAGTTTCCAGGAATCCTATGCGGGCAAAAATCAAGCAATCAATAAGCATTTTTTAAGTGTTTAGTATGTGCCAGGCATTGTGCTAAATAGTGAGGAACCGAAGAAAAAACAAAAACAATCCCTGTCCTCAAAATGCTTACATTCTTATGGAGGAGACCAGATGTGCAAAAATGTATATGAATACAGAATAAACACCTTAGATGGGAAGATACTAGCATATAGAGAGAGCAAGTAAGGCCTCCTGCAAAAAGTAGCATTTGAGCCAAATCTTAAAGGAGTCAAGAGATTCTAAAAAGTGGAGGGAGGAGAGAGAGCACTCCAGGAGTGATGGACAGTCAGTACAAAGGCACAGAGATGGGAGGTAGAACATAATATGTGAAGAATAGCTAGGAGACTAGAACGGTTTGAGCAGAAAGCACATGGAGAGGAATAGTAATGATAATAATAATAATAATGATATAATAATAATAATAACAATAGCTGGTATTTATATAGTGCTTTAAGGTTTGCAAAACACTTTATAAACATTATCTTAATTTATCCTCATGCTATCCCCAGAAACAGGACCTACTATTATCCCCATTTTAAAGATGAAGAAACTAAGTCTCAAAAAGGTTAAATAACTTGCCCAGTAGCACACAACTAGTAAGTGATTAAGACCATATTTGAATTCAGGTCTTCCTGACTCAAAGTCCAAAAATCTATTCACTTTGCTACCTAGTTGTATAAATGTAAGGTATACTTTTTAACTCTACTTTAAGTCTTTTTAAGACCATCTAATAGAGAGCAGTTAGTGCTGACTTTTTTTTAGGTCATAGAAATTTTTGTATGTGTATGTGTAGAGAAAAAAACTAATAATGATTGGCAAATGATGTGGGATGTTGCTGACATTACATATGAACATTTTGATATCTGAGACAAGTGGAACAAAGGTTTTGTTTTTAATATAAATTGTGAAAATATGTGTATGAAGAAATACAGCTTTCAGATGGAATTTTAGACATTTTTTCAAGAGAAGATGATCTCTGAGAGCCAGGCCTAGAAAAGGAAGCTCCTGAGTTCAATTGTGACCTCAGACACTTCCTTGTTGTGTGACTCTGGGCAAGTCACCTCTCCCCCATTGCCTAACCCTTACTACTCTTCTGCCTTGGAAGCAATATGCAGTATTGATTCTAATATGGAAGGTAAGGGTTTAAGAGAGAGAGAGAGAGAGAGAGAGAGAGAGAGAGAGAGAGAGAGAGAAGATGACTTCTTGGTGGTATAGATTTTAGAAAATGGATCTCCGTGGAAATGTGGTAGAAGCATGGCTCCACCTGTGTGGGAACAGACTAATGTTATAAGCAGAAAATATCTTTATTGTTTTTTTTTTTAAAAAAGAGAACTATGGATGTAAAGAAATAGTTGTAAGGGCACCAAAGAGATAGGGAAATTTGTTGGATATTTTTGAGCTAAGGCATAATGATGATAGAGCATGATATTTCCATTGATTTTATATCTAAACATATGTAATATTACATAGATAATTATATTACACATGTACATATATGTGTGTGTATGAGAGAGACGGAGAGACAGAAAGACAAAGAGAGACAGAGTGAGGCAAAGGCAACAACAAAGAAAGGCAGAGAAAAACAGACAGAAAGCAAGAAACAGAGGCAGAGGCAGAGACAGAAACAGAGTCAGTGAGAGACAGACACAGAAAGAAAGAGACGGAGACAGAGACAGAGAGGGAGAGGAAGAGAGTGGAAAGGAGGGAGAAACAGAGGGAGACAGACAGAGAGAGACAGGCAGAAACAGAGAGATGGAGGGAGACAGACAGACAGACAGAGACAGAGAGAGGGAGACAAAGAGAGACAGAGACAGAATCAGGAGGCTCTCTAATGTATTGAAGAGACTGTAGCAAGAGAAGCGGAACCTGAAGAATAATAGACAGAGTAGGGAGAATGTAAAACTATGCCTTTGAAATTGTGGTTGAAAGACTCAGTCAGTGGAGAGAAGGCTTCGGCTTAGTGATTCCTGATTGGTCAGAGAGAGAACTGAAGTCACTGGCCAAGAGCTCCAGTAACTGTTATTGACCATCAGCATCACCTAGAGTTGAAAAAAGATTTTGCTTTCCATAAGCACTTGTTGCTTTCTGCTGCCACCTCTGGTTTGAGCAGGAAAAACAGAGGAAGCTTTGCATCCGTGGTACCCTGATGACCAGGCTTAAGATAAAACCTGAATTGTGTTGCTGGGAGCTCCTTTCTGATTGGACAGCAGCATCTGATGAGTGAATGACTTGGCTCAGTTAACCTATGAAACTAGAAAGATCCAGTTTGATGAGCTTTGAAGTTCTATGGCTTAAAGAGAGCTGCTATTCAGCATTAAGCACTAGTACTTGTAAGCACTAATGCCCTTTTAAAGATGATGGTTAATTAAAAGAGTTTCTAAAGGCTATGTTTGAGTAGCAAGAGGATTTCCTTCTTAGAATGTTGTTTTTAAATGCATAAAATAAAATACATAGGATTACTTTTAAAACCCATAATTTTGAAAGCCAGTTATCAAAAGATTTCAAAAACAAAAGAAAACATTCATGGAGCCCAGGTTAAGAATCCCCAATGTGGATTCTCTGTTGTGAGTAGAAAGAATGCTAGTTATGGGGATGAAGAAAGACCTGAGCTTTAAATCTAGGCTCTATCACTAGCTGTATGACTTTATACAAATCACTTAGTCTTTTTGAGCTTTCATTTCCTGGTTTGCAAAAACTGGGAGAATAGCTACCTAAATGACATAAGGGGAAAATGGCATATGGAAAAAGAGCTTTGTAACTTTAAAAAATAATCTGTATTTGATGTATTGCCTTTTCCTACCTAATCTATCAGTTTCTGGGGCTTCCCACCACCATCCTCAAACTGCCTTTTATATACTTTTCTATTTAAATGTCATATTCCCCAGTAAGATATAAAATCTTTGATGTTTTGTATTTGTATCTTCAGTGCCCAACACCAGCACTTTGAGTATAGTAGGCACTAAATAAATACTTGTTGCATTAAATGGAATGTATTCAAATAATTACTATATCCCATCTTCTCATTGTTGTTCAGTTGTGTCGGACTTTTTGTAATTCCATTTGGGGTTTTCTTGGCAAAGATACTTGAATGGTTTGTCATTTCCTTCTCCCACTCATTTTGCAGATGAGGAAATTGAGGTAAACAGGGTTAAGTGACTTGTCCAGGGTCTTACAGCTAATAAGTGTCGGAGGGCAAATTTGATCTCAGGAAGTTGAGTCTTTCTGACTCCAGTTCTGACTCTCTAACCACTGTGCCACCTTGCTGCCTCATCTTCTACAGGAAGTCTTTCCTAGTCCCTCTTAACTATAATACTTCTCTCACTTATTTTTTTCTATTTATCATGTACATAATTTTTTTCTTTTCCAGTTCAGTAATATTTTATTTTTTCCAAATTACATGTTGAAGTAATTTTTAACATTCATTTTCTAAAATTTAGAGTTCCAAAATATTTCCCTCCTTTCCCTTCCACCTTCCCAAGATGATAAACAATTTGATCTAGGTCATACATATCAAGTATATAGTGTATATATATATATATATATATATGTATATATATATATATATATATATATATATGAAACATTGTTAAGAAGTTTTAATCAGGGACAATTTGGA
>NC_058131.1:228223520-228269828 GCF_016433145.1 Gracilinanus agilis | reverse complement strand
TATATATATATATATATGTATATATATGTATACGTACATATATATATATACATATATATATATACTTTTTTCTTGTTTTTTCCTCTTTTAGACTATGAGCTCCTTGGGATCAGGGACTGCCTTTTGCCACTTTCTGTGACTCTAAACACTTAGGTCAGTGCCTGGCACTAAGGAAGCCTTAATAAATGTTTATTGACCCATAAGCATTTTGCCAGCCTAGGGTAGCCTTTATAAGGAACTAGGGATTGAAAGAATAATGAACTGATTCCATTCCATAAGAGGGTCATAATCTATTCAGGAAAACAATATGCTGTTAAGTCTTTGGGACAAAAGAAAAGGTGGAGTATGTTACAGGAGGCACCAGAATTTACCTAGGGCAAGGCTTTGCTCCAGGGTGATGAATGTTAGAGGGCACTGACAACTTTTGGACTCCTTCAACAACTGGGCTCAGCATTTTATAGAAGAAAATATTGAGGTCCAAAAGAATCAACTGACTTGACCAAAGTCATACGGGTGGGAAACAACAGCTACAATGGGGACCACTCCAAAAGGAGCCCTGCCTCTATATACATCTCTTTCCCCATAAGATCTTTAGTCTCATACTTTACTTTTAAAAAATGGACTTGGATGAGGTAGCTATAGCTCAGTGGACAAAGAACCAGGTCTGGAGATGGAAGGTCCTGGGTTCAAATATGACTGGAGACACTTCCTAATTGAATGATCCTGGGAAAATCACTTAACTCCCATTGCTTAAGCCTTTAGTGATATTCTGCCTTAGAACTGATACACAATATTGATTCTAAGATGGAAAATAAAGATGGACTTGGAGGGCAACTAGGTAACACAAGGGATAGATAGAATACCAGACCTAGAGGGGGGAAGTCATGGGCTCAAATCTGGCCTCAGACACTTCCTAGTTGTATGACCATTGGCAAGACCCCTAATCTTACTGCTCTTCTGCCTTAGAATCATTACTTGGTATCAATTCTAAGATAGAGAGTTGGGGTTCATTTTTTTCATGGACATGAGGAAATTCTTCAGGCTATTTATCTTGAGCATGTTTTATGATATTTCATGCAATTTGTCTTGAATATGTTTTATTAGCTAGTTAAGGCTCAAGGATGGATTCTCCCCCTTTCCTTATTAGGAACAATCCCATGAAAACTTCAGAATGATGGTTGAGAGTTTGTTTCAGGAACAGAAGAGATACATTATGAGCTTGTGCTCAGTAAATGCTCTTCATTAAGTCTTCTAAAGAGAGGATCTATACAATGAACCCAAAAGCTTTGTAGAGCTCTCTACACTGCTTACACTGTCTATCAGATCTTTTGCTGAATGACATCCCTGTATTCCTGAATCTAAGAACAGATCTCTCTCCAGGAAAAATGCTGCTTCTCTTACAATCTTCAAGGTGTTAACAAACTGTTAGTGGTAACTGACTTTTGATCACATCGATATAGTTCACAAGTAATAGAGAGTGAAAACCCCAGTAGGGAGGGAGGGGAAAAGACAGACAAAGTGTGAAGGACTAATTAGAAAAGGGTGACAGTCCTGATAAATACTTGACAAGTTGAGAGCTTAACAACTGCCCCAGGGGAAGAATTATGCTAAACAGTAAGACCAGGTGTGCAAGTCTTGTAGATTTTATGGTTTACCATGTGTTTGTGTGTTCAGGTTTGTCTGTATGAAATGCGTTTCAATGTTGACAGTGCCGAATGGCCAATAATGGCACCAAGAGCTCATAGGCCCTGCTCCATCTAATTGACTCCTGGCCTAGTGTTAGTTTATGTATTGTTCAGTTATATCAATCATGACTGGCTCCTCCTGACCCCTTTTGGAGTTTTCTTGGCAAATACAGTAGAGGGGTTTGCCATTTCTTTGTCCAGCTAGTTTTATAGATGAGGAAACTGAGGCAAACAGGATTAAATGATTTGCCTAGGGTCACACAGCTAGAAAATATCTAAGGCCAGATTTGAACTCACAAAGATGTGTCTTCTTAACTTCAGGCCTGGCACTCTATTCACTGTGCCCACCTAGCTAAGTCACCCCCAATTCATACACAGGGAAAATGAATTACCTGGGCTCAGGAACAGATCCAAGTAGCAGTATTGTGAGAGTAGACCCCTACCAGAGGAAAAGGGGCCATCACGATGACTGTCAAATGAGAGAATCTGTGTTCAGATCTAACCTCTTGTACTTAATGCCTATGTGACTTTGGTAAGTCATTAAACTTCCTCACACTTCAGGTTTCTTATCTGAAAAATGAAGTGATTAGACTAGATGGCCCCTGAGGTCCCATCCTACTCTAAATCTATGGACCTATAATCCTACCTTCACCAGTTTCTAACCAACTTAGGGTGAAAGGCAAAGCCCTTTAAAGAGTTGGTCAGGGCTGAGGGGAAGAGGAAAGGAAAGGGCTCCCCTAACAGATGCCCATATACCCTGACAAGCTCTATGCACACCTATGGTCATCTGGTAAGATGCAGTTACGGTAAAAGGGAATTAATACTTAAAAAATGCTTACTGTCTTAGTAGCAACTCCAAGACAGAAGGGCAAGGGCTAGGTAACTAGGAGTTAAATGATTTGCCCAGTCACACAACTAGGAAGTGTCCGAGCCAGATTTGAACCCAGAGTCTCTGGACTTTTAAGTCTGACTCACTTATCCACTAAGCTACCTATTTGCCTCCTAGGGGAACTAATAGTAAAGTAAGAAATCCTAGCTGAGAGTCAGGGTTCCACTCACCTTTTTCTAGCTTTGTCCCTCTGGATAAGTCACTTAACTCTTGAAACCTCATTTTCCTCGTCTATAAAAAGGGGATGGATGATGATTCTTATGCTACTTACCTCAAAGAGATGCTGGGAAGATCAAATCTAATAATGAAACTGCGTTTCAGATTAGGTGCTAAAATTACATAGAGAAAACAAAGTATCGAATCTGTAGCTTCACTGGTATAGGAACATCCTAGACGAGGAAATTCCATCCACTGATGTAGATCAGCACCTATGGCAGTGGAGAGTTGCCTGGGACACTAAATGTTAAAGTAGTGCATGCAAGGTCATTTAACAGGTGCTTATCAGAGGCAAGTCTTCCTGGTACTCTCTATCCACTACATTAAGCTCAACAAACTAAATATATTTTATAAATATATACTTAAGGAAGGAAGGAAGGAAGGAAGGAAGGAAGGAAGGAAGGACCTGTTGGGTTGGATACAACCTGGCTGTACTAAGTTCCCAGCCTCAATTATTTTCCTTGAAGCTCAAAGAGTGAAAGCAATTGTCATTGTAAAATACAGCAAAGCCAAGGGATGAAGACTGTCTGACAGAAAACACAGACAGTGAGGGATCCCAGATTGCCTGCAGGTTGGAACCTGGACCTGCCTGGCTGCTGCCTGAATATCCCTTCAGGCCATGCAGCTGGCTTGCAGGAACTGATCTCAGCTCAGAGAGCCAGGTGCAAGATGGGAAAGCAGTACCCCTTAGAGCTGGGAGCAAGCTATTGATATAGAATGAATCTAAAAAGTACCCTTAATAAGGTTTTTATTCCTTCAACTCTCCTTCATCAATAGGAGAGTGCTAACCATATGCCCTACTGGTCCCAGAACAAGAGAAAACTTCCTAGGTCGAGGATTGTGTCCCACCAGGCTTTTTGTCTGGGAAGAATCTGTTTTACATGTGGACAAATAGGCTATTTCTGGTGTGGTATGGCTTAAGAGAATTCTTTTTTGTGACAAAAAGAAAAGAGAAAATCTAACACGGAGGGAAAATGGGATTTGTCTAAAGAGACCAAAGTGAATCCACAGATAGCACCAAGCAAATTTGATTTCTTTTTAAAAATGTGGAAAAGACAGAAACAAAGCCAGACAATGAAGAATGAATATTTAAATATGTAAAATGAAAAGGAATGATAAAGCTCAGAATGAATGAAGACTGGGAAAGGAAGCCAAGGACAACAAAGTTCTTTTTTTAATAGTTATATTTGAAGATCAAAAAAAAAAAATCTAAGACGGGATGATGATAACTTACAACAGAGAGAAGGCAGATCTTAAATCTCATTTTGTTTATCGCAAAGGTGAATAATTTTTACCCTGGAAATGAAAGGACAAAAATAATAGGGAACTGATAAACAACATAAGTAGGGAGACAATAAGAGTGCACCTGGGGAGGGAGGGAGAAAGTTGTGATTAATTCAAGTCACCTGGTCCAGCCTTGATTACTAAAAAACAGCAACTGTGATGGAAAAAGATCATGGAAAATAGGAAAGGTTCCTTTAGGTTGTGGAAGAACAAATATTCTGACATTAATAAAAAAAAAAAAAAGAAGGAAGCAGTGTTTTCAAACTATAGGTCAGGGAACTTGATTTGTATTCCTGAGAAAATTTCCAGATGATGCAAAGCTGAGAAGCATAGGTAAATATGCTAGATGAGAAGCAAAGGCAATATGGTAAAGGATTTTGACAGTCTAGCACTGGGATGAATAAAAATAAGACAAAACTCAAATGTAAATAAATGTAAAGTATTATATTTGCACCAAAAAATCATTTTCATAAGTGTAAATAGGGGAAGGATGGATAGAAAACAGTTAGTCTGAGATATAAGATTTTTAATGGACTGCAACCTCAGTATGAGGTAGAAGTGACATAGTAGCCAGAAAAATCAATGCAGTGTTGGACCACATTGAGAGATCTAACTTCCAGGAATTGGAAGGTGATAGTCTCATTGCACTCTGCCCTTTTCAAGTCTCATCTGAAATATTGTGTCTACTTCTGGTCAACAAGGTTTAAGATCACTTTGGAGGATGTCCAGAGGAGGGCAACCAGAATGATTTCCTTGGAGAGGAGGAAGCTCTGCAGGGGCATGATATCTGCTTTCAAGTATCTGAAGGGCCTGTAATGTGGAATAAAGGGTTTCACTTGATCTATTTGGTCTCAGAGGTCAGAATTTGGATCCAGGGTAGAAATTGCAAAGAGGCCAATCTAGGCTAGATGTCAGGAAAAACTTCCTAAAAATTAGAACTGCCCAAAAAAGCAGGCAAGGATGATGGGCTCCCTCTACTTGGAGGTTTTCAAGAAGAAATTGGAAGAGTATTTCTCAGGTATATTATAGTGGGGGTTCCTTCTATTCACAGAACATCATGGTCCATATTCATGGACTAGATGGCCACTGAGGGGCCTTCCAACTCATATTCTGTGATTTAGAGAAAATTGCCCCCTTGTGAATGCCAGGCCAATAAGGGACAGGATGATGAGACAGCTGTTTTTGCCAGTGGCAGGGAGGGGAGGGATGGGCACATGCTTAGTCTTGTTCCAGGTGTTCTGCTGGAATAACAAGAAAACACCTGCCTTCCCAGCTGGCCCATTAGGCTTTGTTTGTAACTGGCTTAAGGAACCCAGCAGGCCAGCCAACCACTGACTCCAAATCATGAAGGCTGTTTTCTGAAAATAGGACATCAGGTGGCTTAAAAGGATTCACACAACATAGCTTTCCACAAACTCACTCAAAAGAGAACGGGGAGGAAAGATCATCTAGGACTGGAGAAAGAATTCTAGAAAATTACACTGATTGGCTGATACCGAATACCACATTTTATGGTTACAAAACCTTTTACCTTGGGGTCTTAAAGCATCTTACTCATTTATTTTTGGTATTAAAGGCTAAGATTACTACTTTAATGGTGGAAAGTCAGATACACACTATGGGAAAAATAGTTTCCCTGATGTCATCAGAGAAGAAAATGAAAGATAAGTGAATCATACTAGACCTGAAAGGAATTTTGAATGACAGCTAGGAAGTGAATTCGAGGCTGACTATAGAGATTGAGTTAAGAAAGTTGAGAAAGTTGAGAAAGAGATCAATTTTAATTTTCCAGTCTAAATACTTTCCCCTGTGCCCTAAAATATGTGTCCTATACAAGATTACTTAGGGAATTACCACTATAGAGTCTTTGAATCACCTTTTGAGATGGGCAGCATACATATTATTAACCCACATTTACTTTACTAAAATTATGCAATTATATTTTAGTCAGTCAATAAGTATTTATTTACTAAGCACCTATGTGCCAAGCACTGTTCTAAATATCAGATCTACAAAAATGAGCATAAGGAAAAGCAACCCTTCATCTTGAGGAGATTAAATTTTAATGAGGAAGACAACACAGAGAAGGAAGTTATAAAGGAGTTGGAGGAGAAGGTTCCTGGTTTGGAAGCAAGATGGAGAATTCCAAAGGACTTGGCTTAGTATTATGTCAATTTTAGAAAACTAAGTTCAGAGGAAGTAAGTGACCTTTGTAAATAGTAATAACAAAAATAATATTCTATCATATCTATTGTACTTGAAGGTTTGCAAAGCACTAATAATGTCTTCTCATTTCATCCTCACAGCAACTCTGTGAGGCAGGTGCTATTATTATGCCCATTGAACAGATGAGAGAAGTAGGATTGGCAGATGTTCACTGATTTGCCCAGAGTCGTGCAACTAGTAATTGTCTGAGTCAGGGTTCAAACTCAGGTCTTCATGCTCCAGTCCAGTAGTCTCATCTCATGATGCCAGCTAACTGCCTGGGTCACGTAGTCACTTGGTACCTCTAACCAAGGTCACACAGCTAATAACAGAGCTGTGACTCAAGCCTAGGGTTAGTGAGAAGAACAGCAGATTTGCATTCAGATACTAGTTCATATTCCAAGTAGTGCTGCTACTTGTAAGCAAAGGAAATACACTGTCTTCTACCATCTTTCTTAGGGTTCCTTTAAAACCAGAGGGTTATGGGTTATTACTTCTTAAATGCTATACACTCGAGCCCCCACTGGATATCTTCTTCCATGTTTAAGTGCCAGTAAATACCTACAGTTCCATTTAAGTAATTGTTATTGGACAGTTGTGTCCTACTTTTAGTGACCTCATGTGTGATTTTCTTGGCAAAAATATTGGAGTGATTTGCCATTTCCCTCTCTAGATCACTTTGTATATGAGAAAACTGAGGCAAACAGAGTTAAATGACTTGCCCAGGGCTACATAGCTAGTAGGTGTCTGAGTCCAGATTTGAAGTTAAGAAGATGAGTCTTTCTGCCTTTTCTTTTTTCTTCATGATTCTGTTACTTCATTTTATGCATTTTTTAATTTTTAAATTTTTCCCATGGTTCCATGATTCGTGTTTTCTCCCTCCTCCCATCCCTCCCCCTTCCTGGACTGGACAAGCAATTCCACTGGATTATACATATACATACATATATATGTACATATAAATATATAATATCACTTGAATCCATTTCCATATTATTAATTTGTAAAAAAGCAATCAGGTCTTTCTGACTTTAGTCCACCTAGCTGTTGACAAAATCAAGTAATAACTAAGCTTCAATTAGCTTTTACAGAGGGATATTTTCTTCAAAGATATTAGTAACAAAAGTATAAATTATTTACCTCCACTACATTGAAGGTACATTCTTCCCTATTTCACCTCATTTCTAGGGGGAATTGGCTCACCATTAGCTCAATTTCTACATATAACATTGGTCTAACCAAATTCACATCCAGTGTTAAAAATAAAAAGGGTCCAAAGGAAATGTATAGATGCACAATGATGTTGATGATATGTATCTGTCTATACTCTCCTCGACTGCAGTTAATGGGAGGAATACCTACTCCTATTATCCTTGACTGCTGCTGTTAAGTTATCCCTTTCTCTCTAACAGCTGCCCAGTAAGGACCCTGGAGAGGTTAGATGGATGGGTAACTTTTACAGGTCCAACCTGGGGTTGGGTAAATTAGTATAGAGCTATTGATTTGCCTTAGATAACATTCAGAATCTGACTGCGTTTGACTCCCTTCCCAAGGGCCATGATAGATAGACCACTCAGGAAGGTACTTGCTGTTGAACACTCTTTATCTATGAACAGGGAAATGATAACAAGGTCAAGGATTGGGGATTGGAAACCCTATTGATCTATTATCTATAAACTAGTTGACTATCAGGACTGGAGGCTAGTAATCTGGTGGAAGCTGGAGATTTATCCTTCTATCTCTAGCCAGACCTGGCCACAGCCAAGCCAGAGAATAGGGAAGGCTATTGATACAGATGTATTGATCTTATTCTCTCAGCTTTCTCACTACCAGTGTTGGTGATTCACTAGCTTTCACAGTCTATTAGGAAATAACTTCAGGTTTATTCCTACCCTCTTCTTCATAGACCTCTCTGCTACCTTTCAACCACCCACTCAGAGATTTCCCAGTCCAGAGACTCCTGTCCAGAGACCTCCAGAGAGTGACTTTCTTCAAAGTGGCTCTCAGGGGATTTATACTGTGGGGACAACCAACGTTTGCCCCTGGCTCACGGCATCTGGGAACATTCCAAGTCTCTCCAATTGCCATCCCTGTCAGTCAAGGTGGCATCCATCACTTCCCAGATTATGAATATAACACCAGATGGAGAATAACTGCCAGATGATGCCTCTTTTTTGCTCCAAAAAGGCTGTCCTGAAGGTCACAACCAAGGTTCACTCCTTGATCCTTTGGGTATCTTTTTTAATTGGCTGCAAAATCCAGCATGAGGTCATATTCCCAGGTTCCCAGAGACTGCTTCTCCATATCTTCCAAATTCACCATTTCAGATACTCCTTCACCTAAAATGGAAAAAAGAAGACATGCTAGGCCAAGGACTAAGACCCATTTCAGGAGACAGCATGGCCTTATAGGGGAGAAAGTCCAAGGCCTCTTCCCTTATGAACCAAACCAAATAGCACATCTGAAGAAAAAATGGTGAAGACTCTGGTCACCCAGTGCCTTTTGAATGGCTCTAAAGCCAATGGTCACAAAACTTCCTTTTCTTGTCATGATTTATTGACTAAAACCAGGTATAAACAGTCTGTAGGTACGCCAATGTTTCTCCAAGGTACATCTATTACACTTCAATATGAAACTCTCTAGACTTTCCACATGGACAGACACCCTCACAGGCACTCACCACATGTACCAGATTCCTTTTACCCTATCTCTGTGACTTTAGGTGAGCCACTTCTGTGCTATGGGTCTCAGTTTCCTCTTCTATGAAATAAAGTATTTTGACGAGTTCAGAGGAGCCAAATTCATGGTCTCTTGACCATAAAAATCCAGGGTATGGCCGAAATCAGATTAAAATATAATTGGAGAAAGGAGCCAACTAGGTGACTCAGTGGATAGAGAGCCAATCCTGGAAACATGTGGAGGTCCTGGGTTCAAATTTGACCTCATATTTTCTAGCTTCCTGATTCTGGGTAAATCACTTAATTCTAATTCCTTAGCTCTTACCACTCTATTGCTTTGGAATTGATAGATTCAAAGGCAGAAAGTAAGGATTTTTAATGGGGGTTTTTTTGAGAAATTGAGAAATGTTTAACAAAGTAAATAAAAATGCAAAATAGATAATGTTAACTTGTGCTCTTCTAAGTTAATTTTCCACCTACCTGAAATCTTTCTACTTGAATTTGATACCCCTCGCCTAGATGATAGCTAAGGCCAAGAGCTAGACATGACTGAAATGACTGAACAATAACAACAACAAAAAAGATGTCCAGAATGTCAAAGGACTTTGAGATCATGTTATAGGGGTCATTAGAGATGTTTGACCTACATAAGTGAAGACTTTTTTGGGGGTAGGGGTGATAGCTGCTTTCAAGTATTTGAAGGCTACATTTGGAAATAAAAAGGATTAGAATTGTTCTGTTGGCCCAGGTAAGAAAAACTAGAAGGAAAGGATTTAAGTTTCAAGGCACATATTTGGTGCTTAATAAATGTTGATTGATAGAGCTTACAAAGCAACAGATAGTCTTGGAATGAAGAAAAAACTTCTAAGAATTTGAACTATCCAAGAAAATAACAGCCTGATTCAAGATGTAGTTTGTTCTCCTTTACTGGAGAATTTCCTACAAAGGCTGGATGACAAGGAAGGTAGGTTGCATCAAATCTTGAGGTAGTACTAGTAAGAAACAAAAGCCAAATAGAAGTTTAATTAGAGAAAAGTGAGTGTGCCACCACTGTCCATATCTAGGATAAGTTTGGCAAGAGCCAAGTTCATCCAAGATTTTTTTAACACCTCTAAGAATTAGCAAGAAGCTGCCCCTCTCTGTCTAACCTGACAGATTAGTAGGTATAGGAAGGGTACAGTTGATTTCTTAGTTCTCTATTATGTCAGCTAGATGGTGCAGTGTGACCCAGGGCAACTGTTTGTCTCAATTTCCTTATCTCTAAAGTGGAGATAATAGTACCTACCTCCCATATAATTAAGTGCTTAGTACAATGCCTGACATATTGTAAGTGCTTAATAAATGCTTATTCCAAGCAACTTTCAGATGAAGAAATCAAAGCTATCAATAATCATATGAAAAAATATTCTAAATCCTTCTTGATTAGAGAAATGCAAATTTAAATGACTCTGAGGTATCACCTCACATCTATCAGATTGGCCAACATGACAGTAAGAGAAAGTGATAAATGTATTGCTGGTAGCATTGGGAACCAACCATTCTGGAGGGCAATTTGGAATTATACCCAAAGGGCATATCCTTTGATCTTATAATACCACCACTGGGCCTGTATCCCAAAGAGATTATAAAAATGGTAAAGGACCCATTTGTACAAAAATATTTATGGTTGCTCTTCTTATGGTGACAAAAATTGGAAACTGATGGGACTAAGCTAAGACTTCTTAGCTACTCTCTGCAATGCAATAATCCAGGACAATTCTGAAAGACTTATAACAAAGAAAGCTATCTACCTCCAAAGAAAAACTGTTGGAGTTAAATGCGGATTAAAGTATACTATTTTTCACATTGGTTTATTTATGGTTTTATTTTGGAGTTTTTGGTTTTATATGAGTATCCTCTTATAACAATGACCAATATTGAAATATGTGATGGATTGGCATATGTGCCCCAGATCAAATTGCTTACCATCTCTGGGGAGGGGATAGGGAGAAAAGAAGGGAGACAATTTGATTGTATAATTTCAGAAAAATTATGTTGAAAATATGCCTGTAAAAAAAGTTCCCATTTAACAAAATAAATAAATAAGTACTCATTCCATCCTTCCACTACATTCTCAAGAAGAGTATACTTGGGGTAGTCTTGTTGGATTAAAAAGAATTTTTGAGATGACTTTATGTGAAAGAGGATAGTATGTCTTTAGACTCCACTGTCCTTGTCCATCTAAAAGAGAACATACAAGGAAGGAAATGACAGGAAGTTCAATCTCATCCTCAAACTTTAGGAAGAAATTGCCACCAAGAGAAAGAAGAATATTTAGCAACTCATTGAAAATGGTCAAACTTGATCTCTTCCCCACAGAGAATAGATGGGGAGATCTCATTCAGGGTCATCTTCCCAGCCCTGCCTCTCAATAATCATAGCACAAGCATGTGGATGGAATTGTGATCTTTGACTAAAGACCTTCTCGGGCATGAGAGAGTGATTACAATGCAGAAGTCCCTGCATCACAACTACATGTTGGACACTTCCACCTAGATGTCCTTTAAATATCCTTAATTCATTATATCTCAATATATCTTTCATCCTAAACTTGCCTTTCTCTGGACTTTCCCATTTTTGTTGTGAGTAGCACCATCTTTTCAGTCACCCTAGTTCATATCCTTAGAGTCATATTTGACTCTTGCCTCCCATTTTACTCTCATATCCATTCTGTGGCCAAATCGTATCAATTCTAAGCAGCCAAGTGGCACAGCGAATAGAGTGCCAGACTTGGAATCAGGAAGATTCACTTTCCTGAGTTCAAATTTGTCTTCAGACACTTTCTAGCTGTGTGACCCTGGGCAAGTCACTTCACCATGTTTTCCTCAGTTTCCTCATCTATAAAATGAGCTGGAGAAGGAAATGGCAAACCACTCCAGTATCTGTGCCAAGAAAACCTCAAATGGGGTCAGAAAAAGTCAGACATGACTAATCAACAAAACAACAAAAAAAATCAATTCTACCAAAAAAGACATATCTCTCATATGTCCCCTTTCTCCATCCACAGAGCTGTCATGTTCACTCAGATGCTCACTATCTCTTGCCAAGACTAATAAAATAGTCTCCTTATTAATCTTCTTGCTCCAGTTTTTCCCATCCATAATCCATCCTCATTACCACTGCCAAATATTCTTTTTAGGATAAAGATCATGTTACTCCCCTTCCCAAAAATCTTCATTTGCTCCCAAGTGTCGAAAAAACACAAATTCGTTAACCTTGCTTTTAATGCCATCTATCATCTGGGTCCCACTTTCCTATCTAGTTTTATTTTACACAACTCTTCTCATGAGCTTTTTGCTCAATTCAGCATCTCTCACCTCAGTGCGTTCAAAAAAGCCATTTCCCATACATGAAATGGATTCCCTCCATACCTCTGTCTCTCAGGAGCCTTCCTTCAAGAATCAGCTCAAATGCCATGACCACTCAATACCACAGAATCAGTTATGTTAGTAAATGAATGAGTGAAAAAGCATTAAGTGCTTACTCTGTTCAAAGTGGCAGCTAGGTGGTGCAGAGGCTAGAGTTCTAGGTCTAGAGTTAGGAAGACTCTTCTTCCTGAGTTCAAATTTGGCCTCAGATACTTACTAGCTATGTGACCCTGAACAAATCACTTAACCCTGTTCGTCTCAGTTTCCTCATCTTTAAAAAGAGCAGGAGAAGGATCACTCCAGTATCTTCACCAAGAATACTCCAAATGGGGTCATGAAGAGTCAGGCCTGAAAATGGCTAAACTCCAGACTCTGCTCTCAAGTTCTCATGTAAATGTTCTCAAAAGTTCACATTATACATAGAAGATTCCATCTGCATGTCTTTCCCCAATTTTTCATGGACCACACTTGTTAGTGTATATAATATGTCTTCCATTAAAATGCAAACTCTCTGAGGACTGTGACAATTTTTTTGTCTTTCTATCCCAAGGGTGGGAACTTAGTAAGTGCTTAATAAATGTTCGGTTGAGTCATGGGATCATAAAAGTAGAGCTAGAAGAGACCTCGGAGGCCACCTAATCTAACTCCCTTCTTTTAAAGACAGGGAAACTGAGGATGAAGGAGATGGAATGATTTAGATATAGTCAAGTCCACTAATTCCAGAGATGGAGCTCTTTTGTCTACACCATACTACCTCAGATGAATAGAAAAAAGGAGTGAGACTCTCACTTTTAAGCAATTCAAGATTTAGGACCTTTGGGCCCCAGGCCAGACACTTAAGTGGTCCTTTGAGACTCTTGGAAAGGAATTCCCTTGCTTATTCTATTTCTGTGCTACTTTGCAAGAAAGGAAAATATGAATTTTTTTTTATTTGGGCAAAATTCCCATGCCAAGATGATAATTAGCATATTTTATTTTGAGTTTAAGTGTTCCCTAAATGATCAATGTCTATTTTAATCTTATATATTTAATAAATATTCATCCTTGTTTTAAGTGGAGAAATAGTTTTGCTGTGTGTCACTTATTGCATATAATTTAGGGACTTATGGAATTGCCAATTGTCAAAGTATCCAAGTTTTACAAACTAGTTTTGCTGGTAGAACTATGAGTTTGATCATCAGTTCTGAAGAAGAATAATGGCTCCCCAGCAGAGTCCGAGGAGACTTGGTAACATTCCTTTGGTTTTCCTGATGCCTTTTTGGGATGGGAATCGGAAGGGGTCATCAATCAGAGTGCTATCTAGGCAGGCAAGAGACAGAAAGAAAGAAAGAAAGAAAGAAAGAAAGAAAGAAAGAAAGAAAGAAAGAAAGAAAGAAAGAAAGAATTTAGGGCCTAGGAATGTACTGACTCGGGAATTATTCTGAAACACAAAAGCTATCACTCTTTGCAGATGATATGATGGTATACTTAAAAAATCCTAGAGAATCAACTAAGAAGCTTGTAGAAATAATCAACAACTTTAGCAAAGTTGCAGGATACAAAATAAATGCACATAAATCATCAGCATTTCTATACATTTCCAACACACTAGAGCAGCAAGAAGTAGAAAGAGAAACACCATTTAAAATCACCCTAGACAATATAAAATACTTAGGAATCTATCTACCAAAACAAACACAGCAATTATATGAAAACAACTACAAAACACTTTCCAAACAAATAAAACTGGATCTAAACAATTGGAAAGCCATTGATTGCTCATGGGTAGGACGAGCTAACATAATAAAAATGACAATTCTACCCAAATTAATTTGCCTATTTAGCGCCATACCTATCAAGCTACCAAAAAACTTCTTTACTGAATTAGAAAAAAACTATAACAAATTTCATTTGGAATAACAAAAGATCAAGAATATCAAGGGAAATAATGAAAAAAAAAAGTGAAGGAAGGGGGCCTAGCAGTACCAGATATTAAACTATACTATAAAGCAGCAGTCATCAAAACAATATGGTACTGGCTAAGAGATAGAGAGGAGGATCAGTGGAATAGACTTGGGGTAAATGACATCAGCAAGACAGTGTATGATAAACCCAAAGAGCCCAACTTTTGGGACATGAATCCACTATTTGACAAAAGCTGCTGGGAAAATTGGAAAACAATATGGGAGAGATTAGGTCTAGATCAACATCTCATACCCTACACCAAGATAAATTCAGAATGGGTGAACGACTTGAATATAAAGAGGGAAACTATAAATAAATTAAGTGAACACAGAATAGTATACTTGTGAGATCTCTGGGAAAGGAAAGACTTTAAAACCAAGCAAGAGTTAGAGAAAATTACAAAATGTAAATTAAATGGTTTTGATTATATTAAACTAAAAAGCTTTTGTACAAACAAAAACAATGTAGTCAAAATCAGAAGGGAAACAACAAATTGGGAAAAAATCTTTATAATGAAAAACTCTGACAGGGGTCTAATTACTTAAATATACAAGGAGTTAAATCAATTGTATAAAAAATCAAGCCATTCCCCAATTGATAAATGGGCAAAAGACATGAATGGGCAATTTTCAGGTAAAGAAATCAAAAGTATCAATAAGTACATGAGAAAGTGTTCCAAATCTCTAATAATTAGAGAAATGCAAATCAAAACAACTCTGAGGTATCACCTCACATCTAGCAGATTCGCTAAAATGAAAGAAGGGGAAAGTAATGAATGCTGGAGGGGATGTGGCAAAATTGGGACATTAATGCATTGCTGGTGGAGCTATGAACTGATGCAGCCATTCTGGCTGGCAATTTGGAATCATGCTCAAAGGGCTATAAAAGAATGCCTGCCCTTTGATCCAGCCATACCATTGTTGGATTTGTACCCCAAAGAGATCATAGATAAACAGACTTGTATGAAAATATTTATAGCTGTGCTTTTTGTGATGGCAACAAACTGGAAAAAGAGGGTATGTCCTTCAATTGGGGAATGGCTGAACAAACTGTGGTATATGCGGGTGATGGAATACTATTGTGCTAAAAGGAATAATAAACTGGAGGAATTCCATGTGAACTGGAGAGACCTCCAGGAACTGATGCAGAGCGAAAGGAGCAGAGCCAGAAGAACTCTGTACACAGAGACTGATATACTGTGGTAAAATCGAATGTAATGGGCTTCTGTACCAGCAACAATGCAATGACCCAGGACAGCTCTGAGGAATTTATGGTAAAGATGCTACCCACATTCAGAGGAAGAACTGCAGGAGAGGAAACATATAAGAAAAGCAACTGCTTGAACGCATGGGTTGGGGTGGACATGATTGGGGATGTGGACTCGAAACTACCACACCAATGCAACCACCAACAATTTGGAAATAGGTCTTGATCACAAGGACACATGACAAAACCAGTGTGCGTCGGCCATGGGTGAGGGGAGTGTGGGGGGAGTGAACGGGAAAGTAGGAGCATGAATCATGTAACCATGTTAAAAATGATTATTAATAAATGTTTAAATTAAAAAAAAAGGACCTGACCATTACTTTCCTCTTTCTGGACCGTTGTGTAGTTATTTCTATTAATACAGCATAACTTTATTAATGCATAAGGTCTTTTATTTTACTTTTCAGAATAATCAAACTAGCTGGCAGCTAATATTCATTGAGCTTGTGGTTGACTAAAATTTCTAGAACTTTTAAAAATGACGTCCAATCAAGCTAACTGCCACCCCCCCCCTTGTTTATGTTATTTAATCATTTTTCAATCATGTCTGACTTTTCATGACATCATTTGGTGTTGTTTTTTTTTTGGTGAGATCTTGGAGGGGTTTGCCATTTTCTCCTCCAGCTCATTTTACAGATAAGGAAACTGAGGCAACAGGGTGAAGTAACTTGACCAGCGTCACACAGCTAGTTAGAGTGTCTGAAGCCAGATTTAAACTAAGGAAGATGAGTCTTCCTGACTCCAGGTCTGGCACTCTAGAGCACTCACCCCTATTCTTTACCTGTCTTACCTTAGACTTGGATGAGTCTAATACCTAAATATGATCGATCAATAGACTTTCTTCTTCTTCGTTCTCTCCCTATTTTCCCCCCTCCCCCCACCCGCCTCCTTGCCTTCTCCCTCATCTTCACCTTTGTGAGGAGAGATCAGTAAGGCTTGCATGAAAGCCAGAGCCACAACGCAGAGATGGAGTGAGTCCCAACACGTCAACTCCAAGCAAACTCCCAGGATCAAACCTGTAGTCTGAGCCCCTGGGTCAGCTAAGGAGGGAGGAGAGAGACACAGAAAGATCTGAGGAACAGATGCTCTGCCAGCAGATGATTCCTGTGGGGCTTCCCTCTCTCCCTCCTACCTTCTTGACAGACTTAAGACAAAGAGTCCCGTGCTTTCCCGGGCTCATTAAATGTTTATCTGGGTGAGCTTCAAACAGTTGGATTAGCGCTAGTTCCAGCTCAGAGAATCTGCATTGCTAATCATGGGGAGCAGAGCGGGCGGGGAGCCAGAATCCAAAGCAACTGAGTCCCTGTACGCCGGGAGCCCAGCAAGGACTGCCAGAGCCAGCTCAGCTTAGGGGATCTGGGAAGGCAGGCAGGGAGGAAGGGAGCCGCGGAGCCCAGGACGAGGGAGGGGTGGGGGGAGGAGGGAGAACCGATGCTTAATTTCATAACAGCGTGTTGTACTTGGATTACCATCGGAACAGCTCGGAGCTTGTTGCAGATGTTGGCTTCCTAAGCTTCATTAACATCCCCAGTGAAATAGGCAGGTGGTGAATATCACTCACCTTGTTTTTGGTTTTGTTTTGGTTTTTTTAATTTTTTATTCTTTCTTAAATGACATCTGGGGAAACAAAGAAATAGAGAACGAAGGAGACTTTTCTAGAATCGTTCAGTCACTGGATTATAGCGAAAGGGACACTGGATTTGGAGTCAAGAGGCTTCTGGTCCAGATTCTGCCTGTCATTCTCCGAATGACCTTGGCAAAGTCACTTTGATGAATTTAACCTCAGCTAGGGCTAGTAGAGTCGTGGGGTCTGTAGTTAGGAAGATCTGAGTCCAAATCCAGCCTCAGGTATTTACTAGCTGTGTGAGCCTGGTTGAATCATTTCACCCTGTTTGCCTCAGTTTCCTCATCTGTAAAATAGATGGAGAAGGAAATAGCAAACCACTCTAATATCTTTGCGAAGAAAGCCCCTAAAGGGTTCACAAAGAGTTGGACATGAATGAAAATTACTGAACAATTCTTCCTCTGAAAAATGAGAGTATTGAACTAGATGGCTTCTGAGATCCTTGAAAGACTATAAGGCTACTGAGAAACAATGATTAGGGAAGAGTGCTTTCTAGGCATGGTAGACAATTTGAGCAAATGCATAGAGATGTAGGAGACTAATGTCTGTTTCAAAGAATAGCTAGTTATCCAGTTTAAATAAAATGTAGAAAATGAAGATGAAAAGAGAGCATGGCAACTAGATAGCCACCTCAGATTCTGGCTCCAGTCTCAGACCCTTCTTAGCTGCGTTATCCTGGGTAAGACACTTAATCTCTGCCTACCTCAGTTTCCTCAACTGTAAAGTAAGGTTAATAATAGCACCTGCTTTCCAGGGTTGTTGTGAGGATCAAATGACATAATAATGGTAAAGAGGTTAGTATAGTGCCTGGCACACAGTAGGCACCTAATAAATGTTTGTTCCCTTCCCTTCTTCTAAAACCCCACACAGTATGTTAGCACCATAGAATCACACATTTAGAGCCAGAAAGAGGAGAAAAGTCTTTTATTATAGCCCCTCATTCAATGGATGCAGTAACAGAGATCCAGAAAGTTTAAGTGAGGTGCCCGTGGTCACACAGCTAGTAAACAGTACTGGTGGAATTTGAACACAGTGCCTCTGATTCCCAATTCAGCAGTCATTTCAATGTGGGAGCTGCTAAAGGGTCTATAAATCAAGAGAGTGACATGATCAGCTATGAGTATCATTCATCTTTCCCTTTCTTGGAATATCCTTTAGCTAATCCTGAATAAAGCCTGAGGTATAGTCCAAAGAGCCTCTGAAGGATCTTTACTTCAGAGTCCCTTCCTTCCCAGTTTCAGAGATGTTCAGTGCCTAACACCAAAAATAGAAGTGGAAATCTCAAAATGTATCAGAGGAATCCAACCCAAAATTGTTAAGGGTTCCAAAGCTTGTAAACAACAACAAAATGAGGATGTCCAGAGGAAGGATGACACAAAAGACAGTTCTTGGCAATGGAACTTTCCTAAAAACCCTGAAATTTAGTATACACTTTTCTAGAAACTTCAGAGGTGGTACAGTGGACAAACTGACAGGCCTGGAGGCAAGAAGACTCATATTCCTGAGTTCAAATTTGGCCCCAGACACTTATGAGTTATATGACTGTGGGCAATTTAACCTGTTTGCCTCAGTTTCCTCATTTGTAAAATGAGCTGGAGAAGGAAATGGCAAACCTTTCCAATATCTTTGCCAAGGAAATCCCAAATGGGGTCACAAGGATTTGGACGTGGCTGAAATGACAGAACATCTAGAAACTTAAATTTTAGTGTTTAGCTAACAGAGAACATGCAAAACCACAAATGTGTACTTAATACAACAGATTTGGGATTGGGGCAAGAAAGAATGATACTGAAGAGGGAAAGGTCCCTTCTAATAATCCAAGACCCTTGCTTTCCATGGTCCCTTGACCTCCTATTGCAAGGGCCCCTCGTCCTCTGGCATTAGAACTCCCAATAAAATGAGGAAAGGCTCAAATGGCATTGACAAGAATGTTGTTGCTGACCCTGTGAGATATGAGTATTCTCTGGACATGACATACCAGGCAACTTCCAGCACAGTCCAGGGGTATACATAAACCAAAGAAAAACAAATGCAAAGGGAAACTATATGGGAACATCAGACCTTTGATGCTGCCTCTCTTCCTTCAATAGGTTACTTAACACTTTATTACTGGTTTCTTCATAGGCACATGTGCTCTTGTCCAGGTGCGGCTACTAGGAATGGAAGCAAGGAGTAAGTGGAGGTGGATAAATCACAAAAGGAAGAAATAAGACCAGAGCAAAAGAGACTTCATTATTGCTTGTTCGGACTCCAGTGGAATACTAGCTACCAAGATCTTGCCTACATTTATTTGCTCTGAATAAACATCTCTACTAGATGTAGAGTTGGAAGGGATCTCAGAATTTATCTAGTATAAATAATCCCCAAATTTTCCAGATGAAGAAAATGAGACCTACCCAAGGAGAACTAGTTTCTTATCTAAGTAGTAAATTCTTTCTGAATAAACAGGTGGACATAGGATGGATGCCTCCTGTCCTTCTGTGATTTCCCCATCCTGCAAACTTTCACTCTTCTCTAACTCACCCTTCGTGCTGCCTTATATTAAAGCAAGATAATGAACATCGATTACTCATTCAGTGTCCTCTGTCTATAGACAGAAACAGGCTGAAAATTAGGTTCTCTGACTTCAAATCGAGTTCTCTTTCTACTATATATCAGTGTCCCCTACGGATCTAGAAGTACTATTGGCTAATGACCATGAACCCTAATATCTTACTGTAATTCAAGGTCTTTCTTTGTCTGGACCACCTCCGTCAATTCACATACATGTTCAATCATTCTTGCCCTCCCCTAACTGAGTGTGAGGTTCCCAATATCCCCTGTCCTTAATGTGATATTTTCCCTCAGCACCTAGACTCCCAGCTACTTCTTTTTATGTTTTCTATCACCTTTTTTATTACTTTACTTAATGATTTAATGTCAGTTGATGTCATTTTACACCATAACCACTTCTCCCTAACACACACCTTGTCTGAAATCTTGTGATGACATTCCTAGGCTTCCCACATCTTTTCTACTTCTGGTAGTGAAATTTCTGGCAAAGAAACATGTCATTCACTATAAGACATCTTCCTTGTTCATAGAGAGGTGCTACTGTACATACAGATTAAATGCAAATCATAGACAATTCTACTCAAAGATCTAGTTCTCTCATTCACCTGGATGTGAAGATCAGGAAAGGGCTCATAGAGACTATCCTGTCTGATATGCTACCAAAACTAGCCCTTAGGCATGAATACAGAATCTTAACTGGCAAAGCATTACCTAAGCATGGGAATGGAAGGGACCAGTTTGTTCTCATAAGAAAAACAACATAGTGGGAAGTATTTGAAAACTCAGTAGACTGGCCAGTTTTCAGAGAAGAATGGTCAGAAGTTTTAGCAAAACCAGGTTTGAAATACATGTCTGTTTGCAAAAGCTAAAATCAATGGATAAATTTCAGTTGTCTATAGACAGCGTGCACTGTGTGAGTAATTATTGTTCATTATCTTGATTCAGAGGTAGGGATGGGGTAGAGAGAAGTGAATGAGAGAAGTTTACAGAATGGGGAAATCCCAAATAGACAGGAGGCATCCATCTTATGCCCATCTATTCATTCAGCAAATATTTACCAACTATCTATTATGTGCAAGGCACTGAGCTGGGTACAAGATGATAGTCAAAGACAAAGAAGACATGGTTAGGGCAGCTAGGTGGTTCAATGAATAAAGTCACGCTTAGAGACAAGAGGTCCTGGGTTCAAATATGGTCTCAGATACTTCCTAGCTGTGTGACCCTAGGCAAATGACTTGACTCTAATTGCCTAACCTTTATTGCTCTTCTGCCATAGAACTGATATTTAGTATTGATTCTAAGACAGAAGGTAAGGGTTTTTAATTATAGTAACAAAAAAAGAAGATATAGTCGATGAGAAATGAAGAATAATGCATTCTTGCCATAAAAGGATCTTTTGAAGGAAGTAGAAGTGTTCAAACTAGAAGAGAAAGAAGATTCAAGATTTAGGCAATAACTGACCAAGTATTTTAAGAGTTTTCACTTAGAATTAGATTTGTTCTGCTTTACCCAAAAGTGCAAACTGAGAGAAATCTCTTAAAGCTACTAAGAGACAAAATTGGGTTTTATGTCAGGAAAAAAAAGGATTTCTTCATAATTAAGAGTTGTCCAAAGTAAAATGGGCTGCCTTAGGTAGTAGTGAGTGTCCTTTCCCTTGAGTCCTATAAGGTTGGATGATCACTTATCAGGTACATTGTAGAGAGGGTCTTTTTTAAGTACATGTTGGATTTGAAGGCTTCTGAAGTCCATTTAAGCTGCAATTATGGGATTATACGATGGGCCTTCCTTGTGAGTAGCTTCCAATCTCATTGGGGAGATGTCATGTATGAAGATATTTATAATGAGAGGCTCTGAGAATTCTAAATAAGAAAAGTTATCCCTTCTCTTTGCCAAAGACAACTCCTATGTTTGAATTCTTGATTCCATTCCCTTCCATATTCCCCAGCAAATTGCCCACATTATCAGATCCTTCTCTCTTTAATTCTCAATCTCTCTTTATGTTATTGGTCACTTCTCTGCTCCCTACAAACACACTTAAATCTCCAATCTTTAAAAATCCTTCACTAGATCTTATGATCCCTGCTAGCTGTCATCCTATATATCTCTTCCCCTTCCCAGATAAGTCCCTTGAAAATGCCATCTACACTTAGTGTCCCCACTTCTTTCCCTCTCATCTTCTAAATTCCCTGGAATTTGATTTCTAATCTCATCATTCAACTGAAATGACTCTCTCCAAAGTGAACAATTATCTCTCAAATGTCAAATCTAATGGTCATTCATCCTTCTTGATCTCTCTGCAATATTTGTCACTACTGACTATCTTCTCCACGTAAATATTCTTTTTAAACTTAGGTTTTGTAGTATTACTAATATTACATGTCTAGTGCCTCTTTCTCTGTCTCTTTTGCTGGATCTTCATCCATGCCATGTCAGTTAACCATGAATATCCCCCAAACTCTATTCTGAGCACTTTTTTCTCTTTTGTCTCTGTATAACTTCTTACTTTATTTTGCCAGTTTCTGGAGGTTCAATATTCACCTCTATGAAGATAATTCCCAGAATTATTTCTCCAGCTTATATCTCTCTCCTGAGCTCCAGTTCTCTACCATCAACTGCCTGTTGGTTATTTCAGACTGGATGATCCATAAGAATCTTAAATTCAGTATTTCTAAAACACAACTTATCTTTTCCCCAATACCCACTCCTCTCATGAATTTCTCTATTATTGCCAAGAGCTCTACTATCCTTTCAAACAGCCATGTTATCAACCTTAGAGTTATTTGCAATGCTTTACTCTCACATAAACCACATACCCAATAAACCGCAAAATACTGTTCTTTCTTGTTCCACCCATGTCATTGGTCCTCTTTGAAAATGAAGGATTGGCAACAACCACCTTTCTTTGTCCACATCTTCCATAAATATCCTTATTTTTCCACTCACACAGGTACTATCCATATTCAGACCTTCATTACCTCTTACTTGGACAATTAAAATATCCTTCTAGCTGATTATCCTACCACAGCTCTCTCCCTACTCCCATCCATTCTTCACATGGCAAAAGAAATGATTTTCCTGAAGTAGAGGCCATCCCATGTCAGCCATATATTTAATAAGCCTCAGTGGCTACCAGTTACCAAGACTGACTCCAAACTTTTCTGTTTGCCCTTTAAAGTTCTTCATAACCAGATCCCTTCCCATCTTTCTAGTCTTCTTACTTGACCTCTGTGGTCAAGTTCTATTGGATTTCTTCCAATTCCTCAAACACAATTCATCAGTAAATGCCATACCTTTGTATTAGCTGTCACACATGCCTGGAATGTTCTCTCCTTCCTCACCTCTACCTTGTAGAATTTCTGTCTTCCTGCAAGACTCAGCTCAAACACCAATTTTGGCAGGAAGTTTTTCTTAATCCCCTCAGCTGCCAATGTTTTTTCCTCTAAGGTTATCTTACATCTATTTTACATGAACTTTGTATGTACCTACACATGTCATATAATGTCATGCAAAGGTATGTATATGTATATTTGTTTTTGTTGTTCATCCTTCATTTTCAAAGAGGATGAATGACACCATGGGTGATGTCTTGATTTGCACCTGAATTGAATTTAAGTGAGGCAGAGTTGCACAAAGTCATGAGCCTCTCTCTTCCAGAATCATTGAAATCTGGTGGCAAAAAAGTAGGATGACTGGCCCAGGATGTAGTGGATGACCTTGGTGTCTTTGATGTCTGACCAAGCTCTAATATTTCACATCACCTGCTTCAGTTGCCCTTGTGGCCATTGGAACAAATTGTTCTCATACACCCATTCCATTAGGGAAAGTCTCCACATTCTTGGGGAAGACATCCCCGAACTCACTGATGGGTTGGAGGTCTGTGGTTACTCACATGTATACACACACATGTGTGAGAATGTAGAGTGTGCAAAGAGGAATCCAAACCCAACTGTAAATGGATCAGCAGATGTGTCACAATATGGAACTTGGCACTTGGTGAATTCATTTTGTTCCCATTTCAGACAGATGAAATCACATTCTCCCAGAGCTGAGATCAGTAAGTTCTGTTTTTCAGGTAGTGTGAATAGCCAGAGGCTTGGTTTTAATGGAAACTGGTCATTAGAGAAAAAGAGATAGTGGAATACTATCCATTAAGAGAACTTCAGGCTGTTACTCTAGCAAACTGGAATGCCAACGCACTGTAATAATATAGTCTAGATAAAGATCATGCTTTAAAAAGCACCAGAACAACTCTTCTCTGTGTGCTGAACATACATGCAAGTTCCTTTTATATATGAAAGGAAAGAATTAAAAGACATCGAGCTCTAAGGAAAAGCACTTTAAGTTCCTTCAGAGTAGAAATTGTTTATTCCTATATTCCCAGAACCTTGGATAGTACCTCAAACTTACTAGATGCTTAATAAATACTTGTTGATTGATTATTTTATATCTATCTATGGATGGCAATGATTGCTTTTCTTTTCTTTTTTGCAGCTGAGATATAGAGTTTGAGAATTAACATACATAGTGGAGAAAGAAATGGCCTCAAAATCAGAAAGAACCGAGTTAAAGTCCTGCATCTGATTCACAATGATTATGAGACTCTGGGCTTCAGAACTGGGACTTTCAATGGCCCCAGGCAGCTCTCTAAAACTGTAAGTAGCAAAATAGCTGCTGATACAGGATAGTCCCTACCAAGATTTCTTAAACTGATGAAATCACATATATATGTGAATATATCATTCATGACCAAAGTAGTCACTTGTTTGCAAATATATATACAAGTAAGAATATATATATATATATATATATATATTCTTATACACACACACACACACACACACACACACACACACACACACACAAAAGTGACTACTTTGATCATGAATGACATTTCTAATATACTGGTGCAACTATAAGCCCGGCCTGGGATCTGGAAAGAAATATGGTTGGACAGGGTCCTTAGTACTGATTGAAGCTTTCCTACCTTGAGGGTTTTTTGGGTGGGTAGCAGGGAAAGGTAGAGGAATTTCAATGCAAATTAAAGTCTAGAATGTGATGCAAAAGTCTACAAAGAAGGGAGAGGGAGACTGGGGAAACAGTGCCAAAGATAGATACAAGGTCGAATTCAGGAATTCACAGCAAGGTACTAGACTTTCTCTTTTCTTCAACCAATACAAACAAATCTCCAATGAAGATTGTCTCCATGTCATCCAATGGCTTTCAAGAACTTCTCAAAAGTAGACATTAGACGACTTGGTTTGTCACTGATTTGATAAAGCAATTCTCTTCTGGTTGAGGTAGTTGCTTTAAGCAGAGTGGGATGAACGATTCGATAGGGAAGTTTTGGCCTTGTTCACACCTAGTTTATGCCTCTGATGGATTGATTCATCTTTTTTATATATAAAAGAAGTACAAGAAAAATGGAGGATGGGAGCATTAACAGCTAAGGTCTCATATGGGAAGTTTTTTTGAGTTGAACTTTAAAGGAAACTAGAGATTCAACCTCTATGTTTGAAAAAATATGTCTGAGATGTAATTCTCAGCTAAAAGATGATAACTCTACGTAAGTACCCATGTGTCTACCCTAAAACCAAAATGTTAAGGAATCATCTACTTTTGATTGCTGATGAAGCAGTCCATCAGCTACCAGGTACCACAAATTTATGGGGAAGATCAAGAGTGGATATAATGGATATCTGGCTCTAAGAATCGGTATCCTATACTTGTAATCAGATCATTTTGGAGTGATCTTGGTGGGATTACATGGTGGTGAAGTTTTCCTAATGTAACCTGCTATGTGCCAAGTACTGTGCTAAGTCTTTTACAAACATCTCATTTGATAGGAAGGAGAGCATCGTCTAGCTTTCATGACAGGGCACTTGTTCTTTGCAAAGGTTTCATATATATATATATATATATATATATATATATATATATATATATATATACCAGGATGAAACTAAGGCAATTGAAGAAAAGCAAACACCTTCTTTATCAGTTAGTTGAGTTTTCAGGACTACTGGAAAAGTTCCAGTAATTACTGAATTACTATGACACATTGGACCCCATCCAAATAATGAAGCCAAGCTTTAAATGCTGCCTTCCTGGTTAGCAACTGTTTCCCCCAAATTGTATAATTTCTGTCAGCTGCGAGAGAGCTTCCATTAAAAAAAAAAAAAACTATGCATAGGGTTTTAGTAACACAAAGAAGTAACCACCTTGGAAGAGATCAGTCCTTCTAACAGGAAGCATATATTTCCACAGTGAAAGACTTTTAGAGAAAGTGTGATGTGGTAGAAAGAGAGATGGACCTAGAGTCAGGGAAGCCCTTTAATCATATAACATCTCTGACACTTATTGCATTACCATGGACAAATCATATGACTTCTCATGACCTCAGTTTTCTCATCTGTAAAATGGAGAGATGAGTCATTTGTTGTATATATGTACTGTTAGGAAGATTTGTAATACCTGTCTATACAGGGCTATTGTGAAGGAAATGCTTTTCAAACATTAAAGGGTTATATAAATGCGAGTTATTATGAGCATTATTATGGATCTTAGTGTTTTAGGAAGTAGGCTCAGGGTAAATCATCTAAATTCTCTAAAACTTTCTCAGCAGCACAGATCAGGGTGTCAAAGACTTAAGGTTAGAAGGGTCTTTAAAACTTGAGTCTAATCCCCACCTTTTACAGATGAAGAAACTGAGGTAGTGGGAGGTTAAGTAATTTACCCTGGGTCATACAAGTAGTATGTCTTGAGCCAGATTTAAACTCAACACTTTCTGACTTCTGGTCTAGAAATCTTATCCATTGCGCCATCTAGATGCCTCTAGGCAATTTCCCTGAGGTTGACATTAATCCATTCATTCAACTAATTCCAAATCCACTTAAATGTTATTATCATCTTGCCACAAATCTCCTACAGTACTTGTCCACAAAGATAGTAAGATAAACTTTGCCAAATGTCTCATTAAAGCACAGGCATATTAAATCTATGATATTCACCTGCTATATGAATCTAGTGACCCCGTTAAAAGAAAAAGGAAATGAGGTTAATCTAGCATAACCAGTTTGTGATGAAGCCATCTTTTGGCTCTTATCTCTTATTATTTCCTTTCCTAAGTACTGATAAAGCACCTTTTTAATAATATACCCATGAACATTGCCAGTAATCCAAATCAAGCCACCTGCCAATAATGTGAAGATTCCATTCTCCTTTTTTTTTTTAAATCAAGACATTTGCCCTTCCTCTACTTTAACAATCTTTCCTGTTCTCCATGTTTGTTGGGATTTTTCAGAGATCTCTGCCAAGGTATCAAGCAATCTGTCCACCAATTTTTTGAGGGCCTTAGGATCCTGGGCCTTATAACTTTAAATCATTGGGATCAGCTATACAGAACTTGGATTTCAACTCATTATTAACCATTCTATCTTTCCTGTTCTGAACACTGCACTCTTTGGTGGAGAAAAGAGAAAAAGAAAAAGAATCAAATACTTTTAGCTTCTCTTGATTATCTTTTTGGTTCTCCCAAAATCTAGGTCACATCCTAGATGACCAATTAATCAACTATTAATCAATAAAAATTTAAAAAGCACTAACCACTGGAGATACATAGAGGCAAAAGAAAGCCCTTGACCTCAAGGAGGTTTGCAGTCTAATGGGGGGAGACAACATGCAAACAAATAACCACAGAGCAAACCATATGCAGGATAAATAGAAGATAATTAACAGAGAGAAGGCACTAGAATTAAGAGGATGTAGGGAAGACTCCCAGTAGCTTCTCCCCTATTCTTTATCACAAATGCTACAACAAAAAGGTCACTGCCTCTCAAGATCCTTATTGTTAATCCTTAAAAGCCAAAGAGGATATAACCTTCTCAGATCATAATGCAATAAAAATAATAATTAGTAAGGGCATCTGGACAGGCAAATCAAAAACTAATTGGAAATTAAATAATATGATTCTCCAGAACCAGTTAGTTAAAGAAGAAATCATAGAAACAATCAATAATTTCATTGAAGAGAATGACAATGATGAGACATCCTACCAAACTCTGTGGGATGCAGCTAAGGCAGTACTCAGGGGGAAATTTATATCCTTAAGTGTATATATTAACAAATTAAGGAGGGCAGAGATTAATGAATTGGGCATACAACTTAAAAAACTAGAAAGCAAACAAATTAAAAATCCCCAGACAAAAACTAAATAAGAAATACTAAAAATCAAGTGAGAAATTAATAAAATCAAAAGTAAAAGAACTATTGAATTAAGTAAGACTAGAACCTGGTATTTTGAAAAAACAGATGAAATAGACAAAGTACTGGTCAATCTAATGAAAAAAAAGGAAAGAAGAAAACCAAATTGACAGTATCAAAGATGAAAAGGGAGACCTCACCTCTAATGAAGGGGAAATCAAGGCAATCATTAAAAACTATTTTGCCCAATTACATGGCAATAAATATAGCAATCTAGGTGATATGGATGAATATTTACAAAAATATAAATTGCCTAGATTAACAGCAGAAGAAATAGAATACTTAAATAATCCCATATCAGAAAAAGAAATTGAACAAGCCATCAAAGAACTCCCTAAGAAAAAAATCACCAGGGCCTGATGGATTCACAAATGAATTCTATCAAACATTCAAGAACAACTAATCCCAATACTATACAAATTATTTGATATAATAAGCAAAGAAGGAATTCTACCAAATTCCTTTTATGACACAAATATGATACTGATTCCAAAGCCAGGTACATCAAAAACAGAGAAAGAAAACTGCAGACTAATCTCCCTAATGAACATAGATGCAAAAATCTTAAATAAAATACTAGCAAGAAGACTCCAGCAAGTGATCAAGAGGATTATCTACCATGATCAGGTGGGATTTATACCTGGAATGCAAGAATGGTTCAACATTAGGAAAATCATCCACATAATTGACTATATCAACAAGCTAACAGACAAAAATGATTATCTCAAGAGATGCTGAAAAAGCCTTTGATAAAATACAACACCCATTCCTATTGAAAACACTGAAAAGTGTAGGAATAGAAGGACTTTTCCTAAAAATAATAGAGTATATATCTAAAACCATCAACAAGCATCATATGCAATGGGGATAAATTAGAAGCCAATAAGATCAAGAGTGAAACAGGGATGCCCATTATCACCTCTATTATTTAACATTGTACTAGAAACACTAGCAGTAGCAATTAGAGAAGAAAAAGAAATTGAAGTTATTAAAATAGGCAATGAGGAGACTAAGCTATCACTCTTTGCAGATGATATGATGGTCTACTTAAAAAATCCTAGAGAATCAACTAAAAAGCTAGTAGAAATAATCAACAACGTTAGCAAAGTTGCAAGATACGAAATAAATGCACATAAATCATCAGCATTTCTTTATATTTCCAATACATCACAGCAGCAAGAGTCAGAAAGAGAAACACCATTTAAAATCACCCTAGACAATATAAAATACTTAGGAATCTGTTTACCAAAACAAACACAGGAATTATATGAACACAATCACAAAACACTTTCCAAACAAATAAAACTGGATCTAAATGATTGGAAAAACATTGATTGCTCATGGGTAGGATGAGCTAACATAATAAAAATGACCATTCTACCCAAATTAATTTACTTATTTAGTGCCATGCCTATCAAACTACCAAAAAACTGCTTTACTGAATTAGAAAAAAACTATAGCAGGGGCAGCTGGGTAGCTCAGTGGAGTGAGAGTCAGGCCTAGAGACAGGAGGTCCTAGGTTCAAACCTGGCCTCAGCCACTTCCCAGCTGTGTGACCCTAGGCAAGTCACTTGACCCCCATTGCCCACCCTTACCGATCTTCCATCTATAAGACAATACACTGAAGTACAAGGGTTTAAAAAAAAACTATAGCAAATTTCATTTGGAATAACAAAAGATCAAGAATATCAAGGGAAATAATGAAAAAAAATGTGAAGGAAGGGGGCCTAGTAGTACCAGATATTAAACTATACTATAAAGCAGTGGTCATCAAAACAATATGGTACTGGTTAAGAGGCAGAAGGAAGGATCAATGGAATAGACTTGGGGTAAGTGACGTCAGCAAGACAGTGTATGATAGACCCAAAGAGCTCAACTTTTGGTACAAAAATCCACTATTTGACAAAAACTGCTGGGAAAATTGGAAAACAATATGGGAGAGATTAATTAGGTTTAGATCAACATCTCACACCCTACACCAAGATAAATTCAGAATGGGTGAATGACTTGAGTATAAAGAGGGAAACTATAAATAAAGTAAACACAGAATACTATACTTGTCAGATCTCTGGGAAAGGAAAGATTTTAAAACCAAGCAAGAGTTAGAGAAAATTGCAAAATGTAAAATAAATGATTTTGATTATATTAAATTAAAAAGCTTTTGTACGAACAAAAACAATGCAACCAAAATCAGAAGGGAAACAACAAATTGGGAAAAAGTCTTTATAACAAAAAACTCAGACAGGGGTCTAATTACTCAAATATACAAGGAGTTAAATCAAGTGTATAAAAAATCAATTGATAAATGGGGAAGGGACATGAATAGGCAATTTTTTCAGATAAAGAAATCAAAAGTATCAATAAGCACATGAGAAAGTGTTCTAAATCTCTAATAATTAGAGAAATGCAAATCAAAACAACTCTGAGGTATCACCTCACACCTAGCAGATTGGCTAAAATGAAAGAAGGTGAGAGTAATGAATGCTGGAGGGGATGTGGCAAAATTGGGACATTAATGCATTGCTGGTGGAGCTATGAACTGATCCAGCCATTCTGGATGGCAATTTGGAACTATGTTCAAAGGGCTATAAAAGAATGCCTGCTCTTTGATCCAGCCATACCATTGTTGGGTTTGTACCCCCAAATAGATCACAGATAAACAGACTTGTACAAAAATATTTATAGCCGTGCTTTTTGTGGTGGCAAAAAACTGGAAAAAGAGGGTATGCCCTTCAATTGGGGAATGGTTGAACAAATTGTGGTATATGCTGGTGATGGAATACTATTGTGCTCAAAGGAATAATAAACTGGAGGAATTCCATGTGAACTGGAAAGACCTCCACGAATTGATGCAGAGTGAAAGGAGCAGAGCCAGAAGAACATTGTACACAGAGAGCAATGCAATGTGGTAAAATAGAATGTAATTGACTTCTGTACTAGCAGCAATGCAATGACCCAGGACAATTCTGAGGGATTTATGAAAAAGAACACTACCCACATTCAGAGGAAGAACTACAGGAGAACATTGTACACAGAGACCAATATACAGTGATAAAATAGAATGTAATGGAGTTCTGTACTGGCAGCAATGCTACCCACATTCAGAGGAAGGACTACAGGAGTGGAAATAGAAGAAAAACAACTACTTGAACACATAGGTTGAGGTGGACATGATTGGGGATGTAGACTCAAAACTACCACATCAATGCATCTATCAGCAATTTAGAAATAGGTCTTGATTCAATGACACATGTTAAAACCAGTGGAAATGTGCGTTGGCTATGGGAGTGGAAGGGAGGAGGTCGGAGGGTGAAGGGGAAAGTAAGAACATGAATCATGTAACCATGACAACTTTTCTTAAAAATAAAAATTATTTTTTAAATAAATAAATGAAATCTTAAAAAAAAATTTTAAGCCAAAGAGGACAGTTATCCTGTACCCTTGGAAACCAAAGGGTACAGTGTTCAGCCAAATTATTTATTTCTTTTAAAAGAGAAGATTCAAATACACATGTTGGGGGCTTGGACAGAAGGAGGCGATAGATGTTTATAGTGTTTCAAGAAAGAGAGAAGGAAAAAAAAACAAAATAAACAAATAAAAGAAAGAGAGGAAGGACTCCAAGGGAGAAACTTCTGCCCAGAAACATGAGATGTTGGTCAGCCACTTAGAATGTCCATCAGGATATGACTCCAATAAGATAGAGGTAAATAGCCTTGCTGTTATCTGCAAAGGCTCCAAAATGGTACTGCGCAGTCTGTACTGTTCTTGTGTGAGAACCTCACAAAGTTATTCCAAGGCCATCCCTTGTTATTTTTATCAGATAAATCCTAATGTTCCAAAGCAATTCTAAATATCACAAAGCCATTAAAAACCTGTTAACCCTTGACAGTTCATTTTAATTTCGTCAACCAGCCTCTCCTTGTGAGTTAGAAGGCAAGTTCCTCTCATCCCTTTCTCAATCTTTGAAAAAATGAAACCATTAAAGTCCAGAACTGATCAGCTATTCTTCTTTGGGCAGAGAGAGCATCATGGCAGATGTTCAGAGAGTTGAAATCTTCTATCCCTGGAAGGTGTCTACATTCTAGGTTTGTGGTATATTTCCCAAGCTCATCATCCATTTCTTCCTTCTGGTTAGGTTACTCTGTAGTATACTGCAACTAAATATCCCTTCTCTTTCTTAGTCTGTTCATCCAAATCCAAATTATATTTACCTTATTCCATCTCTGTAGATCATGGATTTTCTCATGAGTGCATTTTCTTACTCTATAATTCTATTCCACTATTCCTTCTATTTAATTTCCTCTTTATAAATAAGGCATATCCTTTCACAGCCAAGTCTAGTCACAAATCCTATCCCAAAAAGTCAGAGCGATCCCTTTAAGGTGCTATTTGCTTCTTTGTGTTAAGATCTCTAGTACACTTTTTTCATTACTCATACTTTAGCACTTCTGTACATACACTTGGGACCATGGTTTTTATTGTGCTCTCTTTTTAAATGATCCTTTCCTAGATGATTGTTCCTCTCCACTGATATTTTCCTTCTTATGTCCTATATGTCATATTTGCTGGACTCTTTGGTATCTGGTCTGGCAGATGTATCTGGGACATTTTCTTCCCTTCATTTTCAGTTTAAAGTTTTCATGATCAGATTTACAAGTCTCCAGGCAAATATGTATATTTAATAACCCTGACAAGGATCCTCATCTGATAACCAGTCCTATGGGAAGTGTGAATTGAAGATTCTGGGGAATCTATGCTGTTAACACCTTTGCCTATTCAAAAGAGGGCCCAAATTATATCTATCATAGAAATTTTAGATTTTATTGTGATACCTAGGTGGTACAATAGATAGAGCTCTGCGTCTCAGTGTCAGGAAGACCTAAGTTCAAATCTAGTTTATTATACGTAATACCTGGGTGAATTCAGGCAAGTTTTTGGACCTTTGTTTGCCTCAGTTTCCTCATTAATAAAATGGGAATAATAATAGCTCCTGATTTCCAGGGCTGTTGTAAGGATCAAATGAGATAATATACATAAAGAATTTAGCACAGTGCCTGGCATATAGTAGATACTATATAAATATTAGCATCAACATCATAATAATTATTTTAGGTTCTTGTTGGTCCTATGTCTGGGAGGGAAAAGGACTTTCAGGGTTCAGGAAAGCAAAAAATTAATAAAATGCGACTATGTGTTTTATTATATAATATGTCACTTTATTAATCTTTTCATCTGCTTTTTGAAATACATAGACATAGAGATTTGATCTGTAATTTCCTTGTGTTTTTAAGGGTTTTTTTCCCTGCAATTTCATTAGTATACAGACTTCCAGGGGAGGATATTCTTCTACCAATATAGGTCTGCACCTTCTCTGCAACTTATGTCTAGAATAAGGAGAGTTTAAGTGACTTGTCCAAAGTCACACAGCCAGTCAGAAGCAAGATTCTTGATTCTATTTTAAGAGTAAAAACCCTATATGCAGTATTATAACATGTGTGTCAGCTTCCTTGGGGAAAGAGTTCCATTATGTCAAGATCTCAAAATCAAAGTTTAATGAAAGACAGCATAGCTAAAAGAAAGCAGTTAGTCAGCAAATGGGGGCTCAGATTTAAGTCTGATTAAATAGAGTGATAATATCCACACAGTCCTAGGCAATGAGGGGTAATGAGAAGTGCAGTAGAAGGGTAGGTCTCATTCTCAATAACCATTGAGAGTAGTTAGCATTTCTCCTTCAAAGATTCATGGACAAACTGCCAGGGTGAATACAAAGCTCCCTTGGGAATAATAATAAATAAGGATCTCTGATTCTAATGATCCACTGGATTAGTGGAGGCTGCATGAAATCTCCTCTAGAGGAAGACAAGGATTCTGAAAGGCAGAGATGACAGAGGAATGCATTCTAGAGATAGGGGCTGGTGCATATTAGCTAATTAGGGACATGAACAACCCAGGAAGAACACACTTGTGCAAGACTTCTTCATTGATGGGGCCCTTCAAAAATATAGGTAAAAACAATGGTGATCAGGTGTGTGGCAGCTTTTCAGTCACTCTCTTCCCCTCCATCTCCTATTTGCGTTTAAAGGGCTTCTAATAGCAAACACTGGCTGCCATGGAGAATTCAGCAAAATTTGTTCTAGAATTGAAAGGATAAAAATATTAAGGGAAAATAGATAAAAAGCAGGAAAGTTGGCATTCTCTGATCACCATTCCCTATCTTACAAGATCCTATGTTCTGTTTGCCCATTTAGCCAGTCAACAGGGCTTGCCAAGTTTTTAGTGTTATTCATATATAGTTTTACTGGATTTGGGGGGTAGTTATGAAAGGTACTAATGATTACTAACCCCAAACTCAGGGACTGGTACAGGTGGTGGTCCACTTGTGTTCATACACTTTAATAAAGAAACCGTTTTTGCCTTTGAAAAAGTCTAGGTTTGTAGACTGAATGGAATGTACAGTCTCTATCTTTGTAACATGTAAGCAATCCTTCTATTCTTGGTACCTTTAATCTAATTTGATTAAATGCATTATAAATTAATGACCTGGGGAGAGACAAAGCAACAAAACATTCAGCCAGTGCTGTAATAAATGGAAGTTACTAATGGTTGGGGGCAACAAACCAAGAAAAATAATTGGTAGAATCATACCACAATCCTAGGCTGAAGATAGAGGTTAGAGACCCAGGAATATAGGAGCAGAGCTAAGGGGATAGTTGACAACCAAAAGTCTGAGATTAAGACAGAAAGGAACAGGCAGTTTGGCTGAAAACCCACAGAAACCTCTTGGGTTTGGCGAACCACATTCTATGGGGGAAAAAAAGCAAACTAGTAATCTATGCTGCTCATGCACAAAGTATGTGGAAGAAAATAAAGTTGAGATAAAACTGGGAAGGGATGTCGAATCTAGATTATGAAGGACCTTATCAATACCAAGATAAGAAATAAAACAGCCGCCAAAATGAGAGGACCAAAAGAGTTCATAAACTAACACCTCAACAAAGAATTGTTTGTTGATATGTAGATGGCAACCGAGAATTTTAGAGCACAATTTATTTTGCACAGAATTATGGGTGAAGATGACTGGACACGACAAGTAGCATTTCTTTAAAAACATCAAAAAGCAGCTTGAGTATATAATTAACTTCAATGAACTCATTTTTATTTTTTAAAAAGTTGACCAGCACATTAACATCTACAAAACTATATTCCTGCTTTGTCACCTCTAAGAAGTCTATATAAAGATGGCAAGAGCATCCATCAAGGGAATCCTTGATTAAAGGGGAAGTAGTTGGGGAGATTGGACTAACTATATGACTTTTAAGATTCCTTTAAGATTATCTGATTTAAGATTTCCCCAATTCCACTCAACAAAGCCAAGATTAGAATTCAGGTATTCTAACTTCTAATCTAGTGTCCTTCTGGTAATTCCATGCTTCTTGAACCTAACTGGAAAAGAACTAGAAAAGGAAAGGTTAAGAAAAGTATATTTCTATGTTAATATGTCAAGAATCAAAACTTATTTGTAGACTCAGAATGTTAGACTTGGAAAAGAGCTTAAAAACCATATGAACCAATCCTCTTTTTCCCCAGAAAAAGAACTGAGACCCAAGGTCACTCAGATCATAGGGTTAGAGTTCAACAAGACCTGAGAGGTCATCCAATGCAACACCCTCACTTTATAGATAAGAAAAAATGAGGAACTGTCATGCCCATGGTCACACAGGTAATGAGTTGCAAAAATGGGATTAGAACCCACATAGTCTGACTTCAAATCCAATGCTCTTTCTGCTATATCATAGAAAATTTCCTATAACCCAAGGCTCCAAGTTTTGGGTTCTTTCTAACATACCAGAAGACAACGGGCATAGAAATATTTCATTCCTCTAGTTATCTCTTATCTAGTCTGCCCAAGATGCTAAATGCGATAGTCCCAGGAACTACTTCAGTAAAGGAAGTCTCTCTCTCACACTGGAATTTCATTTCCCCTGTTAGACAAAAAAGAACAAATTTCCTGGTGGGAGATATTCTTTCCTTGTAAACCCAACTGCCCAGTAGAATAAAGCTTTTGGCCACCACGATAACCACTTTCTGCCAAGGTGGCATATTTTCCAACACATTATGCAAAATCCCAGTTGGAGAAGATGTCGAGGATGGTTATTTTCTAATTTAATTCTACCCTTTCCAGTAATGGAAAGTAGACTACTCACCATTTATTATGGTAAGTGACAGATGCATTTCATTAGAATTTTCTTAACTAATTCCTTATAGCTTCAAAAAGAAGAGCAAAAAAATGAGAAAGATTATTATTTTGCCTCCCCCTTTCATACACACACACACACACACACACACACACACACACACACACACACACACACACACNCTTTCATACACACACACACACACACACACACACACACACACACACACACACACACACGGCAGTTTTGAGAACAATTAAATATAGGCAAAGTCCCCACTTGAGGATTAAGATGTCAATCAGCCACAACCAAAGTGTACTTGGATGTCTGACTGGCTCATTGGGCAACCCATGGAAAGCTGTGAACTGTCACTAGTAAGTGAATAATAATAATGATGACAATGTATGGCATTTCCTATCACAATCTTCTGTTCTCAAATATACTGAAAAGTGAAGGCACATAATTTTTCAGACTAATAGCACAACTTTGCAGGTCTCTGTGGGTGAATAGGTACATAAAATCATAGAGAAACCAGTAGACACTGGCAGTACAAGGAATCCTTCCTCTCTCCACCAGCATTCTTGATCCTCTTTTCCCTTCTTCATTCCTGTGTGAGAGCCCTTTCCAATTCCTACCCCCTACCAAATACAGAGCTCCTACTCCACTTTGATCTTTAATCCTTGCACCCATTCTTCCCTCCACTTTTCAATAGTTGTGGGTCAAGCTTTGAGCTTGCCCATCCTCTGTGGGCAGGATATGGCCAAAATTTGCTCTGCTTGCAAGAGCAGGGAGACACCAACTATCAGATTCCCAGTAAAGTGGAGGACCACTAGGGCCAAGCTCAATGCCCTGTTGCTCCATCTTCTAGACCCCTGAAACCTGAAGATGGCTCATGACATCCTCCCTGTCTTGGTAACCTAGGGACCTTTTCATCTGCAGATAAATCCTTCCTAAACCCTCCCTTACATTTTATTCCCCTGAATTAGAATGCGAGTTCCTTGGTAGTAGGGACCATCTTGATTTTTTTGTTTGCATATTCAGAATTTGGATCAGCTAGGTGGCACAGGAGATAGTATGTGGGTTCTGAAGTCAGAAAGACTCATCTTGATTTCAAATTTGCCCTTAGATAATTACTAGTTGTGTGGCCCTAAGCAAATAATTTAGCTTTATTTTACCTCAATTTCCTCATCTGTTAAATGAGCAGGAGAGAGAAATGGCAAATAATTCCAGTATCTCTGCCCAAGAACCACAAATGGTGACATAAAGATTTGGTTATGACTACACAACAATAACAAAATCAGAATTTAGGATATCCAATACTTAATAAATGCTTTTTCATGAATTAATTTATTTATAATGTGGGAAGCACTGTCGTATATTGGAAAGAGTACAAAATGAGAGAAACCAGCACAAGAGAATGCAAAGAGAAACAGTGAAGAAGCTACTCTCCTCCTGAAAAAAAATGATGGATTCAAGATACAGAATGATTCATTCATTATCAAGTATGTTCAGTGATAGAATGTGTTTTGCTTGAATATGCATATTTATTACAAGAGTTTTTTTTTCCTTTTTTCAGTGGAAAAGAATGCTAGATTTGGAGTCATAGGACTTAGATTCAAATTCTATATGTTGCATCTTACCCAATTCACCTGGAACAATTCACTTAACCTAACTAGGTTTTAATTTCCTCATCTGAAAAATGGGGAAGACAAGATTATATGCAAGGGAGGCAGTTAGGTGGCTCAGTGGATAAAGAGTCAGGACTGGAGTAGGGAGGATCTGGGTTCAAGTGTGACTCTGGGCAAGTCACTTAACTCTTTGCTTAGCTCTTGCTCTTCTGTCTTAAAATTGCTACTAGGACAGAAAATTTTTAAAAAGGGCTCATGGTCTTCCCAGTAACTCCATTTTCCACTAGCAGCTGTATCTGGCTTGATTTCAGGGAATGCACAGAATGCCAGAACTCAGTAATTTTTCAACTTTCTTGTGTGTTGTCTCCCTACAGCCCCTTAGACTGTAAGCTCCTTCAGGACAGAAACTGTTATCTTTTTCTTTTTTTTTTTTTACCCTTGTACTTCAGTGTATTGTCTCATAGGTGGAAGATTGGTAAGGGTGGGCAATGGGGGTCAAGTGACTTGCCCAGGGTCACACAGCTGGGAAGTATCTGAGGCCAGATTTGAACCTAGGACCTCCCGTCTCTAGGCCTGACTCTCAATCCACTGAGCTACCCAGCTGCCCTATCTTTTTCTTATTTATATTTCTATTGCTTAGTATTGTGCCTGGCACATTTGGTGTTGTTCAGTTGTTTAGTCCTATCCAACTCTCTCTGACCCCATGTGGGGTTTTCTTGGCCAAGATAATGGAGTGGTTTGCCATTTCCTTCTCCAGCTGATTAAAGTAAGGTTAAGTGACTTGCCCAGGGTAACATAACTAGTAAATATTTGAGGCCTAATTTGAACTCAAGCCTTCCTGACTCCAGTCCCCTGAGCCACCTAGCTGCCTCATCTAGCACCATGTTAATATTGAAGCTATTCTATTTTTTTATCAGAGCATCCATGTTCTCTTCAATGCATTTTCTAAATAGTGTTCAATGGTTTTTTGCAACATTATTGGTAGATAATGTCCTTAATACCAGTCCTTTTAATTTTTTTTTAAACCTTTATATTATGTCTTAAAATTGGTTGATTCCAAGACAGAAGAATGGTAAGAGCTAAGAAATTGGGTTAAGTGACTTCCCAGAGTCACATAGCTAGGAAGTATGTGAAGCTGCATTTGAACCCAGGTCTTCCCAACTCCAGGCCTGGTGCTCTATTCATTGAGCCACTCAGTTGCCCCTCCCCTATCCTCATTTTCACAAAAGGAATGAAAATCTTGAAACAAAAATGGATATTCACATAACAACTAATGCATACATTAGCCGTGTCTAAAGAAGCAGGTCTCCTTCTACATCTGAGGCCATCACCTTTGTCAGGACTTGGGGAACTGGGCTCATTATCATTATTCAAGATGCAGTAGATTATTATATAATACTAGATTATTGTATAATACACAGTTTTTAACTCTTTCAAAAAATTTTTTTCTTGACAGTATTGTTATTTTATAGACTAGACTGTTCTCCTGATTTTGCTTACTTAATTCTATAAGTCTTTCCAGGTTTATCTGAAAAAAACTAATTTTTTTTTCATTTGTTATGCAACAATAATAATTCACATGTTTATTTACCTTAGGGTCAGCCCAATTAATTTCCCCAGTTAATGGGTAGTTCTTTCTGGAAAACTCAGTTCTTTGCTTTAATTCATATTATTGTTTAATCATTTCAGCCTGTCTGATTCTTTATAATCCCATTTAGAGTTTTCTTGGCAAAGATACTGGAGTGGTTTGCTATTTTCTCCAGCTTATTTTACAGATGAGAAAACTGAGGCAAACAAAGTTAAGTGACTTACTCAGGATCACATCATTAGTACCTGAGGCTAAATTTGAACCTAGGTCTTCCTGAATACTGTGCAGTCTACCTGTCACAACACAAATAGCTGCTATAAATATTTTTTTCATGTATTAAGAAGAGCCTAGATCAGGGGTCGGCAACCTTTTTGGCCGTGAGAGCCATAAATGCCACATTTTTTAAAATGTAATTTCGTGAGAGCCGTACAGAGCTCACAGTGCGCTCCTGTAACAGCGCCTGAAAAAAAAATGACTTTATGGCTCCTGCAGAAAGAGCCATATCTGGCCCTCAAAAGAGCCAGATATAGCTCGAGAGCCATACGTTGCCGGCCCCTGACCTAGAGAGTTGCTCCAATGTCCTATTCTGACCTTCTCTCTTCCCTACCTGGTCTTCTAGCAAAGCTCTCATGGTTTTTATTTTTTCTATCTTTTCTACCCTAAAATAATTTCTCAGAAGTAGTTCAAAATTCTTGTTCACTAGGTTCTAAATTCCACTTTTCTAAGCTACATTAGATTTTGAGCTTTTTTGTGGATAGGAATTTTTTTTTGGCATTTTTTTTTGCATCCCCAGTGCTTAGTATAGTACTTATTTATAGCAGGCATTTAATAACTGTTCATTGACTGAAAAATACTACATAAATGTTTGTTATTATCATTAATAATACATTATAATATTAGCATATATTACAATTTATATAATAATGTTAGTTATTAATATTATTTACCAGATGCTTCCTATTTCCCCACCAACTAAATTGTGCTAAGCACCAAATTTCCTAGTTCGTCACTGCTGATAATGTATAGTTGTCTAGGTTTTTAATTTATGAATACAACACAATTAACTCATTGTTAGTACAATGCCTAGAATATAGTAAGTGATTAATAAATGCTTGATAACTTCTCTTTCTCTTTCTCTCTCCCTCTCCCTCTTTTCCTCTTCCTCTGTTTCTGTCTCTGTCTCCCCTTCTCTCTCTCCTTCCTCCCCATCTCTCTCTCTCTACCTCTCTCTCTCTCTCTTCCTCTGTCTCTCTCCCTCTCCCTCTCCCTCTCCCTCCCTCTCTTTCTCTCCTTTCTTCTCTCCCTCTCTCTCCCCCTCCCCATAACCGCCTTACCCCCTGCCTACCTGCTTAGTTGCTCAAACTTAAGCCTCTTCTCTCCCTGGTCTAGCCCAGCTGCTTTCACTCATGTCTTGCCTTTTGGATATTGCTCGAGGTTTTTTGCCATCTGTTTGGACTGTGGAGGGAGTCTGCAGGCTAGTCAGAAATATTAATTTAATTTAGTATGTAATCATTTAATTTTAAAGAATTAATTTAATAAATTAGTAGTTTACAAATTCAGCATATCTAGAATTTCATTTGTTACAGAGGAGGGAGTCTGTTGAGGTGCTCACATGAAAAGATGGGGCTTACCCTATGGAAGGTGGAACTGGGGTGAGCCTGTGAGGAGGAAGCCCACAGAGGCAGGAAACAAGGAGGTAGAGATGTCAGGTGGATCCTAGGCTGGAGCTAGTTGGGCCAGGAGTCCCATCATATAACTGTACTGGGAAAATCTCAAGTTTTTAATTATATGCCTTTGTGGATGCAAAACATTCAGAGTCTTTCAAACCATTATACGACTTTGCAAAATCAACCAGATCAATCTCTTCCTCGTCACCTTGTTCATTCTTTGTCATCACTGACTGCTGCAGACATGTATTCTGACAGCCTGCCTCAAAAGACTTCCTAGGCAGCTTGTATGGCATCATCTGAATAATTTTAGGTTTTCTTTCATTTTGGCTTTTTAAGTGTAGACAATTTCCTTCAAATAATTATGGATTTTATTGAAAAGTGTTTTTAGTTCTGAGGCTCAGCATGAACAACATGATGTCATCTGCAAGGAGGAGCATTTGAAATAGGCTGTCTCAGTAGGGAATCCTCCTATTTAGCCCCAGTCTAGAAAATCCTCTGTGAAACTGGCCAATATTTCAGGGGATGATTTGGTGTCTGTTTGATGTGGGGACTCAGTGCTTGAATGAACAGTTATCTCTACAACCACACCTAACTGAATCTTGCATGATTTTTAGGTATACTTGAGGAAAGTCTTTAAGGTTTTTTTTCTACCAAATTGAATGATTTAAAAACAACAAGAAGCCACAGACACAGTAGAAAATAGCTCATTCTCCACAGTTCTCATTCATGTGGAGTTTCAAACATATTCCCTATTGTAAGAAATCAATGGCAAATATTTATTGCATTCCCTTTCATATATTCATTAAGGACATCCTCCATGCCCTAGACCTGGGGTGTGCAAACTAGGGTCCACCATCGAGTAAGCTACCTGTTTTTGTATGGATAGTTTTTACATTTTTGCTTTATTTTATATTTTAAAAATGGGAAAACCATTATTAGTTCAAAAGCAATATAAAAACAAGATGTACCTGGATTTGCCAGGTACAAACCCAGATAGTTTGCCCATTCTGACCAAGATTATTTCAACAGTGACTTCTTGTGGTGCTAATTGCTTATGTTTTCTTGGTAATCTATTGGGGGGCATAGGAATTTGTAAAGATGCCATCTGATATTTTTATTCTTCTTCCTCTTGAAAATTGATCTTAGTACCTTTTTAAATGGTGTTAGCCTTGGAACAAATGTCTTCTATTGTATATATATGCCCATGTCTAGGCATCTTCCTCATTTCATTGTAAAGATCGTTGCTGCTTTCCCACAAAGATGAAATACTTTGGGTATTAAATTAATGGAGTCAAATATGGTGGTGCTACTATGGTCACATAATATTTGTAAAGTATAGTGCCTGGGACATAGTAGTCACAATATAAATGTTTATTCCCTTCATTGATGAATTTCATGATATAAATGCTGGAAATCCTGTTCCATTTTGCATATGTTTATTTCTCTTTTTCCAGTTGCATTTCAAAATATTCTGAAATAATCTTACTTAATTGGATCAAGCTCTCTATAAACTGACTTTCCCCTCTGCTGCTTTTGAGTGTTCTGTGAGAAGTTACTGTTAAAAATTTTTCTGTTATTCTTTTCCATCATCTTTTACAATGATTGTATTTCCTTTGCTTTGATTTCCTGGTGTTGGTTTCTGGACTCTTAAGGCCTCTTTGTCGTCTTGACTGACTTGCATCTGTTTGTAGGATTATAGAACCACAGAATTTGGGCAAAGGGAAGGTTATCAATCCAACCTATACATCAAAGGAATTCTTTCTATAGCTAAAAGACAACTAAAGAAGGTAAACTGGCTACTTTAAAGCAGTCCATTCCATTTTTGTTGTTGTTCAGTCATGTCTGCCTCTTTGTGACCCCATTTGGAGTTTTCTTGGCAAAGATCCTGGAAGGGTTTGCCAAAATTTCCTTCTCCAGCTCATTTTACAGATGAGGAAACTGAGGCAAGCAGGGTTAAGTGATTTTACCAGGGTCACACAACAAGTAAGTGTCTGAGATCAGATTTGAACTCAAGAAAATGAGTCTTCCTATCTCCAGGAATGACACTCTATCCATTGTACCACTGAGCTGCCCATTTTTGGATAGCTCTAATTGTAAAGAAGTTTTCCCTCACATCAAGCCTAAATTGGCTTCTTTGCAGCAACCACATTTTGGTCCTGGTTCTTCCTCCTGGAATTAAACAGAAATCTTCCACATGATATCTCTTTAAATATTTGAAGATAAATACTATTTCCCGTCCATGCCTCCCCCCCACTTAGTCTCCAAACTAAACATAACCCTTTTCTTCAACTGATTCTCATACAAAATGAACTCTGGGTCCTTCTTTATCTTGGTTATCCTCCTCTGGACATTCTCCAGCTTATCAATAACCTTCTTAAACCATGTCTAAAACTAGACACTATTTCAGATGAAGTGTAATGAGGGCAGAGTAAAATGAGACTCTCACCTCCCTATTCCTGGAACCTGTCCTTTTCCTAATGCAGCCTAACATTGAATTAACTTTTCTGGCAGGTATATCAAACTTCTAACTTGTATTGAGGTTGTAGTCCACTAAAATGTCCATATCTCTTTCAGAACGGCTTCTCTTTAATCTTGCCTCTCCCAACTTGTATTATGAAGTTGATATTTTTATACCCCAATATAAGACTTGCCTTTTTTGAGAGAGCCTTCTTGCAAACTGCCACTTGCTGCTTCTGATTCTCTTTTCTGGTCCTAAATGGAACAAATCTAACCCTTCCTCCACATGATATTCAAATACTTGAAGACAATCATCATGCCCCAAGATTCTTCTTCTTTTTTTAAAACCAGGTTAAACAGGGGCAGCTGGGTAGCTCAGTGGAGTGAGAGTCAGGCCTAGAGACAGGAGGTCCTAGGTTCAACCCCAGCCTCAGCCACTTCCCAGCTGTGTGACCCTGGGCAGGTCACTTGACCCCCATTGCCCACCCTTACCACTCTTCCACCTATGAGACAATACACCGAAAGTACAAGGGTTTAAAAAAAAGGCATAAAAAAAACCAGGTTAAACATTCATTTTTCCTTCAAATGATCTTCACATCAGACATTCAAAGCTTTTTGTCAACTTGGTTACTAATTGAATTTCATTTTTTAGATTCAGCCCAATACTTAAGCCTGTCAATGTCTTTTTAGAGCATGAATCCATCATCTAATGCATTAATTACACATCCTAGCTTTGTGTTTTCTAACTATACCTTTATTAATATCATTGATATAATCCAAATAGATAGGGTCAAGTATAAATACCTGGGGTACTCCACTAGGTACCTCTGCCATGTTGACAGTGATCCATTTAAAACTATTCTTTTTTATTTCAGCTATCCAACCAGCCCTAAATTGATCCAGTTTTATTGCTAATACCAAAGATATCAAGTCATACAGCAGAACCAGATTAAAATAATTAGGAAATACTTCACAAAATAAATAAAATACAACAAAATACAGATAATATTTATATGTGGATTTCTAAGCAATATGTACCCATGGAGATCTCTATCTATGGTTTAGTGATTGATCCTATTTTGATTTGTGTTTGGCAACACTAGTCTGGATCATATCTCTTTATCTTCCCCCCCCAAAAAAAATTTTTTGTTTTTCAATTATTTACGGCTTGTCTGACTTTGTGACTTCATTAAAGTCTTCTTGGTAGAGATATTGGAGTGGTTTGCTATTTCTTTCTCCAACTCTTTTTGTGGATAAGGAACTGAGGGTTAAGTGACTTCCCCAGGGTCACACAGATAGTAAGTGTCTGAGACCAAATTTGAACTCAGGTATTCCTGACTTCAGACCCAGGGCTCCATCTACTGTATTTTATCAAAGATTTTCTAAAACCCAGGAAAACTGTATCTGTGGCATTCATCTCATATCTTTGTTTAGAAATATCATAAAAGAAAAAAATGAAGTTTATTTATTCTAATCTGTTCTTTTTAAATATAATTTGATTTTTAAAATATTTTCCATGGTTACAAGTGACTTAATCTATTCTTGATACAATTGTATGGCCTCTTGGTAATCACCTTTTCTTTTTCTAGATGCTCACTACCAGTCTTTACATTTTTCCTAGGAATGAAAGCTAAACTCCCTGGCCTATATAGTTTGTATATTCTATTCTTGACCCATGTTTTGAAAGGTAGAACATTTGCTCTTCTCTTGTCTTGCAATACCTTTCCTGATTTTTTTTATATTTCAAATATCACTGATGGTGGTTCTGCAATCCCATCTGACAGTTATTTTAGTACTCAAGGATGTGGTTCATCTCAGCATAATATTGGTGATGGTTCTGCTGCTCAACTAGGCTGGCTCCTTGCATAGGATAGTATCTCAGCTAGAAGGGCAAATGGGATGTTTCCAGAGGATTAGCACCTCTGGTGAAGCCAACTCTTATGTTTATCTTTTGCCCAACTCTTACCTATGGCTCCAAGAAGCTATAGCATGCACAGCAGCGATAGCCTGGTAAAACTGTCTCAGCAGATGGGCTAAACCAGGTTGAGGGTAACCAATGGACCTCATATCCATCAGTGAGTTAGAGAAATGTCTACCCTAAGCACATGAAGATATCTCTCAGTGGAATGGGCAGGTAAGAACAATTTGTTCTAACAATCAAGAAGGTGGCTAAAGCAGGCACTGTAGAGCACTTAGAGTATGGCCAGACATCAAAAACACATAGATCATCCACTGCACCCTCTTACCACTGGACTTTGATGACTCTGGAAGAAAAAGTGAGGCTCTCAACTTTGTGCAAATCTGCTTCACTTAAATCTAATTCAAGAATAAGTTGAAACATTCCCATCTTGAGGTCATTAGTCATCCTCAAAAATGAAGGGTAAACCACAATATACTCTAAAAGGTCCTTATAGTCTCCTTTGATGGATAAAATTGCTGCTGGTGCCCTCCCTCTGAGACTACTTTCCAAATTATTCCTCCTTCCTCCTCTCCCTATCTCGCCCTCTCTTTTTCTTCTCTTTGTATATTTCTCTCCATCTCCCCTTTCTACTTCTCTTCTCCCCTCCCCCTCTTTGTTTCTTCTTACACTCTTCCTTTTTGTCTCTCTCCATCTCTGTCTCTGTGTATGTCTCTCTTTTCATTACCTCTCTTTTGGTCTCTGTGTCTTTCTGTCTCTCTCTCTCTCTGTATATATATATATATATATATATATATATATATATATATATATATATATATATATATATACACAAACATACA
>NC_058131.1:228152029-228223160 GCF_016433145.1 Gracilinanus agilis | reverse complement strand
ATATATACACACAAACATACATATGTATGTAGGTGTATATACATATATTTACAAATACATGTATGTACATATATACACATATCTTGTATGTATATATAGTTATTTAAATCTCCATCATTAATATGTAAACTGCTTGAAGGCAATGACTTTGTTTTTGCTTTTCTTAGTATCTTTGAAACTTAGCACATCTCTGGCACATAGGAAGCTCACAATAAATACTTGTTGATTGATTGACTGAGGCTTAGAGAGATGATAATGAAGTTACCTAAGATCACATAAGAATTCAGTGGCAGCACCAGAATTAAAACTCAGGTCACCTAGCATGACCAAATCTGGCATTCTTCCTACTATAACACACTCATACACACACATGCACACACACACTCACACACTCACATATATGCATTTCCCCATGTAATATCTACAAACTTGAAGCATGGAGAAATGGGACATTTGCTTAGGTTTTCATAGCAAGCAGATTTAGAATACCACCTGAGAGTTCAGCCTCTTCACCCACTAATATGCCATCAAAAGTATGTTTTCCCTGATTCCTTGGAGAGTTAGGCAGTGCCCCCTCAATGAAGAATTAGAGTAATGAAGTATCATATGGGCAAAGCCGATTGACTTTGGGGCTCCTCTGTTCCACCTCCCCACATCCCAAGGAAGTTCTGATAGCTATTCCAGGAGTTCTGTGGTTAAAATGCCCCTATTGATTAGGAGAATTCCTATATACCTACCAATTCCCAAAATGTTTCTGGTTGGACCACAGCAATCTCCATATGATTGACCCATAGAAGAATCCTTTCTAAGTTTGCTTGAGCCTAGACCTGAACCAGAACTTATAGCTACCATAAATGAATCTATTCCCAATTTGGTCATACTTCAGAGACTGAAAAGTTTCTGGAAGGATTATGCTAGGATGTCCTAGTGATTCTGGACTCCTGAGCACTTATAAGTAGAATTGTATGATTTAGCAGTATCTTCCCTTATTTTCATTGCTTCATGTGTTTCTGTTTGGTCTTCCTAACTAAACTCTAAGCTATTCAGTGACATCCTGCAAAACTAATATGATGATATTTCATAGAGATAACTGTAAATTCTCTATTGTGATTTTAAAAGATCAATATGACAAGGACAAGAGTAGGGAGGGATGAATAAAATAAGTTCATCCAAAAAATATCTGTAGCCTTTAGTGGACTACTAGCTCAATATCAGCCAGTATATGATATTGCAGTCAAAGAAGTTAGTTTAACCTTATTGTTAAAAAAATGCTATGGTTTCTAAGCCTTGGAAGGCAATAGCCCTATTGTAATCCACCATAATAAACTACCCATGCAGTGTAGGGTTCAGTTCAAGGCGTAACATTTCTGGAAGAACATTGATTAGCAGGACAGTATTCAGTGGAGGGTGGCCACAACAGTAAAAGGCCTCAAGATCATGTTATATAAGGATCAGGTGAAGAAAATAGGTATGGTTAGCCTGGAGAGCAGAAGGCTAAGGTGGAATATCATCTCCTTGTTCCAAGTTTCTGAAGGATTGTATTTCTTTTAGTCCAAAGGGAGTAGAGGCTCTGTAATGCAGGGATTTTTGCATTGCAATATTGGCCTAGGCTAATCTGTCAGTTACCCTGAATGGAATCTTGCCGATGGCATGCACCATGTGGCAGGTACCAACTGGCAGTTGGGCTGAAACTATAAAAAGCCCCTGCAAACCCAACACTGGGTTCCGTTTTCTCCTGTCTTCACCCAGATCACCTACTTATCCCTGACCTTCCCCTGGGGCCCCAGGTGGTGGAATTGTGGGTAGGAATTAGGATAACCTAGAGATTAGGACCATCGTCAAGAGCAACCCAACAACATCTATTTCCTTTTCAACTGTGTAGCTAGTGGATTAATTTAATATCTAACCAGAGACTGTTTAGCTCTGGCCCAGGGCAGTAAGCCCTTGACTTGCCAAGACTTTTTAGGACTTTTGCCAGCACCAGTCGGCTGATCGTAGCAACAATTTAGAAACACCAAAGCCCTCTTACCTTGTTTCCCTTCCCAGTTTCAATAAATCCCTTAGCCTTTAATCTGGGAATCCTGTGATTATTCCTATACCATCAAGGCTAAGGAGACTAGGGAGAGGAGAGAATACCGAATAGTTCTAGGTTCAGTGGAGGTTGAATCTAAGCCTCCATTGTTAGGCAGAAAGTTCAAGTCTTGACTTCCTGCTGGTTCTGCTCAGCATCCAATAAGAGGCAGCTACCTCAGCAGAGAGGGGCCACCCACTAAATGTCTTAAAGGGGCCTAACAGCTAGCAGTGAGGATACATGGGGCACCTAGCTATCAAGGGTTTGAATTTATACCTATACCAAGCTTCATTCCTGCTGAGGCTGTTCAGGATTGTTAACGTCTAACTCCAATCTCCTTCTAGTCTGGTTACTGGCTCCCAGGCCCCTAGTAGTGACCCCCTTACCCATCCTACTATTATAACAGCTCTAAGGAGCAATGTTGCTTGTGGCTACAAGGATTTGGGGGCCCATCTAACTAAAGATCAGAGTGAAGACCAGGATGGTAGTGACCATGTTTCTTCTCAGATCATATTACCCTGGAAGCACAAAAAACTTCCAATCCCCCAAGAACTAGCTCTAGAAACAGCAACACGAAAGTCTAATGCTTTGGGCAGCATCTCACTCCTCACCCCTACCTTGGGCACAGAACTCAATTTTAACATAATGTTTAGGGGGCAGCTGGATAGCTCAGTGAATTGAGAGCCAGGCCTAGAGACAGAAGGTCCTAGGTTCAAATCTGGCCTCAGACATTTCCCAGCTGCGTGACCCTGGGCAAGTTACTTGACCCCCATTGCCTACCCTTACCACTCTTCTGCCTTGGAGCCAATACACGGTATTGACTCCAAGATGGAAGGTAAGAGTTTAAAAAAAAAAAAAAGAAAACATAAAGTTTAAAGTCAAGAAATTGCCTGGGAAAATGATCAAACAACAAAAAAGGAACCTGACTTTAAAAATCTATGATGTACCCTTTGATTGTTTAATGAACATTAAAAACAAATACATGAATATATTTTGTAAAAAAAAATAGCCAATAGCCCCATCCATAAAACTAATGTTACTACTTGTAACTACCTACTTCGCAGAGCCAGAGTATGAAAAAAATTTTGTAAACTTTAAGTACTACTCAGTAAACTCTAGCAGCAACTTTTTGCTTCTAGGATTAAATTATACTCCACTTATCCTTCCATTACTGTGTCTTCATCCGTCCCTGTTCCTAGAATATAATCCTTCCTCTTTTCTACCTTTTGGAATTCCCCCTAGATGCCTTCAAGACTCCATCGAAGACTCACCTTTGGTATGAGACCTTTTCTGGTTCCCATCCTTGCCACACTCCCAACAGTTAATGTCTTTACTCCAAGGTTACTTTGTACCAGTTTTGTATGGTTTTTTTTTCTTTTTTGTGGGGGTTGTATATACCTATATTTGTGTCTCCCTAGTTAGAATATAATCTCCTTGAGGGCAGGGACTGCCTCATATTTGTCTTTGTAACTCCAGTGCCTAATCCTATATCTGGCACATAATCATAACCATCTATTAATAATAAGCACATTTATTTATTAGAGACTGATAGATTGATTATCATAAATTGGAAAGAAAACAAGTTCAGTTCACGGGAATGAAGCAGGATGGTCATACTTTCTCTAAGTGACTGTTCAGGAATATTCTGGTGCCCCAGATTGAAGAGAAAAGGCAGAAATTGCATCTCCCTCCTCCATCATTCTCTTACCTGGACCTGACCCAGATCACTCGTTCCCTTATACACCCAGATTACCTTCCCAGGTTTCCACTCAAAGAGTGACAATCATTAATGATTAAAATAGACCAGCCTATCTATACCTTACATGACACTTTGCCCTGAAATTTCCCCAGTTGATTTGGGATGGAAATTAGCAGGTTCCAGTGAAGCAGCGGCCCAGAATACTTAATCTATTTATAGAAAACAAATTTTTAATATTTAAAGTGGGAAGGCTAATGACTAAATTTTGGAGAGGAGGAAGCCCCCCTTAGGTGAGAGGCAGCATCTGTGTATTAGCATTCCTATTGATTCCTGAGTTGGATCTGTTTTTATGGGCTTCTTGGTTATAACTACTTTCTGTGTCTGTGCCCAGATTACTAGTGAGCTTTGATGGCTTTTGGAAAGCATGATAAAGAAACACTTTTTCATTTCCATCTGCATCTGTGCAGGCCCACCCTCCCAGGGCTCTCCCTGTGGATACCTTGCCCCCCAACACATCTCCCTTTCCCAGGCTTGGCTTGGGGTAAATGATGCAATGGAGCTTTATCATTCTCCAAGTGCCTCCCTGACCTTGTCTCCTGCAGCCTGACCTTTTTTTCTGGTGCTCTGTGCATCGCCAGCTTCAGCCATTACATTAGCAACACACAATTACACCTTCAAGGTAGAGTCAAGTACAGGGTCTCCCTCCACATAAATAGCTTAATGAGTTGACAGCCTTGCAAAAACGTCTGAGTCACTCCAAGAGAGCTTTGAGCTATTACCAAGGTACCCCTCGAATAGGGACCTTCTCCTTAGGAGGGAGAAAAGAAACTTCCCTACATGTGTGTGCCTAAAACTGAGACCCTGATATAGACTCCCACAAACCCTGGATGTTTCCACTAAATCTAGTGCTAATCTTTGGGCTGTTTCTGTTAGTTGAGACTCTGTCAGCTCTAGTCACACTATACTCAGTGGGCATGATATAGAAGTAGCAGCAGCAGCAAAAATAATGATGATAACAGATCGTCAACTTTGTTTATGGAACCCCCCAAGTTTGCCCCTGTCCCTTGGGAACTTGCCATAAGGGAAGTCCCACACTGACCTTGTCTTAGATTGAAAAATAAACCTTAAAAGTACCCAATGATCTCAGCTTGGATAGAATTAGTAGATATAATCAATTCTTTTGTCTTAGAAGTTTCTCCTATTGTATCAGAGTCCTCTTCTAGATAAGTCCATCTCCTGGTTGGACTTCTTCTTCCTTTGTGCCCACTGTAAAACCAAACCATTGAACTTTCCTATCCTATATTCCCCAAAAAGTATATAAGACCTCAGTCCACTGGAAATTCTCCTTTGTAGGGGCTTTTTCCTGGAGACTTTGTTCCCAGAATCCCTGAACTTTGTCTCTGTGTGGTATCTAGTGCTTGACTCTGTGTAGTAGTGGATCAGAGCATTGTCTTCCTTGTCCTGATTAAAGATGTGTTCTTTCTAACTATTTTAGTAGCTCTATGATTTTCAAGATAGAGAAGATATAGACCCCTTCTAAGATCACTCTCCTAATTCTCAGCAAGGAATAATGCTGGCCATATGTTCTGTATAAACCGTCAAGAGGGTTATATCCACATACTCTCTAAGGACTAAGCCTTTGTTGGTCAACCCTCCACTACAAAAATAAAATAAGTCCTCCATCCTATGCCAATGCCTCACATTGGTGAAGGGGTAAACTTTTCCCTTCCTGATTCTAGGAGTAAATCTAAGGGATTAAGATTTCAAACATTGGTGCTTGCCAGCACCAATCTAGTATGTTTCCCTTTATTAATTAGTCAGTTCCTGATGACTCAGTATCAATCAAACAACTGGCATCAACTATTATAAATTAAAGGAATATTTGTTCAGTCATGTTTGACTCTTAGTGATATTTTAGGGTTTTCTTACAAAGATATCAGAATGGCTTGCCATTTTCTTTTCTAGCTCATTTTATAGATGAGAAAACTGAGGCAAGCAGGGTTAAGTGACTTGCCTAAGGATACATAGCTAGTAAGTATCTGAAGCTAGATTTGAACTCAGGGCCCCCCATCTCTTGGTCTGGTTCTCAATCCACTGAGCTACTAGCTGTCCCTGAAGTCACTTTCTAAAGACTTATCAAGATAAGTACAGAGAAGGGCAGCTGGGTAGCTCAGTGGATTGAGAGCCAGGCCTAGAGATGGGAGGTCCTAGGTTCAAATCTGGCCTCAGGCACTTCCCAGCTGTATGACCCTGGGCAAGTCACTTGACCCCCATTGCCTACCCTTACCACTCTTCCACCTATAAGTTAATACACAGAAGTTAAGGGTTTAAAATAAAAAAAAAATTAAAAAAAAAGATAAGTTCAGAGAAATCCCATCACCCCTGCACTAGCCATCCAAGGTTTTTGGCCATGACAGCATATGAAACAAAGGAAAATTTAAAATGATCTTCAGGTCTGCATTCCTTCTTTGCTTCTATAGTGATGGTGAAAGAGTGGCATGAAAGGAGTGTGAGGGGGTGAAGGGAAAGTAGATAGGAGGAAGGATGGATGGGAGAAAGAAGAGAGGAAGGTAAAGGAAGTTAAAGGAAGATAGTGGTCCCCAGCCCCAGCAGGGGGAAATTGACCAGAGCCCTTTGGGGCTCAAATAAAAGATCAGTTAGCAACTTGGGGTTTAGAATAATTAGGTTTTATTTAAATTAGAAAAGGGAAGGTCTAGGGAAACTAGGAGGTAGATAGAAGGGGGAAAAGGCACCAAGAGAGAGCTTTGCAGGTTTCAGGGTAGAGAGCATCAGCCAGCCCCTAGGTTCAAGAGAGCCTCCAGGATAGACAGAGAAAAAGGCACCAAAACCCCCCTCTCTTATACTTTCTCCTACACCTTCCACAAAGGAAGTGGGAGGTGTCTGGAGAAGTAGTAGCAGGGAGTCCTGGGAGACTAAGTCTCCCAGGGCTTATAATAAATTTTAAATAAAACAGGAGGCAGAAAGTGCTAAAAATCACAGTTTTTGAACTATCCAGAAACTTTAATTGAAGCATCTGAACTCTAAATGTGGGCTCACTATCCAATAATCAATGAGTGGTTAACCAGCATATTAGAGAAAGTTAATCATATCAGTCTTCACATTTTTGCTATAAATGAAACCAAAAGAAAAAAAATAAGGCACTGCCACTAAATGGAAGAATGGATCACAGATATTCTTTGGAGAGGGAAGGAAAAGAATTGGACAGTTTGATCTAATGTCCAAAAGCAACCAATAATGTTATTTCATAGGATATCTGATTGTTTCTTTTTATAACAGGGAAGATTAGTACTTACATAGAGACAACCATGAAAATAATTGCCCTTATGTGTCAATATTGGTTGCTCAAGATGAAGAAATAGACCCTCCTCCAAAGAATTCAATAAGACCCTCCAAACTAAGTCACCCTACACTCTCATAATAAGAGATTTCAATGCAAGGCTGAGAGCAGCAAGAAATATATGGGAAAACATGGTTTAGGAACAAGGAATGAGAGGTCAAGGGTTTGTCGACTATACAGAAGACTCATAACTTTATATCATGACCCCCATCATCCAAAGGAGAATTAGTAAATGCTATAAATGATAAATATTAAGACATATTACAAACATATACATAACAAGGAAAAAAATTATACCTCAATAAGGAAAAGATGTACTGATATGGGAATTATCCAAAAATTAGCTACATACTGTACAGTCAAACCTCTGCCTTGACAGTGCAATGACAAGAATTAGAAAAAGCAAGAATAAAGAATAATGATAAGAAAAGGATAGGGAAGACAATTGAAAAAACTTGATCCTGAAGGATTTAAGCAAGTAATCAGCAACGAGAAATGGGAAATAGACATCTGATGATCTTATTTTTATACAGAAATTTGAGCATAGTGGACTTATTGAACATGATCAAAAGAATTCCTACAATACTTCATTCAAAAAAACATTTGACTTGCCAAGCAGAGAGGGTTTGTGGTTTAAGGAACACTAGTTTAGAATTATACTCACTTGTAAAATTTTATGAAGAATAATAGATAACATATAGGTGATTCACTGCCAAATCAAAGCAACATTCTGCCTCTAGAATATACAACACATTCTTATACAGTCATGCCTTTGGTCAAGGTGCTCCCTATGCCCCCATGCTCTCGCTTTCCTCCTTTTTCAGATGATGGCATGAAATAATGGCCAGAGTACAGTACTTAGTATTGACAATATTGTTGTTTAGTTGGTCAGTCGTATCCAACTCTTTGGGACCTCATGGAGGGTTTTCTTAGCAAAGATATTAGATCAGTTTACCATTTTCTTTTCTAGTTCATTTTATAATTAGAAAACTGATTCAAACAAAGGTCAAGTGACTGGTCCAGGGTTACACAGCTCATGAGTATCTGAGGACAGATTTAAACTCAGATCTTCCTGACTCCAAGCCAAGTGCTCTATCCACCAGCCATTTAGCTGATTTAGCTGTCTCCATACTGGCAATGCTTTTGTTCCAATCCTGCTTCACAGTTATATAGTTTCTCATCTATAAAACAGAAAAAAAAATACCCATAGTACTTATTTCACAGGGTTGTTGTGAAGCTCAAGTAAGATAATATAGATTATATAAAAGTCAGTTAGGTGATGTGGTAGATAAAATACCAAGGCATAAATGCTATATAAATATTAGTTACTAGAATGAAAGTTATTATCTAGCCCAGTGATTCCCAAACTGGGTGCCACCATCCCCTGGTGAGTGCTGCAGCTATCCAGGGGAGCAGTGATGGCCACAAGTGCATTTATCTTTCCTATTAATTGCCATTAAATTTTTTAAAAAATTAATTTCCAGGGGGCTAAGTAATATTTTTTCTAGAAAGGGGGTGGTAGGCCAAAAAATGTTGGGAACCACTGATCTAGGTCATTCTTTGTTTATCTGTGAACAAGCTTCTTGGGTGGTAAAGCAATTAAATAATATAGGCAGAGCCATGTGGAAAAAGAGTACCCATGTGCTGGTGGTGATTCCTGGCATCCAGAAGACCCTCCTCTTGTCCAGACTGAGGTCAGAGTCCTCCAATCAAAGAGACTTGGGAAGTCATTCAATCTCCAAGTTTCAGTTTCCACACCTACGGAAGGTAGAATGATAGTACAGAGTTATTGTGAATATCAGAAGAAACAATGCATGTCAAACACTTTGCAAAAATTAAAATTCCATATAAATTTTTTAAAAGGGGCTTGGGGAAAATTTTTAAAAAATTAAAAGAGACTTCGGAAGGGGACATCACAAAGAACATAAGTTGGCGGAAGGGGAGGAAATTGCTCTTTTTCCTTTGAACTGTGGACTGAGGAGGAGCATGGTCTAGCTGGGGGCTAGTCCAGGTGGAGAGGGGAGAAGTTTGAATCCTGCTTCAGTCATATAATAGCTGTATGACTATAGGCAAGTCATTTAATATCTTTTTGCCTCAGTTTCCTCAACTTTAAAATATAGATAATAACAGTATCTACCACCAGGGAATATTATGAGGATTCAATAAGGTAATATTATAAAATGCATAGCACAGTGCTTGACACATAGTAATTACTTAATAAATATTTGCAACATTCTCTTCCTTTTTCTCCTTTTTCCAATATACTTCACAATTGTCTCCCTTTTAATTCCTGAAGTAATTATGAACTATTAGCTTATTTGGCACGTAATTCTTTGGCAGCCAGGTGGTCTAGTGGATAGAGCACTAATCCTGGAGTCAGGAGGATCTGACAGTCTAATGTTGTATTCATGAAACCTGGGTCTCTAGCCAAGCATGGAGAATTTTGCATGAGTACCTCCTAACTGATGCAGAGAATGCTGGTGTGGAGACATAGACCTGTTTTGAGAAACAGAGTTTGTGTGAAAATTCTGGGTATCCCTGATAGTCAGTATAGCATTTGGCACTAATTAAGAATTTAATAAATCCTTTTCAATTAATTCATTCATCATCTCTTCTCAAGCACAGATCTATATCCACATTGTCTGATCTGGTTGCTTTTCCTAACTTTTTAAACATTTCTTAGACTATAAACATATCTAGGTTGTGATATTGGAGTCCAAGTATGGTGGTTGTTCTTATATTATGCTTAAAGGTGAAAACAATTTGTTATAATAGCCTTTATCTTCTTTTTGTTACCTACTTCCATTTCCTTTGTTTTCCTTTTTTCCTTTTTGTTCCATGTCTTTGGATTGACTTTGTTTAGTTTACTCTCTTGGTAAACTTTATTTACACTGATGTTATTTTCTACTTATTCTCTCTGTTTTATGCGATGCTGTCATAATCATAACATTATATTTTATATATCATATCATAATATTATGTAGTTCATCCTTTGTTTCAAAGACGACCAATGACATCCCAGTGTGATGTCTTGACTGGTGTACAAATTGGATTTAAGAGAGGCAGAGTTGCACAAAGTCATCAGAGTAAGAGCCAACTCAAGTAAAGGAGTGGTGGTCAAGGCAGAGTATTCTGCTTTGGAGAGTCACAGGAATGGTGAATCAAATGATAAGGTAATGGATTGGCCAATTCTTTCCAGAAATAATGGTGATATTGACTTGATTATTGTTCTAGAACTTGAATGAGAGAGAGAAGGATAGTAATGAAGGTTTATATATATAATAGCATGGTAGCTGGCAAGACAATGGCCAGGGAATAATGTAAAACACATATGTGTTCACCTAGATACTATGGGACACATGAGGCACTAACTAGGTCAGATATTAAGGAAGCATTTGAGAGACTTCCAGAGGTAAAATGGTTAACAACTATAGATTATATTTTCCTATCCTACCATGAAATTGTGAAGGTCCTAAAGGAGTGATATACATGGTCTGTGAAAGATGGGAAGATACCAAAGATATGGGGGAAATGTGCAAATCACATTAACATTTTTTAAGAAAAGGTAACTAAGAAAATATCAGCTAGCAACCAAGTTGCTCACTTTCCCATCTATATAAAATCTTTATGCAAGTCACCTGTAGACTAGCCAAGGGCATCTTTGCACAAGTGATATTTAACAATGTGCCATATTTCATCATTATGCAAATGAATGAAAAATAAGGAGAATATAAGATCCCATTGGGCTTATTACTGCTGATTATGAAAAAGCATTTTATTTGGAAAAAACAAAATGTTTCCTTACAGGCTTTTTTACAATAAGGTGTCTCTATCCTTACATCAAAATCCTTCAAGATTCCTTGAAAAATAACAACTGAAATAATCCTGTTCAATGGCCCTTTGATAATAAATATCAGACAAACCATAAAACAGAAAGATGTGTGCTTGCGCCTACTATTTGTCAGTGAGATAGAGGAGATACAGCACAGAGTTTACGTTGAAGACAGTTTCTCTGTGGATGGTGAGGTCCTCCTGATATTCCTATTTGTGAATGGCATTGTCCTGGTTGTATCAAGTCCTGAGCCATTGAAGAGCCTCATAGAAGTGTTCTATAATTCCTCAAAAGAGTTTGATCTTACTATCCACACCAGAAAGACCAAGTGGATGAAGCATGTGCATTTGGATGGCAAATCAAGGGAACTTGTCTATGGGATATAGCATAGATGAACAACAACAAATTGGAACTGGAGTTGAATAAAAGAGCAGACTATGTTGCCTTATGGAAATAAAAAGCTTCTTTAATGACCCCAAGCTATTTATGGAAATAAAAGCCCATCTTTTTTAATACCAATATTATATTTGTGTTGATGACATATGACAGAAAGACAGAATATCACTGCCTCCAAAGTATTAAAAAAGTATTAATCTCATGTTGAATTAATGTAGAGTGAAGTGAACAGAACCAGTTGAACAACTTATAGGATAACAAAAACATTGTAAAATCAAATAACTATGCAAGGCTTAATAACTCTGATCAGTACTATGACAACACAATTGAAGAGGGCCAATGATGAAACATGCTATCTACCTTGTGACAGAAAGGTGATGAATTCAAGGTGGAGATTAAGACATATACCCTTTGGACATGCCCAATGAAGGAATTTGTTATAAGAATTTTTTCAGTTTTCCACTGGAGAGAAGGGAGAATGGAGAGAAAAAAGATTTTTGTTCAATGAAAAAACAAAATAAAATTTAAAAAATTAGTATCACACAGAAAGCAATGGAGATACACAAAGCAGATATAAACAAGCTGCAACAAAAAAAAAATCTTATCATTTGTCCTTCATTCTTCATATTCACTGAGGACCAATGACACCATGATGTTGGGGTTAAAGTACAGTGTGGCTGATCAGTATAATACAAGCTCAGAAGGCTCTATTGCCGTTTGGGCACAAATAATCTGTTTGAACATTTGGGGTGCCTAAATTTACAAATCTCACATTTCTTTTGTTACTACAATTCTTCTTTACTCATAGAGGACAGCACTTTTTTTGATGTGGACACATCATGTTGGGCAGTTCTCGGTCAGCATTTCCATGTCTAACAATGGATACTAAAGTTCTTCAGAGAGACCTTGAGAGTGTCCTTGTCCTGCTTCTTCTGACCTCCATGTGAGCCCTTGTCTTGTGTGTGAGTTCTTTGTAAAAGTCTTTTAGGTAAATATGTGTTTGGCATTTGGGCTATGGGGCTAGCCACATGAGAGAGACCTAATGGCATTCAAACCCTCTTCTTCAGTTGGAGGTTTGTCTAGAGAGAGATTGACTTCCATCTGAGTTATACAGTCAATGTCTTCAGCATTTATTGATGCTAGTCTGTCAAGTACCCTGTGGAAGTGTTCAGCTCATTTTCCAGGATCACGTCTTTGTCTCTGATTAGTGTGGTTCCATCAGCACTGAGTGGTGATGCACCATAGGTCTTTAGCCCATAAATAACCTTCAGGGCACTGTAAAAACACTTTGGATTCTTGCTATCAGTGAAAAATTGAATTTCATCAGCCTTCTTACTGACCCAAGGATCCTGCATTTCTCTAAGCTTCATTTGTACTTTACTTTTTTTTTCTAACCCTTCCCTTCTGTCTTAAAATCAATATTAAATATTTCCAAGGCAGAAGAGCAGTAAGGGCTAGGCAGTTGATGTTAAGCGACTTGTCCAGAGTCAGACCACTAGGAAATGACAGACCAGAGTTGAACTCAGGTCCTCCCATCTCCAGGCCTGGCTCTCTATTCATGGAGCCACCTATTCACCCCTGCATTTTACTACCTTCTTAGAGACAAACTGTCCTGCTGGTAAACCCTGTAGACCTCTCAATTCTTGTTTAGCAACTTCTGAATTTCCATATTATTTTCATCAAAACAATCCTGATGTTTGCAAGTGTTCTCGCCTAGATGAGCAAATTGGTCCTCTGATGCTAACTGTGTGCTTACTCAGCTTTCCCTACAGGTCAACAATAAACTGTTGATGCTAGAAGAAGTGTTCTGATCTGTTGACAAGACAGTCATCCTGCCTTAGAAGCGCTGCTTTTGTTGAATGCAAATGTTTAGTTTGGAGAGGATAAATCTGTGATCAGTCCAGCACTTTGCTCTATACATTGCCATCACCAATCTCATATCTTGTCTCTTCTTCTTCAATGACACAGTCTCCTAAATGCCAATGTTTGCTCCAAGGGTACATCCACGACATTTAGTTGAGTTTAGGTAAATGGCACAGTAGCATTGGTAATGAGAAGGTTGGAAGAAACAAGTCTTCAGTAGTGAGTGATATTTGCTGTTACCGTTTCAGACTCCAATCTGCCCAGGACTCCCTGCCATGTCAGATAGTCTGTGTTTCCTCCGGCATTAAAGTCACCCAGAATTATGAGTTTGTTCTTTCTTGACACATTGTTGAGGAGAATTTCCAGGTTATCAAAAAATTCTTCTTTGACCTCATCAAGGTTCATGATGGTGAGAGCTTACACACTGATTATGCTAGCATGACATTTTCCTGCAAGTAGCAATGGCATTGTCATGAGCCTGTAATTCACTCTTTTTTTTCTTTAAACCCTTATCTTTTTTCTTTAAACCCTTACTGTGTATTGGCTCCAAGGCAGAAGAGTGGTAAGGGCTAGGCAATGGGGGTCAAGTGACTTGCCCAGGGTCACACAACTGGGAAGTGTCTGAGGCCAGATTTGAACCTTGGACCTCCCATCTCTAGGCCTGACTCTCAATCCACTGAGCTACCCAGCTGCCCCGTGTCATTCACTCTTTATCAGGGGTAGATGAGCTTGTTGACTAGATCAGATTTGATTGTGAAACCTATTCCAGATTCACCTCACTCTTTATCACAGAAATTACTCCAGAAAAATATGAATCCAGCACCAACTTTAGTAAACTGGCTTTTGTTTGCCAGTCATGTGTCACCCAGGGTTGCTATTTGGATCCAATACCTGTTGAGTTCTTTTGCAACAAGAGCTTTTCATATGTCAGGTCTACTGACTTTCATATTGTCCATGAGTATACATGCATTCCACATGCCAATGGTGATAAAAATTAACTTTGCAAAAATACTTTTTACATTTTTTTGTGTGTTTTGACCACAGGGTGGGATCCCTGCCTGTCTTGGTAATCAGGTCAGGGTTGGGTGAAGCAGATAATATTTAGGCACCTATCCTAGGATATTTATCATACCAGTGTGGAACTTTAAGAAACCTATTCAGAAACTCAGAGGGTGCTGCTGAATCCCACTGATGCTTTAGTCCAGTAAGAAGACAACACTGGGCCTCCTGTGTGCAGGGTTGTGACTACAGCCTCTAATATATCTATCTGCACCTGCTGCTTTGTCATTCCTCATTGCTTCAGGACTTCAAGGTTTGTTAAATAGTAAAATGACAAACAGCTAAACAGCAAAATAATAGAAAAGTAAAGTAGTGAATAGTGGGTGATGTCTTGACTTGTACATGAATTGAATTTAAGATGGGCAAAGTTACACAATTAGCCTCACTCTCTCTTACACAGTCATTAGAGTCCAATGGCAAGTCCAAAGTCAAGACAACTCGTGATGGCCCAGGATGCAGTGGACAACCTTAGCTTCTTCCCAATCCACGTCAATATATGAAGAATGAGGAACCTTGAAGAAGAAGCCAAAAATATATCATCAAGGAAGAAAATATTAGCTAGTCATATTAGAAGTCCAGGAGAAATTGAGGAAGGTCTCCAACACATTGAATGAACTCCTTTTGAAAAAAACATAGAAGGGCATGGACTCTGAGTCTTTTTCTCAGAATGAATAGTCATGGCAGCCTTGGGAACAACATTACTAGAGAGAACTCCTTAATCAAAGAGATCACAGCTTCATTTGAGTAACAATCACAATAATCCATCTATATAGCTGTTCCTCCACTAAAGACTTCAATATCTCATTGTGTTATGGAAATGTTCTTGGATCCTCAAAGTCTATGACAGGGGAGCATGTTTTATGGTTCGTCTAACCAAACTAGAAAACCTTTGAGGATTAAAAAGCACTTACTATGAGCCATACACTATGCTAGTACAAAGAAAAGTTAAGCAATTCCTGTCCATAAGGTCCTCACATCCTAAAAGGAAAGACAACAGACAAATAGGCATGTATTCTCCCTCAAAACCATTAATTACATTATTCCTTTTCCCTAGAATGTTCCTGTTTTCTTCCTCATATTCCTTTTTCCCATTCAGTTTATAAGCATCAAAGTGATCCTAGCCTTGGAGTTAGAAGGGTTCTCAGAGGTCATCTTAGCTAAGGAAGTCAAGTTACTTGTTCAAAGTCACTCTGATGCTAAATAGCAGAGCCAAGATGAACCCACAACACTTGACTCCAAATCCAACAGCACCCACCCTTTATGCTATTCCATGCTGTCCCAAAATTCATTTTAATTCACTTATCCCTTATTAATAGATAGCAAGGTCCCACAGTGGATGGAGTGCTGGGCTTGGAGTCAACAAGGTCTAAATTCAAGTCATGCCTCAGATATTCACCGGCTGCATGGCCCCTGGGCAAGTGGTCCTTTAGACTTTCTTACCCTCAGTTTCCTCATCTATGAAACAAAGAGGTTGGACTTCATATTAATAATAACTTCTAACATTAACATAGCACTTACTATGTGCCAGGCACCATAGTAAGCACATTACAGTGATCTCATTTAATCCTTACAACAACCCCAGGAGGGAGGCTGCTATTATTATTCCAGTTTTACAGATGAGGAAACGAAAGCTAAGAGAAATTAAGTGACTTGCCCAGGTTCACAACTGAACTCAGGTCTTTCTGATTGCCTGGTATTTAAAATCTTTTCCAGTTCTAAATCTACATGATCCCAGGATCTTATGAAATAAGCACTGAGGATGTAAATATAGAAATGTAACAAATAGTCCCTGCCCTCAAGCAGCTTATATTTCCCTGGAAGGAAACAACACATATACAGCTAGGCAAATATAGAGTAAATGAAAAGTAATTCTTTTTTTGGGGGGAGGAAACAACAAATATTTGAGGAAGAGGTCAGAAATAAGGAATGGCCTAGAAATTGGGAATTTCAAGAGGCAAAGGTAGGAGGTAAAGCATTTCAGAAAGGGGAATGGAGAATTATGGGGATGGAGGGAGAAGTCTGTGCAAAATCATGGAGGTTCTTGGGGAACTAGGCCAGTCAGGGCACAAAGTGGATGGAGTGCTGGGCTTGGAGTCAGCGAGATCTAAATTCTATGGCTGGAATATATGAGGAGGGGAAAAGTGAAATGGATCTGAAAAAATAAGCTGAAGCTAGATGGTGAAGGATTTAAATGCTGCTCCAAATTTACCTTAAACACAAATTCTGCCCAAATGAACCATAGTTAACTGGCTCTCGCTGCAATCTTTCACAGATCATAGGACAGAGAAATTCAAGGGACCTTAGTGGTCACTAAATCCAGTCCCCTCTTTTTAAGAAGACAAAACCTAAAGTGATTTACTCAAGACTTCTCCACTAAGGAATGGCAGAGCCAGTCATGAAATCCACAGGTCTCCTAGCTCCAATGTTCTTTTAACTACAACCACAGCTGCCTCTTCTAAGTAACTTCCTTAGAGCTCAAAGCATCTCTCTCTTTAGTTGTTTGGGGAGATATTTATTTTATCATCTGTGTTTTGTGTTTTATAGATGCATATCTGGCTTCTTCTTGTCTCTCCTTGTAAAATCTCAGTTGTAAAATTTCAGGGACTGTGTTGTTGTCCTTCTTTAAAACTTTCCACAGCTACTTGTAGAATGCTTTGCACAGTGGACTCTTAATAAGACACCAACTGGCTGTCAGGTGCCATGCTGCAACCCTAATGATCATGGTCAGGTTTGTCAGCACATCTGGACAAAGAAGAGCCAAGATCAGGGAGGTATCTGTTGCTTTGCAAATCGCATAAACAGAATGTTTATTTGGATTAATGGCTTTCAGACTAGCCAGCTTGAAAATCTAAATCAAATATTTATCTGTGAAGAGAAAAAACAAACTTTGTAGGGTGATTACTCATTTGTTCCTAGACTCTCTCCTTGTGAGTGCTGAAGATTAAGTCATCTAGCTGTGGACCCAAACCAGGCCATAGCTGTGGAGTCTTCTCGGTCAAGGCTTGTCACTCAGTGGCTGACCTGAGCTTTTGGTCTGGGATGGAGATAAGGCACCAATCCCAGTCAGTCCTTGATGTCTTTTGTACCTTAAGATAACACTAGCAACCCATTCTCAATGGGCCACACATTGAGAGATAATCTGAAAGAGATGTGTGTGTGTGTGTATGTGTGTGTGTGTGTGTGTGTGTGTGTGTGTGTGTGTGTGTGTTAAAACCAATATATCCACATTCTCAAATAGTCTCTTGAGCCATGACAAATCTTTGCAAAGTTGTGGCTTATGGATAGGTCCAGGAAACTGAACAAATAGAACTGAATGACAGAAGAATAAAGCCTTTAACCCTGGCGTTTTTAAGCACCACATTCTAAAGAACTAAAGAATATTCTGGTTATACATGAATAGTTTTATAAAAACTAAGATTATTTTACTTTTTATACCTTTGAATCCCTAACCCCTAGCTCAGTGCCTGATATATAATAGATACAAGTAATAATTGCTTAATTTTGACTGATTGATCACATGGAATGCCCTTCTGGTCTATCACACTGACCTTTCACTCACAGATTTAGTTTTTCAGAGAATAACTATCCCTGGTTGCAAGTACTCTGTAGATTCATACTCCTAAAACTATAGCTCATAAGCCCCCACTGATATCATTACTTTATGATGCTCAGCCAGGGGATAGAATTAGTACAAAAAGAAGGTACTTTACTAAAATGGCATTGTAACAACAGTACTAATAGAACACCTCCCATAAATCTGAAACACACTCTCTGACAACTATAGGAAGCATCAGTGGGAACACCAATAGAATTCATAAGTGGTGAGGCACACATATAGGGAATATCCATGATAAAAGCAACTTTCATCCCTAGTACTGCCCAGGATGTCTTCTTATAATAAATATCTTTATATTATGCCTTATAGGGCATGGAATCTCTGAAGGATGAGACATCAGATTGAACCCCCTGGGACTGCTTTTAGGGGAGGCATAGAACTCTATTTAAATGATGCTTGGTCTCTACCATCTCCAGGTTTGGCATCAGCTGAATGAATTCCTGACTAAGGGTGCTACAAACCAATCTCAATGCAGCTAGGTGGCACAGTAGATAGAATGCTTAACTTAGAGTCAGGAACACCTGTGCTCAGCTTTTGAATCAGATACTTACTAAGTGTATGACTCTGGGCCTCTTGGCTCTTAATCTTTGAATGTCTCAGTTTTCTCATCAATAAAAAAATAATAATATCACCTACCTTCCGTGTTGGTTGTTGTGAGGATAAAATAAGATCATATTTATAAAAATTTTTGTAAATTTTAAAGTAGTATATAAATGCTAGCTAATAAGTCAGAAAAAGAAAAAATAGAGCAGAACCTATACCCAAGAACCATCAGGTCTCTTGCTTCATGGACATGCCATTTCCCAGACCATATTATGGCTGCAGGTGCTAGATTCTTCATGTACTTCTATTGTCAAATGGGAGAAGAGAAAAGAAAGAAATTATTGTTACCCCATGATACATCCTTCCTCCTCCAAATAGCTAGAGTCTCCAAGAAATGTGAAGAAAAAGATGAAATCTCCTCTAGAGATGTATTTGTTGTTTATAGGTAGTTCCTTCTTCACTATCTCTTGAATTGGTTTTCCCATTTTTCAAAAACTCTGAATCTCTTTCATTTTCAAAGTAAATAAATGAGTGGGTAGAGAAAAGCATAGAGGTAGTTCATATCCCAGGGCAAATCTATTGTTTCTGCCAATCCTCATATAAGTTTATTAAACTTTTCTTATACAAAAGAACAACTCAAAATCTATAACCCTTGATTTCATTAATCAGATTAAGAGACTCAGTGGATTCAGATCTTCCAGATTAAATTTCTATTGCACCTATGGATAATGACAACAATAGATAATATTTATATAGTGCTTTAAAGTTTCAAAACACTTAAAGCTGCCATAGTAAACCTAGATGTATTATCTATCCCTTGTCTTCAAACAGAAAGATCACCTGTTGCAAGACTAGAGTTCCTGAGTTCAAATCCTGCCTCTTACACTAACTACCTGTGTAGTCTTGAGAAATTTTCTACAAGCTTCAATTTCCACTCTGTAAAATAATTGGGATGACATCTGAGGACTTTTCCAGCTCTAGATCTATGGTTTTAATTTCTTTTGTGTAAGAAGAGTGATGGCATCTATTTCTAAAACACTTTAGCTTTTATAAAGCATTTCTCCCATAACAACATTATGGGATAAAGAGTGTAAATATTGTCCCCCCCATTTGAGAAAACTGAGGCATAGAGAAGTTCAATGACTAACCCATGGCCTTACAGGTAGTATCAGAGGCAGGGATTGAACTCTGGTCTTTTCAACTCTGTGTTTGAGTAGGAGCTTGGTAAAGGAGCAAAAGGTTTCCCAACTTCAAGTTCAACAAGTTATTAAGAGCCTTTAATGAAATTCATTATGTTTAGAACATTGTGCTGGGTCCTGGAGATTAAAAAAATAAAATTTAGATAAATTTAAATATAATTTAAATAATTTAAGAACTAATTCTTGCCCTTATGGCACTTTTGGACCAATAGAGGGATAATCAGACTCATAAGATAACTATAATTCACAAAAATAAGTAGGACCCAGGTCCCCCTTCCCTGTGTACTCCTACAAAAGCCTGAGGGTTCAAGGGTAGCATCCCCATAAAATTATGGCTTGTGAGACCCCACCGATGCATTTCTCAGAATCACAGGATTTGAGAGAGAGGAGGGAACCTTAGTGGCCATCTCATGAAATCCACACACAAAGGAAATAAATATGCTATAAAGGAAATAAATACCGGACAAGTACTTATCCCTTCTTGGCTGTAAGACCTCCAAGGAAGAGGAATAACCTCTTACCCTGCTTCTTGAATAGGTCAGCAGCTGGCTAGGAAGTTTCTCCTGACAGTGAGCCCAAGTTGGCTTTTTCCACCTAACAGCTAAGTAGAGGACACATTAATTTAAGGCAAGAGGTATTTAGCTAACCAGCAAAGCAAGATAAGCAACAAGGAAGATTGGCCTCATTCTGCTTTGTTTCCACTTTTCCACTGGGAGTGGGGGATACCCATCTGGCTTAGAGGAACATATACTCAGCTAGAGAACTCCTAGAATAATGGTTAATAATAGCTAATATTTATATAGCACTTACCATGTACCAGACACTAATGATAATCTGTCGAGCTGCCCTCTTAAGCTTCTCCACTGCTTTTGTTACTCTCTGATGATCATCTCCATCACTGCCCTTACTCTCTGCTGAGCAACTCCACTGGGATGCTGCTATCCCATGATGCCGTGCCCTTAACTGTAGCTCCAGGATGCTATATAGATAGTCTCACCCCATCAAGGCAAAAACCCAGTCCTTTCAGCCACAGCTGCAGCCGCTATTACAAATGCTCCTCAACAGATGGAAAACAAAAGCCAGGAGAAACCCTCAAACTTAAATTGTCCTTTGAACATTTTTTCTTCTGCTGCTGCTAAGAATCTCTCAGTCTAAATTTTTATGTGGATTATGGTTCAAAATTGCTTTGAACTCTTATCATGCCCCAAGGTCATAAGCCTGGGCAACTTTAAATCATCCCAGGGACTCCATTTAACTGTGAAAGAGCTGATTAGAGCTGAATGGGTGAAGAGATTCCTTGTAACATTTATATGTCTCATGGTTGTCATGAAAATCAACTCAGGAGCAAGACTGAAAAGGGCTAGGTGTATCTGCTCATGCTGATAACTTTCTCCCCTTCTTCCTAATAACCATAATTATTGTACTCCCTATCAATACACAATAACATAGATGACTCTGCTTCTACTCTCTCAGGGGCCAGCCTGTAACATCTGTCCCTTCGGGGACTCCAAGGGGTTAGTAGGCATCTCTTTCATTTGCTTTTAACTCAAGCCTCCTTTGGATGTATTCTCTCCATTTTTAGCATCTTACTTGGGCAGCTAATGTATTGAGCACTCACCTTAGAATCAGGAAGACTTATCTTCATGGGTTCAAATCTGACCTTAGACATTGACTAGCTGTGTGATCCTTGGCAAGTAATTTAGCCTCATTTGCCTCAGTTTCTTCATCTGTAAAATGAATTGGAGAAGGAAATGACAAACCACTCCAGTATGTTTGCCAAGAAAACCCCCGAATGCTGTCACGAAGAAATGAGTGAACAACAACAACAATCTCTTTAATTGTTAAATAACTAGTAAGTTTGGGAGAGGGGTGGAAAGACAGGTAGGTCTCTTCTGACTCTAAAGCCTGCATTCTTTCCACAACACCACAGCTATTTGAGAGAGATGCGAATTGCTAGATGAGATCTGAGGGAACCCAACTGAAAGATCTATATCTAGTATAATGCATCACTTAGAAATTAAGGGTTCAAATGAACAATACTTTTAGTAAGATGCAGGTATTCCTCTTCCACATCATGACTTCCCCTTTGATATATTGCTGGTCAGCATAAGAAATAAAATGGAAATTTGGGAGGGGGTGGAATTTTGTAGAAGCTGCAGGTAATATGTGAAGGCCAGCAGACAACAAAGAAAAAGTTTAGAAACTCAGAAATGCATAAAATATATGAATAGTATTATATAACATCAACATATTTTATCTCAACACAATAAATATACACAACTTCCTTTTTAAAAGTTAAAATGAGTAAAAAGTTAAAGTTTGCGAAAAACGAAAACCAGCAGAAAGGCACAAAGCACAAAAGCTAGAAATGATATATATTAAAAAGTAGAGTAACTCATAAATGCATAAAGTGTATATATGATTGCATGTAATTTTTCAAAAAGGTATTGTAAACATTCCATAAAAGAAAAGGAAAAAATTCAGAATTCTCTGGTACGAAGGGAAAACCAAAAAATTTTACGGGGATATCTGACAGTCATCTACCTCTGTAATGAATGGAGAGAAGTGCATTTTCTTTTTTAGGACCAGTCTTGGTTATTATAATTACATGGCATTTATTTAATTTTGTTATTGTTATTCTTTCCATTTTCATTGTGTATATTGTCATTATGTATCTTGTTTTCCTGGGTCTACTTATTTCATTTTGTTTCAGTTTATGTAATTTCCCCCACACTTTCTTGTATTCTTCACATTTGATGTTTTTTTTATGACAGCGATATTAATGTATACACAGTTTTTCACACATCGTAGGATTGCTGTGCTCTAACCCCATGATGTGGAAGGGATACCTATATATTCTAATATCTCTGGGTAGAAGCAGGTCCCAAGATGGTTAAAAGATACCTGCAAGAAGGTTCAATACTCTTTCACAAGAATCCTAGCGAAATCCTAACTAAAAACTGTACCTATGCTTTTCTTACCCAAAGAGCACAAAAGTCCATCCTAGAGGGAGTATAGGGGGTTAATTCATTCCCCCTCAGCCCCATCAATTTATCCTGGCCCACAACAAGGGAGCTCCCTCCTAGGTGGTCACAAGAGGAAGAAAATGTCCTGGAAACTTTGCAGAGTTTTGAGAATAATTCAGGAAGGGGGTAGACATCTTTTTTAATGACTGCCAACCAAAAAGAGCTAACAAATTCCCCATAGGCTTGTCCTTTATCAAATCAATAATTGAATTAACTCCAAAGACAAACAGCAGTGATTCTCTCCCAGGCAGAGGCTATAATGAAGTTTTAACTAGTTGCTCTTATCTATAAAATTTTACCTTTGGATTTCTCTTTCAATTTCTCTCTGACCAGAACAATAAAGGAATCTGGCAATGTTGTATTCAGTTTCCATGAACTGTGGTTCATCCCAACTGTCTCCTTTCTTGCCTTGGATAATGAAATGTATACTTTGGATACCTTGAAAGGAATAAGACAAACAGAAATGCCAATGGTACCTCTTTTGACATGTAGATTCCATTGCTAGTTTTATACTTCAAGGAAAATAATGACTGAAAATAAGGTTCCAGATAAACTAAATATTCATAACAATTCTTTTTGTCATAGTAAAGGAACTGTAGTGAGTTTTAAAAAAAGTAGGTGCCCTCCAATTGGGGTATGCCTGAAAAACTGTGTATACATTAATATCATTGTCATAAAAAACAATGAATGTGAAGAATATAAGAAAGTGTGGGGAAAATTATATAAACTGAAACGAAATGAAGTAAGTAGACCCAGGAAAACAAGATACACAATGCCAATATACACAATGAAAAAGAATAGCAATAACAATAACAAAATCAAATAAATGCCGTGTAATTATAATAACCAAGACTGGTCCTAAAAAAAGAGAAAATGTACTTCCTCTCCATTCATTACAGAAGTAGATGACTGTCAGACTCAGTGTACAGGCTAGTTTGATAAACTGTTTTTGTTTCTCTCTTTTATTCTTTGTTATTAGTGATGGTTCTATGAGTAGCAGAAGAGACTGAGATATATTTGGAAAGAAAGATGATTTAAAAAATCAATGAAAATAAAATAGAAAGTGCCAGAAGTGCATAAGCCCATTTCTCATGGAAGGTGTTTTGTATTAAGGCTCATATAATCCCTCTTCACACATGCATCACTCCAATAAATTACTTGGCTAATTTCCCCAAGAGTGATAACTGCTAACTACTACCTCTAACAGTAATTTACATTTCTATAGCACTTCTAAGGCTTGTTCTTTTAGTCCTTTCAGTTGTTTCTGACTTCCTAACCTCAAAGATACTGGAGTGATTTGTCATTTCCTTCTCCAACCCATTTTACAGATGAGGAAACTAAGGCAAATACAGTTAAGTGACTTGTCCAAGGTCATATAGCTAATAAGTGTCTGGGGTCAGAGTTGAACTCAGACAGATGAATCTTTCTGACTCCCAGTTGAAGGTTCTTTCCATTCCACCAACTAATTGGCTCTAAAGCTTGCCAAGTAATTTCTTCATGACAAGCTTATGAAGTAGGCAGTGCAAACATTGTTATCTCCCTCATAGACGAGGAAAACAATCAAGGAGTCCATATCATGTCCCGGACTATACATCTATTCCCAGGACTTGAACACAGATCTTCTGATTCTCTGATTAGCACACTTTCCCCTGCACGTTAGACGTCTTTCTGACTACTTAGGACTTTGTTCCCAGCTGTCCCTTTTTTGAAAATTCTCTCAAGAAGCAGGAAAGGCCTTTTCTGACTTGGAACAGAACCCGGGGTTAGCTTTTTATATTACACAAGCATCTTTCGATAATTATTAATATCTCTATATGCTTCAGTTGTCTACAATTCACAAATGTTTTCTTATATCTCCCATATCTAAGATACATCTAAGACAATGTAGTATGGTGGATAGAGTCAGCCTCAGTGTCGGGAAGTCCTGAGTTCAAGATATATCTGTGATACCTGAGGATTGTGGACAAATCAGTTAATTTTTCAGTGCTGTAAGAAACTAAGAGTTTCAGAATCTTTGCACATCTGCCCTGGCAGAGGGAATCCCTAAACTGATGAAATCATAAGTTCAGCCACAAAAGATAATAAATGCTTGTTGGCTGGATTGATTGATTGATTTCCTAAATGGCAAAATCATATTTAACTCAAAGAATTAGTACTTTAAGAGTCAGCTAGTTTTGTGCTAGCGACTGTGGTTAAGAGGAAGGAGAATGTTTTGTGGCAGCATAATGATAGATACTATTATGTTTTAGAGAAAAAAATTAATGTTCAACTTCAGATGAACTTAAATCTGCAAGTGAGATATCATATGAAGAGAAATTTATCGGGATGATTTAATATTAAGAGTAACGATCTATGACCATGTAAAAAGTGTCATGAATGAGCATGGACTCCATGAACGAAGCAGTCACTCCAACATCCAAGAGTCACTGGATATGCTACAGTTTAGAGGTCAGAGATCTGGTTTGGCAAAACCAATATTTAACTGTAAGAATGGCAGCGAAAGAATTACACTGAAGTAAAAGAAGAGACAGTTATAAATAAAAGCAGTAGATAAGTGCAGAAGACATGGGTTCAAATCCACTCTTAGACACTTACAAGCTGTGTTAAGCTGTCACTTGACCCTTTTTGCCTCTGTTTTCTCATCTGTTGAAGGAGCTAGAGAAGAAAATGGCAAACCATTCTAGTATCTTTACCAAGAAAACTCCGAATAAGATCATGAAGAGTCATACACGACCGAAATAACTGAACAACAAAAAAGACAAGTTAATACTGAGAGGATGCTTGAATGGAAGAGTTTCTGTGGAGATTATGGATGATGCATCTGTGAGAGAGGAAGGGCTACGGTGAGGACTTGGCTATTCTTATCTTTCAAGTGAAATTTGACAAAATAAAATATTTCTAGAGAGGAACTGTAAGTAGTCATAAAACAATGACACTCCTAGCATGATCCAGAAATAAGCCTCAAAGTCTTTTATGTAAGATCCCAATATCCCCCAGCCTGAGAAAACTCACCTGTCAAAATGATAGGTGACAAAGAGGTTTATTTGTTCCTTTGACACTGGTGTGATGGTTCTTGCAGAATTTATCCCATGAAGTCAAGTAGTTAAAAATTCAATCCAACACAACAAGCATTTATTATCTACAAAGTATAAGGCGGTAATGGCAAACCTATGACACATATGTCAGCACTGACACACATAGCCATTTTCGATGACATGAGGCCACATACAGAAAAGTTTGGGGCCACATGCCAAGGATGAAACACCTGCTGTAGTGTAGTGTAGTGTAGAATTTTACTTATATTAATTTACCTATTTCATTTATTGAATAGAGTTACATATTGCAATTATACATTTTTGTTATTTAAACTATAAATATCATGAAATTGTGGTTTTTTCCTTGATGTGACACACCACCTGAGTTATGCTTGTTTTTTTGGTGAATTTTGACACACCAAGCTCAAAGATTGTATAAAGCATAAGGTGTTGTGCTAAGGGGCTGGGAATACAGAAACAAGCCAAAGAATAATCACTACCATAAAAGAACTTTTGGTCAAGAAGGGACAAAGAATTTATACCTATAACTGTATACATAATTATTTGAGGAAAGAGAGATGAATAAAGATGTGGAGAATCATGGAAGGTTTCATGAAGGAGGTACTACATGGCCTAAACCTGGAAGAAAGCTACAGATTCTAAGGAATAAAGGTAAGGAAAAAGAATATGCTTGGAATGGAATGTCAAGTTCAGGGAAAAGCAAACAGGACAGTTTGGTAAGAACATGGAATGTCCAAAAGGAGTGATGTGGAATGTTGGGAAAGGTAGGCTGGAAGGAAATTGTGAAAGACTTTAGATATCAGACTGAAGAAATGTTATTTTATTATAGAGGCAAAAGGAAGCCACTGAAGGTTTTAAAGCAGGGGAGTTGCATGGTCAGGGGTATGTATGTTAAAAAGATTATTCTATCAATTGTGCTCACCTCTCTCAAACATCTGGGAATTTCCAATTTTATGCAATATGCATTGATTAAATGCACCTGTTTTGTGAAAGCAACTTTGCTAAGCATAGGGATATAAAGAAGGGGGAAAATAACAGTTCTCACCCTCAAGGAGATTACTTCTTATACAGCATGTAAAGACACACAAATACTTTTAATGGAGTGTGAAGGAAGAGAGCACTAAGGATCAGAGTGACAAGGAAAGCTTTCTTTTTTTTTTAATTAAACCTTCACTTTCCACCTTAGGATCAATACTGGGTATTGGTTGTAAGGCAGAAGAGTGGTAAGGGTTAGGTAATGGGGGTTCAGTGACTTGCCCAGGGTCACACAGTTAGGAAGTGTCTGAAATTAAATTTGAACCCAGGACCTCCCATCTCTGGGTCTGACTCTCAATCCACTGAGTCACCCAGCTGCCCCTGGAAAGCTTTCTTGCAAGAGGGTACCACATGAGTTGAGGCTTGAAGAAAGTTAAGGAGGTGGTGGCGAGGACAAAGTACACCCCTGGCAGAGGGGACACAGCCTGCACAGGACAAAGGGGTGGGAGACAATGATTTTGGGGATGGTGAAGAAGTCAGTTTGTCAGCAACATAGATCTGTAGTTTTGTGTTCAGTTTGGGAGCCATGGTTTATGATGTACATTGATAGGCTAGAAAATGGCCAGAGCAGAACAACCAGAGTAGTAAAGGGTTTCAAGTCCATGTTATGTGAAGATTAATTGAATGAATTTAGTCTGGTTAGCTCAGAGAAAACAAGACTCAGGGAGGGACATAATAGCTATCTTTAAGTATTTGAAGAACTGTCAAAAGGAAGAGGGGTTAGCCTTGTTTTGTTGGTCCCAGAACTTGGTTGTCGATTGTTCATTTTTGAAGAGGATCAATGATGTCCTGGGGTAATGACTTGACTCCAGAGTGAATTGGATTTAAGTGAAACCGATTTGCACAAATTCCTCTACCTCATTTTCCAGCAGCAAGACAAAAGTCAGGACAACTGGTGACGGCCCGGGATGCAGCGGATGATGTTGTCATCTTCAATATCTGGCCAAGTTCTACAGTGCCTGCTTCAGCTGCTTTCAGAATTTTTGGAATAAATTGTTCTCATCCACCCATTCTACCAAGGGAAATGTTCACCTTTGGGATAGACATTCCCCTAGAACACTGATGGGTTTGAGACCATTCAGTTACTTTCAATCTGGTTTAGCCTGTCTGCTAAGACAGTTTTACTGAGGTTTGGCTGCTGTATGTGCTACAGCTTCTTGGAGCCACAGATGAGAGTTGGATGACAGTTAGACATCAAAGGTGGAAGAGTAGCTGTGAAAAGGGCTCAGCAAGCCTTCACAGCAAAGGTGCTAATCTCCCTGAGTGCCCCGTACGCTCCATCCCAGAAAGTAGTACCAGGAGCAATGAGTGAGAGTTACAGAGACTAACCTAGGTTTGATTTAAGGGAAAACTTTTTAAATAATTTAATATTTTAATTTAATAATGCAAAAGTGAGACAGACTATTTTGACAGGTGGTAGTTCTCCCTTCTTTGGAGGTCTTAAAGGGAAAGCTAAATGACTGCCTAACAGGTATATTATAGAGGGGATTCTTTCTAAGGTATAGTCTGGATTCTGGTTTCATTTCTAACTCTTAAAATTAGGGGATTCTGAGATTCTCTATATGTGAAGGGAAGGATGTTGAAATATATTTGGAAACATAGCCTTCATGAAGAAACTTAAGCACAAGAAAAACCAAGTATGTCAAGTGATGCAAAAATGTCCTTAGTTCTCCAGGTATTCATAAATTCTCCCTCCCTCTACTAAAGAGTTTGTATTATATCCTAAAGGAAATTGGGAGCTTCTGAAGGTTTGTCAGCAGGGGAATCACATGGGAAGATTTGGGCTTTGATATTATTTAGACAGTTGTGTAGAGAACATAATAGAATGGAGTCCTCCAATGAGGAGTGTGCTGCAGCTGGTTAGGGGAGAGATGAAGTGACCCCCAAACAAAATGGTGGCTGCGTGATTGGAGAGGAGACAACTTGTGGAAGGAGAATGTATGAGATTTGGCAACTGTGGTGGGAAAAGAGTCTAAGTTTGGAAAAAAGGAAAAGGATTGGTGAAAGGAAAAGATTGTCTTGGAAATGCTTTCTGAAGAAATGGAGCTTTTTGATTCAAACTTGGTTGCCTCAGTATGGCATTACTCTGGCTTACGGTATATCTTCTGCGAAACAGTTTTGAATGAAAACAGGAGTGCCTAACTTGTTCACTCACCTTATTTACCAGATTAAGATTTGAGTTACTTTTTTTGTGCTCTTGAAACTGTCTTAATTTGCATCAGCAAAAGCAAATGCCCAAGTATATAGCACGTAAAATTATAAATTTTAGTTTATAATTTGTTTGAATGGGTATATTAACTATTAGTTAAGTGATGCAATAAATAGGGTGCTGGGCCTCAAGTCACGAAAACCTTCCAAAGTTCAAATACGGCCTCAGATTCTAAGTAGCTGTGTAAAGTTATTTATCTCTGCCTCAGTTCCTCATCTGTAAAATTAACTCAAAAAAGAAATGGAAAAAAATGTTTTTGCCCAGAAAAATCCCAAATAGGGTCACAAAGAGTCAGATATGCCTGAAACAACTGACCAACAACATATATTAACTTTAACACAATAACAAAAATTCCCATCTGCTTGCATCTCTTCCTTCTTGTATATTTTTTCATTCTAGTTGTTATTTTTTTCTTATTATTGTTAATATATTTGTAGTCATTTGTATATTGTTCAGATTCTACTTTTTTGGATCATTTTATGTACATTTTTATTTTCTTTATATTTGTAAATTCTCATAGCGAAATGATATTTATTTGCATTTGTGATTTTTTTCAGTCATTCCCCTAATCATTGAGGTTATTTTGATTTTTTCCTTAATTCAAATGAAGCTGCAATGACTGTTTTGAATAGATAGATCTCTCCTCCTCGCTCTCTCTTCAATAATATCCTTAGGTCATGGCATCATTCTAGTAGCAGGATCAGTAGGTCAAATAGTCAAAAGATATAACTAGTTTTATAATTCATTGGATAGCATACTAAGATTTTCTTTAAAAGTGCATAAATTCACAGCTTTGTCCACATTGTAATAAGATGTCTGTTTCTCCCTCTCTCCACCAACTATACATTTTATGGTTCTTAGTTGTCTTTGACAATTTAATAGGTATGAGATGATATCTCAGGGTTGTCTTAATTTGCATTTCTCTTGTTACTCTTGGAACAATTTTTATAGAGCTATTGATAATTTGGCTTTTATCCTCTGGGAACTAACTGTTTATATCCTTTGACTACTTAATCCTGAGAGAATGGCTCTTGCTGCTATAGATCTACATGAATCTCTTTTAGATTTTGGTTGTCAGATTTTTATCAGAGAAATTTATGGCAGGGGTTTTTCCCAATCTGTTTCCTTCCTTTCTCTTTTAGATGCATTTCTTGTTATTGTGCAAAAACTCCATTTTTTAATCTAATTAAATACATTTGTTTTGTTTCTGATAATTTCTTGTTTATTTTTCCCTATTGATAAGAATTTTCTCCCTCTCCACAACAGTAATAACACTCAATTTTCTATGTTTATGATGTACTTTTTAAGATATAGATCACTGATCCATTTATAATGTATGATAGTGCATGATGGGAGATCTAATTCCAGGGTTGTGGTGTTTTTTTTGTTTGTTTGTTTGTTTTTACCATAATGCTATCCAATTTTCCCAAAGGCTTTTATTGGATTTCCTTCCCTAATGTTTCATATTGTTGGATTTATTAAACACTACTCTGGTGTATATCTTTGTTTCTAATCCTGGATTATCTACTCTGTTTCTTTGAGCTATTTTTTTTAACCAGCACAAGATCATTTTGATGAGTATCACATTATTGTCTAATTTGAAATTTGGCAGCATAAAAGGCAACTTTCACTTTTTTTCTCCCTTATAATCAATTTTTTAAATTATATAATGGGTTTTTTAATATAAAAAATTTTATCTCTAAATCTAACTAAATGAACTAGCCAGTTGATGGCTTCGTTGATATTTGCATTGAATTTATACAGTAAAGGGTAGTTGGGTGGCTCAGTGGATTGAGAGCCAGACCTAGAGATAAGAGGTCCTGGGTTCAAATTTGACCTCAGATACTCTCTAGCTGTATGACCCTGGGCAAGTCATTTAATCTTCATTGCCTGGGGAATTGGATTTATACATTAATTTGGTTAATCTTTATTTTGTTGTCTTTGCCTAGCCATGGTATTGTCGTGCAGTCTTTCAGTTGCATCAAATTCTTCATGACCTCATGGACCATCACACTTCAAAGCTATGTATAGGGGTTTCTTGGTAAAGATAGAAGTTAATTTCTTGCCCAGAGTCACACAGCTAGTATCTAAGGCTGGATTTGAATTCAGATCCTCTTGACTCCAGGTCCATTATTTATCCACTGAGCCACCTAGTTTCCCATTTTATAGAAAAGGAAACAGAAGCATAGAGAGATTGAAACTTTCCAAGGGTCACCTAGACAGTGTTTGAGACAGGATTCAAATTTAGGGCTTTAAGATTCCAAACATAACAGTCTATCTACCACATTCCTGATTGCTCTGTTTGCCATTAAATATTTCTACACACATTTGATTTTTTTCTATATTTCCATGAAAATTTTTGTGGCATTATCTTTGCATGTGCTTTATGTATATGTCAAGCATTCATTGTTAAGCATTTCATAAATTTTGCAGGAAATATAAGTGGTACTTCTCTTGTTATCAATTTTCTGGTATTTGTTAATTTCATATATTTACATACATCTACGTGATGATGAGGACGACTTTTGTGAATATCTTATATCCCGGTAACTTGCCAAAGTAATTTATACTTTCAATTTTTTTATTATTATCACAGGAATTTTCTAAATATGTTTCACCTCCCTGAACTCCTTGGGTCCATGCTTCTTTCCCCAGGCCATTTTCCATCCAGCAACTGCTGCAAAATGGACCCCCAGAGACGATGCCAGAGAAGAGCTAAGTCTTAGCTGGCAATTCTCTGAAATCACACTTCTTCACTCTAGACATTTTCCTGGCAATTTTCCTCTGCATGATTAAAGGCATGACCACCCTCCTTAAGCCATCCCCAACCCCAAACCATATTATGGCCTCCGAAAAGGGGATTTTGTCACTTTACTGCCCAATTATTTTATTCATCATCACAGTAGCTTTCCAAATGAAAACATCTTTCTCTGGTCACTAGTACCCTATATATGCTCTCTCCCCCTATTAGAATGAATGTTCTTCCAAGGTAGCGACTGTCTCATTTTTGTATCTATATCCTCCTAGACATAATAAGTGTTTATCATTCATTACTTCATACCATCAAGTCATCTACAGATAGAGAGGTTTTAATATTTTTTGCCTCTGTCTTCTCATTTAAATTATTTTTCTTAATCCTTGCTATAATAGAAATATTTATCATATTAAGAAAAAGCTGTTCTATTCCCAAGTTTCAAGTATTTTAATGTAACTGGATACTGCAGTTTATCAAAGATATCTCAACATATAATAATATCACTTTATGATTTAATACTTGCTCTAATTGATATGATTTATTTTACAGATTATTTTAAATCAGCAAAGCATTCCTGGTATAAATCCTACTTGCTCATAATGAATAACTTGGAATAAATTGCTATATGCAATTTGCTGGTATTTTATTTAGTAATTTTTCATTTATATTCTTCAATTATATTGTTTTATTCCTTTCTTTTTATTTTTTTGGGGGAAGGCTTGTCTTTGCCAGGTTTTGGCATCAGAATCATGTTTGATTTACACTGAAAGGATGAGATAAAAATTACTATAACTCTAATTTTTAAAAAAAGTTTAGATCATATGGATTATTTGTTCTTTGTTTAAATTCATTTGTGAATCCATTTGACCTTTAGTGACTTTTTACATAGCAACTCATTAATGGGCTATTTAGTTTCTTACCCTATAATTGGTTTATTTAGGCTCCCTATGTTTTTTTAATTAATTTATGTGTTTAATATTTCTTTAAAAATTTTATCCATTTATTTTTTTAAACTCTTGCTTTCCACATGAAATCAATACTGTGTGTTGGTTCTAAGGCAGAAGAGTGGTAAGCCCTAGGCGATAGGGCTTAAGGGACTTCGTTAGGATCTGTGTGACCTACGAAGTATCTGAGGACAAATTTGAACTCAGGACCTCGCATCTTTAGGCCTGGCTCTCAATCCACTGAGCCACATAACTAAACTGTATCTAATTTCTAGTTTTATTAGGACATAGCCATGCATAATAATTTCTGGCAGTTTTAAAATATTTTTGTTAGCGATCTCTCCTTTCTAACTTCTGTCTTCAGTCATTTTATTTTCCTCTATTCTTCTTAAGAATAAATTTTCTAATGACCTTGTGCTACAGTCCCAGAAGAGAAGACCCAGAAAAGAACATTCTTGATCCAAAATTCTTGACTCTCTCAAATTGTTTAGCCTCAGAAATGGATTTTATAAATGGAAATTACATTCTTGATGATCAAATTATCTTCTGTGTTGCTGCTGTACCAATAGGATTGTGTAATCTTTCTCCCTAACTTGCATTTGAACCTTCCATATATGTTGCCTCCTCCATTAGAATGTAAACTCCTTGAGAGCAAGGACTGTCTCACTTTTATATTTGTATCCTAGCAATTAGCACAGTGCTTTGCTTAATAAATACTTCATTCTTTAAAGAAAAAAACATTAAATTTTCTAATTGTTTATAAATTTTACTGATTTGAAAACCCTCATCTTTTCTTTAGGTATAAATTCAATTCTAATTTTTTATCTACTTTCTTGCTTTCTACTTTTATTTTCATATTTTTATTTTTGCTTGTTTTTGGTGAATTTGTTTATTTCTTTAATTACAAAGAATTCATCAGTGTCTCTTTTTCTTTCTTCCTAATGTGTGTGCAGGGATATAAATTTATTTCTGAATACTGCTTTGGCTATAACCAATAAATTTTGACATCTATTTTTATCATTATCCTTAACATAACATTTTTATTATTTCTCTAATTTGTACCTTAACTCAGTCATTATTCAACAAGTTTTTTTAAACCTCAATACGGGTTTTATATCTTGATAATATTTTCCTCATTTGTGCCTTTCTGAATTTAGGTCACTTTTTTGTGTCTCAGAATGTATACTGACTTAAATGAATGTTATATATATATTTGGGAAAAATGTATAATTACTACTTTTTTTCCATTAAACTCCTGTCATATGTATATCAGATCTTTATTTAGAGTTCTATTTGTCAATCACTTCTAACTTGTTTACATTTTGGTTGGGCATAAAATTCCATTAGTGAATTTTTTAAAAGCTACTATTATAATTTTCTACCTGATTTATTTTTAAATCAAGTAACTTTTGCTTTATCAATTTAGTTGCTATCTCCTTTGGCACACTGCTATTATTTTAATAAAAATGATTTTTCCTGCAAAATTTTGTTTAGCATTTTTACCCATGTTTTTTTAACCTCCCCATTTCCATAAGTTCTCTGATTTCTTCGTTTCTCTGAGTAACTTTTAAAATCACTCTCGTTTTTATTAAGTGTATGAGTAGGCAGCCCTCTTTTACCTTCAACCAGCATGAAACTAAGAACATAAGACAAGTGTAATGGGAGACTGGCCCAGGCTTATGAGCATGTACATACAATGCGCTTGACTGATGCAATCTCCTATGTGGAAGAATTGGAGGAGTTTATTTTTAGTGAAGTGTGATAATGTGCTAATAGTGATCATTTGTAATACCTCTCTACAAGTAGGAAAGAGGGAATATTTCATACTTATATACTTACTATTTCTCCAAAAGAAATGCCCCAGGGGAAGCTGGGTGGCTCAGTGGATTGAGAGCCATGCCTAAAGATGGGAGGTCCTGGGTTCAAATGTGACTTCAGACACTTCCTTGCTGTGTGACCCTGGGCAAGTCACTTAACTCCCATTGCCTAGTCTTCACTGTTCTTCTGCCTTAGGATCAATACACAGTATCAATTTTAAGATGGAAGGTAAGGGTTTTTTTAAAGAAATGCATATTTATAAAAACTACTGAATGTTGATTGGTTAAATGGAGCTGAGGTGCTAGTCATTGAGGCTACTAATGGGGAAATATACCAGAATAAGGATGTAAGTCAATAGCATTGGGGAAGACACCCCAACTCTGATGGGTAGACTTAGAATGCTGAGAGAATGAATATACAGGGCACAATTATATTTTGAGTATCTTTGGGTTTGTGTTTTTTGCTGTTTTTCAGTAGAGTATTAAGAAGGTGAAATTCATCCTGACATAGCTGTAAGAAGGCTGGCTTTAGAGATGAGAAAATTGGATTGGGGTTCAAATTTTGCATTTGACATATATTAGCTATGCAATCATGGGCAAATCATGCAATTTTTCAGTGCCCCCAAATTAAAGAAGAGATGATAATGAACATCAATAGAGTGTTTCCATCCAAAAAATACACCCTACTAAATAAACCATCAGGCCATGCCAAAAGGAAACAAAAATTAAAGAAGTAAGCTCTCTTACGATGGCTCTATTTTTCCCCCCAAAAGAACCCTTACTTTCTGTCTTAGAAATGGAACAAGAATTATTTCCAAGGTTGAAGAACAATTAGAGCTAGGTAATTAGGGTTAAGTGACTTGCCCAGGGTCACACAGCAAAGTGTCTGAAGTCACATTTGAACCCAGGACCTCCCATCTTTTGGCATGGCTCTCAATCCACTGAGCCACCCAGCTGCCCCTATGATAGCTCATTTTGATATCTTCTTGTAAGGTCCTGTAAATTTTCCTTCAAAGGAAAAATATTTGTTATTATTAGAAACAAAAGTGTTCTGCTGCAAGATGTTAAGATGATCTCTAAGGTGAGAACCACAAATGCTTTGAAGCAATGACAAGTATCAGAGACAAAAATATAGACAATATTCTGTATGAAGCCTTTAAGGCAGATGTGGTGCTCACACTGTAATCTCATCTCTAGGGGAGGCTGTCACTGATAAACCTTTGGAACTTGAAAGTTCTGAGCTGCATTGGGCTATGCTGATTGGGTGCCCATACTAAGTGAGGCACCCATAGGTCAAGTTCCTGGGAGCAGAAGAAGGGCCCCAGGTTAGCCTAAGGAAGAGCAAACCACTCCAATTCAGAAACCAAGCTCCCCTTCCAATCAGTCAGGAGTGGAATTGAGACATGAGTAGATCCCACACTTTGAGCAAGGCAGGGAAACTGAGTCTTTTTAAAAAGTGATACTTAAACAATTAATAGTATATAGTACATGTATAACCCAGTGAAATTGTTTGTCAGCTCTAAGGGGGGGAGGGAAGAAAGGAGGAGAGAACATGAATCATGTAACCATGGAAAAATATTTAAAAATAAATAAATACTTTTTGTTTAAAGTTATACTAACTCTGATGTGAATCACCATTTAGATCTAGAAATTCTAGAATATTACTTAAAAATCTGTTTCATTACCTTAAAATATACCCAGGATAATGGTTCTAAGTCACTGAAAGGAGGGACTGAGGAAGGGAAGAAGAGAGGAAAAAAGAGACAAGGACAGAGACAGACGGGGGGGGGAGAGAGAGAGAGAGAGGATGGAGAGAAGAAAAAAGAGAGGGAAAGAGATGGAGTGGAAAAGAGAGATTAATTAATTTCTTTTGATTGTGCTTACTAAGGCAGGAAAAGTCAGCTTTACAGAAGGCAGAATAAATAATTTTCTTCTTCAATGACCAGTCTAGTGGCCTGCCATAAAGAACCATTCTCTGGCTTCTCTGAAAGGACTGTACATTATGGAAATGCCCTCATAAATGCCTTCAAAAACTTCAGTATAAATTTCATCCAAGTACCTAAACCTAGTTACTAATGACATCTGGTCCATGGACCCCTTCCTTCTCCTAGCTCTTATTTTTCATTGCTACATATATCCTAAGTCTCTTCCCAGATGTTCCCTTCCACTGTGGTCATTGGGGTCATAGAGTAACATATGGATACCTGGAATTAATTAAGTACTTTATAAGCCTGAATTGCTCAGGGAAAAAAAAAGACTAGGGGCAGAGAGAAGCTTGCTTTTTATCCACAGCTCAAGTATGCTAATACCTTGGTTACAGCTCACTAAATTCTTTAAACCTCATCTTTCTTCTCTGAGATACACAAATGTCACTTTATCTCATCCCTTATGAATGTCCTATTCCTGTCTATAGCTGGGCTCTTGTGTGCACAGCTCAGTAACACACTCAGATGTCCCATATTAGGCATTTCTGGGTCTCCTATAAAAATCAGGTTTCTTTATTTAATTATATCCTCTAGCTATGGCCATTGTTGTCTCTTCTCCATTCTATCAAGAGTAGCCTATATATATTTTTTCTTCTTTTCTCAAATATTTAAAAATAATTGTGTCTTTTTTTTACTCATCCTTGAGATAGTATGCTTACAACAGTATACCTTCCATCTTAGAATCAATAGTTTGTATTGGTTCCAAGGTGGAAGAGTAGTAAAGGCTAGGCAATGGGGGTTAAATGACTTGTCCAGGATCACACAACTGGGAAGTGTCTAAGGCCAGATTTGAACACAGAGTAGTCTTAAAACCAAACTACTATAATGCCTGGGCACTAGGTGGTAGATACAGTGGATAGAGTTCCAGGCCTGAAGTCAAAAAGACTATTCTTTCTGAGTTCAAATCTGACCTCAGACACTAACTATCTGAGTGACTGTAGGCAAGTCATTTAAATCTATTTGTTTCAGTTTCTTATCTATAAAATGAGCTGGAGAAAGAAATAGCAAACCACTCCAGTATCCTTGTGAAGAAAACCCTAAGTGGGGTCACAAAGAGTCAGATTTAACTGAAACAAATGAATGACACTATAATGACTACAAATGCTGTTGGAGGGGCCCTCTATTTTTATACCCCTGTAGGAATGATAGTCTGAGAAAGAAGGGAGCTTAATATTGTCTCAACAAAGTTAATGTAGTGTCAATGCCATAGAGAAGCCACTGGTCCACAGCCTGCAGATCTAGGACTAGAGAGGAAACAGACTCACAGTTCTTTTTCTTCCCTTAAGCCATCAGACACATTTTCAGACTTCATAACTTTGGCATGATACAGTGCTAATATCTAACTTTATTAGATAGCTACCAGCACACTGGCCCAGTTTAATCTTTTGCATATATTGAAATAAATTGTGATTTGCTTCAATAACAGTCACAAAGCCCCATTTCTTAGCAACTTATACTCTTCTTTTCAGTAATAGAGTCCTCTATATATTGGCATCAGAACTAAAGGACTTATACTGCAAAAAGATCTGAATCACATCCCCATACAAAACTTATCTAGAAACGAGATATAAATCTATATCTATGTATATGAAAAGAGAAACAAAGGCAGAAAAAAGGAAACGGAGGGGCAGCTGGGTAGCTCAGTGGATTGAGAGTCAGGCCTAGAGACGGGAGGTCCTAGGTTCAAATCTGACCTCAGACACTTCCCAGCTGTGTGACCCTGGGCAAGTCACTTGACCCCCATTGCCTACCCTTACCACTCTTCCACCTATAAGTCATGCACAGAAGTTAAGGGTTTAAAATTAAAAAAAAAGAAAGAAAGAAAAGAAAAAAAAGGAAACGGAGGGGGAGCACATTTATTAAGTATTTTCTTTGTGCCACAAACTTTACTAAGAACTAGGAATACAGATATATATAGTTTCTAAAGTAAAGTGTGTATATATATATATATATATATGATGTAACATAATATAACCTAATAATGTAATTGAACAAAGCATAATACAACACAGTATAACATAGTAAACATCACATAACACATCATAACAAAACATGCCATAACAACACAACACAACACAACACAACATAACATAACATAACATAACATAACATAACATAACATAACATAACATAACATAACGGATTAAAATCCCATGTTAAGTTGTAGCACGTATACATGCAAAATTTCCCCTCCTAGACTTTTGCAGATCAAAAACATCCATCCCCAGCTAACATATGACCACATAGAACTCCTCCTACTTGGGTATAAGGAAAGGGACTTTCCACAAGTGTAATCCATTGGGTATACATCTTGAAAATCCATAGAGATGGCAGCCTTCTTCTGTTCACACACAGTTGTTCCTGCACCACCTTTATCTAGTTTCAAAATATTCTCTCCTTTCAATCTTCACCCTTCTGCATTTATTCNGAGAGAAGAAAAAAGAGAGGGAAAGAGATGGAGTGGAAAAGAGAGATTAATTAATTTCTTTTGATTGTGCTTACTAAGGCAGGAAAAGTCAGCTTTACAGAAGGCAGAATAAATAATTTTCTTCTTCAATGACCAGTCTAGTGGCCTGCCATAAAGAACCATTCTCTGGCTTCTCTGAAAGGACTGTACATTATGGAAATGCCCTCATAAATGCCTTCAAAAACTTCAGTATAAATTTCATCCAAGTACCTAAACCTAGTTACTAATGACATCTGGTCCATGGACCCCTTCCTTCTCCTAGCTCTTATTTTTCATTGCTACATATATCCTAAGTCTCTTCCCAGATGTTCCCTTCCACTGTGGTCATTGGGGTCATAGAGTAACATATGGATACCTGGAATTAATTAAGTACTTTATAAGCCTGAATTGCTCAGGGAAAAAAAAGACTAGGGGCAGAGAGAAGCTTGCTTTTTATCCACAGCTCAAGTATGCTAATACCTTGGTTACAGCTCACTAAATTCTTTAAACCTCATCTTTCTTCTCTGCGATACACAAATGTCACTTTACCTATCCCTTATGAATGTCCTATTCCTGTCTATAGCTGGGCTCTTGTGTGCACAGCTCAGTAACACACTCAGATGTCCCATATTAGGCATTTCTGGGTCTCCTATAAAAATCAGGTTTCTTTATTTAATTATATCCTCTAGCTATGGCCATTGTTGTCTCTTCTCCATTCTATCAAGAGTAGCCTATATATATTTTTTCTTCTTTTCTCAAATATTTAAAAATAATTGTGTCTTTTTTTTACTCATCCTTGAGATAGTATGCTTACAACAGTATACCTTCCATCTTAGAATCAATAGTTTGTATTGGTTCCAAGGTGGAAGAGTAGTAAAGGCTAGGCAATGGGGGTTAAATGACTTGTCCAGGATCACACAACTGGGAAGTGTCTAAGGCCAGATTTGAACACAGAGTAGTCTTAAAACCAAACTACTATAATGCCTGGGCACTAGGTGGTAGATACAGTGGATAGAGTTCCAGGCCTGAAGTCAAAAAGACTATTCTTTCTGAGTTCAAATCTGACCTCAGACACTAACTATCTGAGTGACTGTAGGCAAGTCATTTAAATCTGTTTGTTTCAGTTTCTTTTCTATAAAATGAGCTGGAGAAAGAAATAGCAAACCACTCCAGTATCCTTGTGAAGAAAACCCTAAGTGGGGTCACAAAGAGTCAGATTTAACTGAAACAAATGAATGACACTATAATGACTACAAATGCTGTTGGAGGGGCCCTCTATTTTTATACCCCTGTAGGAATGATAGTCTGAGAAAGAAGGGAGCTTAATATTGTCTCAACAAAGTTAATGTAGTGTCAATGCCATAGAGAAGCCACTGGTCCACAGCCTGCAGATCTAGGACTAGAGAGGAAACAGACTCACAGTTCTTTTTCTTCCCTTAAGCCATCGGACACATTTTCAGACTTCATAACTTTGGCATGATACAGTGCTAATATCTAACTTTATTAGATAGCTACCAGCACACTGGCCCAGTTTAATCTTTTGCATATATTGAAATAAATTGTGATTTGCTTCAATAACAGTCACAAAGCCCCATTTCTTAGCAACTTATACTCTTCTTTTCAGTAATAGAGTCCTCTATATATTGGCATCAGAACTAAAGGACTTATACTGCAAAAAGATCTGAATCACATCCCCATACAAAACTTATCTAGAAATGAGATATAAATCTATAACTATGTATATGAAAAGAGAAACAAAGGCAGAAAAAAGGAAACGGAGGGGCAGCTGGGTAGCTCAGTGGATTGAGAGTCAGGCCTAGAGACGGGAGGTCCTAGGTTCAAATCTGACCTCAGACACTTCCCAGCTGTGTGACCCTGGGCAAGTCACTTGACCCCCATTGCCTACCCTTACCACTCTTCCACCTATAAGTCATGCACAGAAGTTAAGGGTTTAAAATTAAAAAAAAAGAAAGAAAGAAAAGAAAAAAAAGGAAACGGAGGGGGAGCACATTTATTAAGTATTTTCTTTGTGCCACAAACTTTACTAAGAACTAGGAATACAGATATATATAGTTTCTAAAGTAAAGTGTGTATATATATATATATATATATGATGTAACATAATATAACCTAATAATGTAATTGAACAAAGCATAATACAACACAGTATAACATAGTAAACATCACATAACACATCATAACAAAACATGCCATAACAACACAACACAACACAACACAACATAACATAACATAACATAACATAACATAACATAACATAACATAACATAACATAACGGATTAAAATCCCATGTTAAGTTGTAGCACGTATACATGCAAAATTTCCCCTCCTAGACTTTTGCAGATCAAAAACATCCATCCCCAGCTAACATATGACCACATAGAACTCCTCCTACTTGGGTATAAGGAAAGGGACTTTCCACAAGTGTAATCCATTGGGTATACATCTTGAAAATCCATAGAGATGGCAGCCTTCTTCTGTTCACACACAGTTGTTCCTGCACCACCTTTATCTAGTTTCAAAATATTCTCTCCTTTCAATCTTCACCCTTCTGCATTTATTCCCCAATTTGCCTTGATAGAATAGTGGTAACTAGGCTACATGAAGCTGCCAATTAAACCACCATCTCTGAAAAGTTTTCCATCAAATTCTCATTAGCCAGACTTTGGTTCAATTCCATGATCTGGAGAACTCTTCATCGACAAAAGAGGATCACCAAGGTTTGATCATTCATAATTATGTCTTCCTTCCCTGAACAATATCACCTTGACCCACTGAGTGTAATAGTCCATTACTACCAAGAAAAACCTCTTCTAATCTTGTGCTAGGCTATATGCCAGGAGAGCACAATTTGGACAATTCTCAAGGCCTTCCCTGCTTTTAGCCACACAAAAGTCTAAGGAATTTGGGGCCATGTTGAGCACACTCCAAACTACAAAATACTCAGTTTTCACAGTTCTACTTTCAGTCTAGTCACTGAAATAATTTATAGGCCATGTAAAAAGCATTCTTTAATTTAAATATAGCCATATAGCCTTAGGTCCTCCCAAAACCAGTTCCCTCCCTCCTTAAGAAATATATAGCTGGTCATCTAGCTCAGTTTAGTATCAATCAGTTGTCCTCTTATTTCCAGGAGTGCCTCCTTTGGAAAAGGTATTGCTTTTGCTAGTGAAAAGTAGAGTTTCCTCCATATCACCTCACTTGTCCCTTGGCTAGTTTCCCATATTATTTGTTCCTACCATCCTTTGGGGATAGCCTTTGGAAGCTATAACCTTTATAATCATTCCTGTGGGTCTACCATATATCACTTTATCATATTTCACAGGATTACTCTTTTATATCCAGTCATTTTTCATAGGTAGGCTTGTCCTCATGAAGTACCAATAGCCTAAGCAAGCTGTTTTAGAACAGAGTTACCTTGGTCTATGTTTGTAAAATGACTTGTAAGACTCTCTACTCAGTAACCGAATAAATTCTTTGTCATTGATCATTTGAAATCTCACCTTTCATATTCATCTTCCCCACAATACCCATTACTTATCCCTGGACTGGTCCAATCACCATACTGATGAATTAAACTATCAGATATGAGCAGGCAGCAAACACTACTCTTCTTCTGCCATTCTTAATTCCAATAGCACCTTGAGATTCCGTAATTTAGTTTCTCAAATTGAGAAAGGCAAAGTGAAAGGTAAAATATTTATGTTATTAAATGACACATATGAATGAAAGCAACATGATCTATTAGAAAAAAGCACTTGACTGGGAATCAGGAGATAGAGATGTAGGCCTAACTCTTTTTAAAATTCTGTGTGAGCATAAACAAGAGTAGATCATCTAATCTCACTAGATATGAATTTCCTCAATCTGTATAATAAAGATCTGAACTATATAATATCTAAGGTCCCTTCTACCTCTATCTTCCTAATATTTTTATTATTCTAAATGAATGCATTTTATTTATAAGTACATACACACAATATAAAATATTCTATGATGAATTAATGAATGGAAAAATATACATTAAGTGCTTATTATGTGCCAAACACTATATATATAGTACTGAGGTTTCCAACACAAAAGTAAGGAAGTCCTTGATTTCAAGGAGCTCATGTTCTAATAGGGAGAAACAACACATAAGGGAGGAGTGACCAAAAAAGGATTTGCTCAGAATTTATAGGGATTGTGAGTGAAGCCATAAGGTTGACTGACAGACCCTTTCCAGTAATAATATCAATATTGATTTCCAGAGCTGGAAAGTGTATTTGAGGTGGGGTTTCTGTCCAAGGTACCTGGGCCTTCTTATAAATCATTTGGCATTGTATAAATGCCAAGGAAGTACAAGAGCCTTCTTTTCAAGGCATCAATTCCACTTTCTTCTTTTTTTCTAATATTTCTTCATTGGTAATATGCTGCAGACTACACTTGCTTGCCATGTAAATGCCTCTCTCAGTTACTTTTGGGTTGTTCAACAATTTAAATTAAGAAACTCACAGCATGCATAACCCAGATTGAATTTTTTGACAGCTCTGAGAGTGGGAAGGGATGGAAAGAAGAGGGAGGGAAGACAATTTGGATCATATAACTTCAGAAAACTTATGAAGAAATTTATTACATATAATTAGTACAAAAAATAAGAAAATTTAAATATTTTGATTAAAAAGAAACTCAATCTTGCAGCATCATTAGAAGAACACTTATATTTTGGGGTCAGAGTTTTGAACTCTTTAAAGATACTGTACAATTCCTTAAATAGAATTCACTCTTCTCTCTTCCTTTTCAATTCTGGACATCATTGCTTAGCCATCTCAATGTCTGGCTAACATGTGCAAAATTACAGGCTGATGGATCAATTCTATGGTCTGCCCATCTATTTGCACCATCAGGACAACAGATACCCTTCTTCCACTTGTTTTTTCTTGAGTGAAGAGTTCGATCATAGGATCATAGAATTAGATGTAGAAGGAACCTCAGAGAATATTTATTCCACTGCCCTCTTTTTATAGATGAGGAAATAGAAAAGTTCAACTCTTTTGAATGATTGAGTGCATTATTTAAGAGATACTGCAGTGTCCCAGACTTTAATTCAGTTAGAATATTTCACCCATAATTAAGAGCTTCTAGAGGACCCTAACACTTCTACTGAATCCCTCTTCAATTTGAATTCTGCACAGTCCTCCAGAACAAGAGCAAATGCTTTTAATAAGTCTACTTCTCCTTGTTTGGGGCCTCACTTGATGGTTTTTTTAAAACTTCTACCTTCTGTCTTAGAATTAATACTATATATTGGTTCTAAGGCAGAAGAACAGTAAGGGCTAAGCAATGGGGGTTAAGTGACTTGCCCAGGGTCACACAGCTAGGAAGTGTCTGAAGCCAGATTTTAACCCAGGACCTCCCATCTCTAGACCCAGCTTTCAATCCACTGAGCCACCCAGATGCCCCCCATACTTGATGTTAATAATCAGATTGTTGTCCAATAAAGCCATCTCTGTTTTTACATGTTTTCATAATCATGTATGAATTTAATATGCATTTGAGACTCCTAATTGGAAGAGAATATTAAGTCAGCATTTTGCTATACTGAGTGAAATTTTTTATGGTAAAGCAATAAGGGCAGTGGAATTCTGTATTCTCTACAACTTTCATTCAGTTGCAGGACTATAAAGATGCAGTCTGCTATTGAATAACATTTATAAAACTCTGCTATTTTCTTCATTAAAAATGTCATTGTGACCGAACAAGAGATAGAGGGCATTACAGAAAGTAAAACTGGTAATTTTGATTATATGAAATTAAAATGGGGTTGCACAAACAAAATTATTATAGCTGAAATGAAAAGGAAATCAGGAAACTAGGGGAAAATATTATAGCAAGTTTATGATAAAGGCCTCATTTCCCAATTATTTAGGGAACTGAGCAAAATTTGTGAAAATTAGAGCCATTCCCCAATTGATAAATGATTAAAGGATACAAACAGGCAGTTTTCAGAAGAAATCAAAGCTATCAATAGTCACATGAAAAAATATTCTAAACCACTATTGATTACAGAAGTAGTGTCCAGAAGTACCACGTGGAAGTTTTGTGAGCCTGTTTCTAGAAATACATAGAAATGTGTAATGAAAATGCCTTGACCCCAAGTCAAATCATATATACATATTCTATTTCTTGCAGGCTTATCACCTGGTAACAAAAATCTTATAATTGCCTGTTAAGACAGAATTGAGCGTTCACACAAAAGAGCAAATAGACCAAAATTTACTCTCTTTGGTCTCTTGGAATTAGGAGAAAATACTCTAATACTCCCTAATAGGGAGAAGCAGTAGATGCCTTATATCTACCACCTGAGACATGTGAACCTGTGGCTATCTCTGTTTCTTCCATCTCTGTTGTGTTTATTCTTTCATAAGACCTTGTGAGTTTCAAAAGGTCATAAGACCCATTTTGGGTCCAGCAATGAGAATCCATAATAAAGCATATCAGTCATTACGACAGCCAAGTCTGGTGAAGAACATGCCCTGAGGAATCCTGCTTGACCCAGTCCCATTGACTAGACAACTGACATAGCATGTCCTGGAAGCCAGGGCGTTACTTATCAATCAAGTATGCAACAACCAGAAGGGATTTGGAGGTAGGAGGGGAGGGTATTTTTGTAGCAAAGACTTTCCATTTGAACCAACCCTCCCCAAGGATCACTGGCTGTAGAAAAAAAGAAAATATAATTTGGTTCAGAACTGTGTTTTTGTTATTCTGATTTGAAATATTTTCAATATCCTTTTGCAAAAGCTAACTTCTACTAACTAGCTAATCCATATTGAGGAGATATCAGTGGGTTAACTATTATTAACTGGTGATTGATTTGTGGGAGATGGTTCCTCATCAATTGATATTGGAAGAATATATTAGATGATGTTTGTGAGTGATAGTACTAGAGAAAGCACCTCTATTCCCTCAGAGTCCCCTAAAACTTGGAAAGGAGATGAGCTGGACACTGAAGACCCTTTCTATAAGTTTAAGTCAAGGGTTGAAAGAGTAAGTCCAAATTTAATTTCTGGTACAATTTTAATACTTAGGTATATTTAATTCTCTGATGACATCCAGTTTCACATCTCTATTTGCCTATTAGATATCTTAAACTGGAGATTTTTAGACATCTTAAACTCAATATGTTCAAAACTGAATGTATTCTCTTTCAGCCAAAAGCCTCCCCTCTTTCTAATTTACCTATTATTGTTAGTAATTCCTCGAACAAGATACTCCATCTCTCAGTACTAAGTATCTTTACTAATTACTCTCCCATTCTTGGAATGCTCTCCTTTCTTATCACCATCTCCTGACTTCCTTGATTTCCTCTAAGTTCCTGTTGAAATCTTACCTTCTATAGGAAGTCTTTCCTGAGCACCCTTAACTGCCTCTATTTATCCTTTATCTGTTGTGTTTGGACAGAGGTTTTTTTTTTTCATGTTATTTCTCCCATTAGACTAGGAACTCCTTGAGAGTATGGGGATATTTTTTCCCTTTCTTTGTTTCCTCAGTACTTAGCCCAGTACCTAGCACATAGTAGGCATTTAATAAATATTTACTGATCAACTGACTATAGTGGAAAATGAATGAAAAGTCTTTATAGCATGGTAGAATGTTCCAGAACTTGTCTTCCACTTTAGAGAACTCTAGTTACTTCTATGCTATAATAAAACATTGGAATATGATTTTGTTGAGGCATACATACATACTTATATATAAAGAGGAAATCTTATGCATACTTATGGATATGCATGTGCTTTTGGGTCTAAAGCTGGATTTGAACTCACAAAGATGAATCTTCCAGGCTTGGCACTCTATCCCCCTGTACCTCCTAGCTATCCATATGTGTTTGTATAGAAGTGAATATTGAGAGAAAGAGAGAGATTGAAATGAGAGAGGAGAACCTTCCACCAGCTAAGAATATGAGGTGTGGTTTACCTTACAAAATGTCTCTGGTTTACTTTAGCTTTTACCCAGAATATCTGGGTTTCCATCCTTTATTGACTCACTCAGCAATGGCTCCCTGATATGTCAGCATCCCATAGATTTACTGGTGTTAGCTATCTCCACAGTTATCTCCAAGGCCCATGAGTAATAAATGATTCATTACTAATTAGTCAGCATTAACTCTAGAGGGCAGTTCATAGAAGTGTCCCTACTATGATACTCTAGCAGCTACCAAAGTGTCATTAATTTTTTCAAAGAATAGTTCCTTTAATATCTATTACTATTCCATTATAATGCCACCTCGTGGTGTGGAGATGATCTTGAAGGTTATACCAATGAGTATAAAGGCTCTAGTGGGTCTTAACAAGGTAGAAGTGCTTCAAGTATGGGTCCAGAGATGTTTTGTGTGTCTGTTATTCAGAAAGTAATCTAAAAGTTTGTAGATTCAATGCCAAAAAACTGGCCCCTCAAGTGATGGGGCTTTTGACCACAGTAATACCAGAATGCTATAGTAGTAGAGTGATTACAGTCTGAATCTTAGAGGAAGAATCGCACTGAAAGCATTACAGATCCTTGAAGTGATCTTTTTAAAAAGGTATATTCAAATAATAACAGTAGTAGCAAAGAACACAATATAACTATAATGACCTAGCTGGTGGGGAAGCAAGATATTCCAACTATTTAATGGAAGGTCAAATACTAAAGCTGAAGATTAAATACTTTGGCTACATAATGAGAAGACTGGACTTATTGGAAAAGATCCTATTATTGGGACATATTGAAGACAAGAGGAGAAGGGGACAGCAAAGTGTATTAAGGATAGAGATTGTCATGGAAGCAAAAAACATGAACTTGGGTGGACTTGAGGAGACAGCAAAAGATAAAGGGGTCTGGTAAACTATGGCCTATGGAATCACAAAGAGTTGGACATAAGTAAATAACTGAACAACAACAAGATAGTGGGAAATTAAGGCAATACCAAGCCAAACCAAGCCAAAACCAATACACTTTATTATTAATTATAATAACATAATGATATTATTACTTATAATAATTATTAATAATAATCACCACAATCAAGATTGACCTTGGAGAAACATTGAGAAAATTATAGCTCCTTCTATACTTTGTAAAAGTGGGAACTACGGGTATAGATCATTGCATATACTAATAGACATTATTTCAGGATCATAATTTTAAAATTAGAAGAACTTTTAGAGGCCATAAGGTCCAACTCTGTCATTTTACAGATGCGTAAATTAAATCCCAAAGAGTGGCTTGCTTGAACTCACATAGGTAGTAAATAGGTACAGCAGGGAATGCAGATGATAAACTCAACATAAGTAAGAGGGTATAAAAGAAATTTCATTTAGCTTATAAGGATATCAACTACAGGGCAAAGACATGTTGGTCATCCTGGTTTAACACCAGGACTTTCCCTTGTCTAACTTATTTTTTTTGTAGATGATACTTGAATTGTGACAAATATAGACAGCAGTGTGAAAAATCCAGTAGATGGCAGGGCTCTTGCTTAATGGTTTCATATAAAAAGCAGGGCCAAAGAAATGCCAGAGACTGCATCAACAGTGTACAAAGCTTTCCATTTGCATGAAGCAAAGAAAATTCTTGAGGCAGTTAGTGGATAGAGTGCTAGGCCTGGAGTTAAAATTCAGCCTCATATATATCCTAGCTGTGTGACCTTGGGGAAGTCCCTTAACCTCTCTTTACCTTACAAAAGGATCCATTGGAGCCACTGGAAAAGGAAATGGCAAACCATTTCAGTATCTTTGCTAAGAAAACCCCATGAACAGCTATGGTCCATGGGGTCATAAAGAGTCAGACATGATTGAATGACTAAACAACAACAAAGGAAACAAAGAAAATGTTCGGCTCTAGCTGCACATGTGTCAGGAGCCATTGGTTAACAAATATTCCTTGATTCCAACATGGCTCGTTACCTTATCTCCTCCAGGTTCTCCCCTCTTAAACCTGTCTTTGAGCCACAGACCTGCTCAAACCCACACCAGGCCACGGATTCCCACAGACTTGCTCTGTTTGGTCCCAGGGGACAACGAATAGAGGTCAAAAAGATGCAAATTTAGGCTTGACATAAGGAAAGACTCCTTAATAGGTAGAGCCATCAATAAAAGGAATGTCTGTCCAAAAGTTTAGTTAGCCCCTCCCTCTCCCTCTCCACTGGAGGTCTTCACGCAGATATTAAATCAATATTTACTGGCCATGATGCAGTGAGACTTCTCTTTGGATATGGGCTGGACCAGCTCTCTGGTAAGGTCCCTTCAAACTCTAAAATTCTGTAATCCTCACCTTTGTAATTCTTGTTTATATCCTTCCATAAGCCTTTCTCTTTTAATAAGGTCTTTTAATATTTTACTAGAGCTACTCTGTCCATGGAGTATTACTCATCCTTACTACATGATCAGCCCACCTTCTTTTCCAGGTACATATAAGTAACTTGTGCAAATTAAATGATAAAATCAGATAGACAGATACATACATACAACTACTAGGTGGCACAGTGAATGGAATGGACTTATAGCCAAGAAGACCTGTCTCAGATACTTAATACTTATGTGACCCTGGGAGAGTCATTTAACTTGTATCAACCTCAGTTTCCTCACCTGTAAAATGAGAATAATTATTAGCACCTACTTTCTATGGTTGTTATGAGAGAACATGTGATGATATTTATGGAGCACTTTGCAAATCTTGAAAAGCAATGTGATTACTAGCTATTATTGTTATTATATGAAATAATAATAATGGTTAGCATAGCACCTACTATGTGTCGGGTGTGCTTTGCTAAGATATCATCTCATTTGATCCTCACAACAACCCTAAGAGGTAGATGCTAGTATTAAACCCTTTTTTATAGTTGAGGAAACTGAGGTGAACAGATTTTAAATAACTTGCTGAGGGCCAGTTAGTACAGTTAGTGAGTTAGTAACAGCTAGTAAGTACGGAAGACTAGACTTGAACTCAGGTCTTCCTGGCCCTATGTCTAGTGCTCTATCTATTGTGCCCCAGCTTCCTCTTTAGAGATCATGGAAAGTACCATCTAGCTAGGACATGCAATAATACTGGTGGAATATGTGGATGCTCCATCTTCTAGATGTCTCAACAAATAGTCCTGAGTAATTTGAATAACCTTTCCCAGATCCCACAGGGAAAAACATGAAGGACTGAGAGAGAACAGCTTAATGACTGCAGTGCCCTTCTGAATCTCTAAACCTAGAAGAGACGCTGATTTTGGGGGGCAAAGCATTGCCCAGATGCCAGAGGAGAGAGGACATAAAACTGAGCTGTTACCCTGAGCCAACTTAGTATTGAGGAGGGAAATCTATTTGTAAAAGGCAAGAGGCAGTGGTTCTGATCTCTGAATGATTCTATATATGTGGAGCCCAAAGCCCCAGGAATCAAGGCACAAGAATAGGTTTCAGAAATGCAAGCACCTGCAGAGTCACCTAGATCTGAATTTTAAGTTTTGATTCAAATGGTTCTAACTTTTGGAGATAGAGGATCAGTCTGCTGGGAAAGAGAATGTAAAAGTCATCTGAGAGTAGCATTTTTTTCTTAAACCCTTACCTTCTACCTTAGTAGAAAGCAGAAGAGGTGCAAAGGCTAAGTAATCTGGTTTAAGAGACTTTCATAGAGTCACACAGCTAGAAAGGGTCTAAGGCTAGATTTGAACCCAAATCCTCCTGACTCCAGTCCTGATACTCTATCCACTATGCTACCTAGCTGCCCCTGCTAACAGAATTTCAAAAAGCATGAGTTTCACACATGAGGAAGTAGGACAGTATGAAGAACAGAGATAGAAGACTGTGACACAGTACAGCAACCAGTGACATCTCCTGGAAAATGAGAACTAAAGGGGGAATGAACTGTAGGTCTAGAGAAATAAGATGCTAGAAAGGGATGCAAAGACACAAGGCAAAAGAGAGCACAGTTCAATGTCATCTGCTCAGATCCTGAAGTATGAGCCTCAGCAATAATGGTTAAATGGAAGGAGGAGAGAACTAACACAGAGGAGTAACATTAGGACCTTCCTACAAGGGTAATACTCTACTGGGCAATTCTCTAAGTCAGTGGGGTCAAACTCAAATAGAAACAAAGGCCACTAAATACTCTAGAGGGATCCCTGAAATTTCTAAATATTGATTTAGAAAACCACAAATTGACATTATCTGTTTTGTTGTAGGAACAGCTGGGGGAGGAGGGTGGGCAATGGATAGAAAACTGGACCTGGAGTAAGAAAGATCTGGGCTTAAATCCAGCCTCAGACACTTATAGCTTGCTACTCTGGGCAAGTCATTTAACCCCATTTGCCTTAGTTTCCTCACCTGTAAAATGAGCTAGAAAAGGAAATAATAAACCATTTCAGTATCTTTGTCAAGAAAACCCCAGAAAGGGCAATGAAGTGTTGGGCATGACCGAAAACAACAAAAGTTTTATTAAATTTCGTTTATTTACATATTAATCTTTAGCATGTAGCCATGAGATATGTATTTGAAACCTCTCTTGTAAGTGATTAAGACAAGACAAGGCTTCTGAAAGACATTGACTGAGTGGCAGATATTTTCATTTACTATAAGTTCAGATATGTTTTATCTGTTTCCCATCCCCTGGGGGATAAAAAATGCCCTATTCAGGCTCTGATCCTTGTGAGCCTATATGCTTATAAGGTGGGATAGTTATCACCAGGACAATGGGAAATCCAGAATGTTAGAGGCTTCATTCACCAATTATCTAGGAGGGAACAAGTCAGAGAAGTGGTATAAATGAAGATTTCATTTATAGAAGGAGCTTTCTGACAAATGGTTAGCTCACATAAACTAATATACATATGCATATGTAAAAAAATTAAAATAGTTTTAAAATACTCTTATCCTTCCTATAAAATTATATTTGGTTGGTTTAAGAAAAAATTGCCTTTAAAAACTTCTTCAGGGCCTTCAGCACCTTAACCTGTCATTCCATAGGCTGCAGCACTTCTGTACCTAAAGAAACTAACTTTAAGACCCATAGAGATTTACATCTTTCTTTGGGGATTCTGAATGGAATAGGAACTGTTATATTTTGTTACACTTGCAGTAGGAGTGATTAATTTATACAGTGTCAGGGAATAAATGGAACTGTTTAAGAGGAAAAGGATCATAGAGGTATTTATTAGGTATGTCATTCACAGCATAGAAATGTGATCGTTTCTTTGAGATTTATTTATTTATTTATTTGTAAGAAATATATTCTATCTCCTCCTTTATGGACATCCTTGGGATAAAGTATAGGAAAACAGGAGAGAGTTTTGAGCTCTTTGATGTGTTTTGTTTTGTTTTTTGGTGGGAATGAAGGAAGGGGAGAGATTTTTATGGCAATGTTGCCCCTACATCCACAGGCCACAAATTTAGGACCACCCACCACATCTATTAACACTGGTAAGGAAAATCAACAGAGAAAATGGATTCTCTCTTCTATGACCTCTTACCCTTAGGTCTCCATAACTTGTCTATTCCCTAGAAAATACCATAATCAGTGACAGAAGCAGCTGTTTGGCCACAGGTGAATTGAACACTGACCCTAGGGTCAGGAAAACCTGATTTCAATCTTCCTTCAAACACTTGCTGGCTATTGTGACCCTAGCAAGTCCCTTCACTTAGATCTGCTTGGGTTTCTTTATCTGCAAAATGGGGATTATAATAATATCTATTATTATGAAGATAAAATCCAATAATATTTGAAAAGTGCTTTGCAAACCTTAAAGTGCTATAAAATGCTAATTATCATCATCATCATCATTATTATTATCATCACCCTCTCTCTATTCAGTAGAGACCCCCACTCCATTCATCTTTCCATTGGTGTTATTCCTTTTTTTGACAGCATAGCAGGAAAAGATGCTTGATTTCCTGATCAGAGGGGCCTGTACCAGTTGGCTCCCCAACTCTCTGCCTGATTAGGCAAGGAGCATGAGAGGAGTGCTTGGGGGTGAGAGCTGCCATCATGTGCACTCAGCTATTCAGCTCTCCGATGACCTTGTTGTTCCCTCTGCCTGGGATGCCAGCACTCATCTATTATGTGAAACTCATTCTGGTCCCTTGGCTTCCCAATCCACTGAGGCTCTCTTGGGAGTAACAAACTGTTTGCTGATCTGTTATAATAGCCACACTCCCTCTTGATTTATAACATTCCCAAGCATGCAACTATCCCCCTTATGTGGAAAGCCTTTCCTTCAAGCCAAGACAGGAGACAGTCTCTGAGACTTTGCCATATTACCATCATACACAGGAATTTTCAAATCCCTTTATTGACCTTGAAATTCTGTGACGATGCTCCTGAGGTCACCCTCACTTTGCAAATGGTCATGGAATATGGCTAAGGGTCATGGGATATTCGAAGATCAGAACTCAGTCAAAGGCTCCTCGAACAGTCACTAGAACACACTACCATTTCTTGAGGATGTTAATGTTCCATCTGAAGCAGGACACTGTTGATAAGTAGTGATACAAACATTTTTAAAGTGAATTCACCACTTTATGGACATTTATTTTGGACATCGCTTGTAGAAGTGTTTTTGCCAATGGTCCCTAAATTATGAATAAATTCTTTCAAAATTAAAAAAAAAGAGTGAGGTCAAACTGCATTACCTCCCAAAGCCCCTTCCAAATTTGACATTCTTTGATTTTGCAAGTCCTAACTCTTCTACTATTAACAGTTTGGCCTAAAGCAAATCACTAAAACTCCCTGGCCTTTAATTTCCTTGTGAGGTTCACAGTTTTAGAGCTCCAAGGGACTTTAGAATTTGAGTCACATTCCTCTGTTTTATAGTTGAGGAAACTGAGGACCAGACAAGTTAAGTAACTTGCCCGTGATCATATAGCAAATATGTGATAACTCTAGAATTTGAACCCAGGTTTTCTGATGCCCATTTTAGTACTCCTTCACTGATCCATTCAGACAGGGATGCTGTCTTTGAAAGATCATTGTTAAAATAGAGATGTGGGAAAAAAATGTGACTAGCAATATAGCGGGCTAGTTATTTTCTCCATGCCACTTGAACTTTCTGACCCTCAAAAAAAAAAGAAATTATGCATGAAAGACAGAGTAATTATAGCTGAGTCCACAGAACAAAGAGAGAACTCTTACAAAGTGAAATCTTTATGAATTAACATCAGAGAACTCTATCTCTCAAAGTGCTAAAACATCCTACACATTTTTGTGGCAGAGACAAAAGCTGAATCACAGGATTCTGCTTGGAACCCATTGAAGGACTCTCTCCACCAAGACTCTGTCTGCAAAGGTAACCTCTATACTCCTCTCACCAATAAGTGACAGGCACAGAATTGGTGCAAAAGAAGGGGAGGAAAGAGAATGAAATTGCGTTGCCTTCTGATTAGAGCCCAGATTTAGATGAGGGACACCAATGCTTAAGAGACTCTGACTAGAACAACTTCCTTCTGATCCTCAAAAGCTGTCAGATATTGATTAGATACAGCTATGAGACGAAAAGGAGAGAACCAAAGTGGGGTGGGGAAGCAGACAAGTCCATTCCAGGTCTGAAGGAAAAGTAACTGAAACACAGCTGGGCCAGTCCTGACCTCTGCTCAAAGGGTCCGTGTAATGGGGACCAAATTGTACAAACCCAAAACATGAGGCAACACAGGTAGCAATTTTGGAAGTTGTACCTACCAGCAAAAGGGGGACTGCTAAATAGATCTTGATAAGAAAATAACTAAATAAAGCCTGGAGTAGGAGCAGCTAGGTGGCTTGGTGAAAGAAAGCCAGGCCTAGAGATGGGAAGTCCTGGGTTCCCACCTGGCCGCAGATACTTCCTAGATGTTTGATCCTGGACTAGTCACTTAACTCCCATTGTCTAGCCCATATTGCTCTTCTGCTTTGGAACCAATACAAAAAGTATTGATTCTAAGATGGAAGGTAAGAGTTAAAAAAAAAATACCTGAAACACCAAAGATTTAAAGGGGAACCTCTTGGTAAAAGTCCTAAGCACAAGAAGACAAATTAACAGGGAAGATCCCGAAACTAAAAGGAAGGATGAATAGTAACTCCTCAATAAGAGCATGAATGCTTCGACAAATATTACAAGACAAAGGAAAATGAACCAATGCCTGATGAACAAAATATTGAATCCTATGGAATTCTAAGAGAGCACAGAACAATAAATTTTGGAATAGTTCAAAAGATTAGTGAAATATACTTTTAAAAAGAAATTGGGAATAAATATGGGTCAGAAATCAATATTTAATGCAGAATTTTTAAAAATTGGATTCATAATGGAAAGTCTCTAAATAAGTGAAAGAGGTATTAAATTTTGGGGGGGAAATATTGAAGTGGAGAAAAATTTTCCAAAAGAGAAGCAGCAATGCTAAAAGAACATGTGAATTCTCTGCAAGACAAGGCTTCTGAAAACTCTAAAACCTTGGAAATAAGATGCACAGACTAAATTTAAGTATAATTGATCTTCCCCTTCAAAAGAAAAATTTATAAAAAACATGAATACCATAAAATAGGAAATAATACAAGAACACTATCCAGAGCTTCTGAAAACAAATGAACAATCAAGAAAATTCAGATCACCTCCAGAAAAAGTCTTCACTTTAAACCCTGAGACACGCAGAGGTTAATTTGAACAATTTCATGACAAATGATTTCTGCAAGTGGTAAGGGAAAACACCTTCAAACACCCCAAAACAACAGAAATGTAAGAACTGCCATGGAACAAATAAGTAATGTAAAAATGAGGGGGAAAGAGAGAGAGAGAGAGAGAGAGAGAGAGAGAGAGAGAGAGAGAGAGAGAGAGAGAGAGAGAGAGAGAGAGAAGGATAAAAAAGCATGAGGGATGAAGATGTAAAAAGAACCTAAAAAATTAAAAGATATGAGGGCGGAGGATGAAAATGGAAGCATTATCAATTATATCCCACTATCCTCCTGCAATTAAACTAATATATTTTACTAGATAGAATCACAGAGTTGAAAGGAGCATAAGTGGGGAGAGGGGAGGTATGAGAAAGGAGGGATATTGTGATGTAGCCCTACCATGAGTGAACTGTAAAGTAATGCTGAATTGTAGTCTTATGGCAAGAAGAACCACTGAAGAATGGAAAAGGTAGAAAAAAGAAGGGACTAAGTCCAAGATATTGAAAGGGGCTTGTGGTCTCAACCAAATAAAAGATGAGGGTCTCATTGAAAAGTATAAAATATTGTCTTGGGGGAAGAAATATGAACCTAAGATAGGGGTGACTGGAGTCTCATGGTCTGCTTAATCTGGGTGAATTAGTATATGGGAAGGCTACTCTCTCTGACAGAATGTTATATCAAAATAGACAATAAGCTGACCCTGGAGAATGGAAGCACGGGCTTCTAGGAACATCTGGTATTCAAAATAGAGGTTAGGGTGAATCAGAGAAGAACCTGCCTAACCAGTGGAAAGCAAAATGATCAAGATGGTAGTGGAGGTCAAGAGTAGGGTATAGAATTGGATTATATAACTTGGTAAGCAGGGTACGTTCTAACAAATAATACTGCTTCTATCCAACATTACTTTTCTTATAAATTGATCTTTCTTGGAGAATCTTTCTTTTTTTAGAATAGGAAGTCGCTATCTAAAACCAAAATCTAGCATTATATAATGATGAAACACTAGAAGCTTTTCCAGGAAATATAGGAGTAAAATAAAGATGCCCACTTTTCTTGTTATTATTTGGCATTTTGAAAAATGCTAGCAATATCAGTACCTCAAGAAAAAAGAATTAAAGTCATACAGATAGGCAGAGGAAGCAATTTAGTTCTTGTTTACTGATGATATGCTGGCTCACTTTGGAAAATAATAGGAATTTGGCAAAAAGAAAATCTAAAATAATAACTTCAGCCAAGTAACAAATAAATTCATTCAAATAACTAACATTTCTATATAATGACAATAAAATCCAAGAGCCAACCATAAAAATCAAAGTTCAATTTGAAATAACTAGGCATCAGTTTAGCAAAACACATCAAATAGCTGTATAGACACCTATTTAAAGAAAAGAGAACAAATTCAATAGTTGGAGGGATAATCAGTGTTTATGGGTAGACCATGACAATAAAATAAAATGGCTATATTAACAAAAGTAATTTACTGATGTAATGTTAAGCAAATGTTATGTTATATAAATAAAACTACCAAGGAAAACTTTCTGAGCTAGTAATCAAGTTAACTTGAAGGAACAAAATATCTAGAATTTCAAAGAATATAACAAAAAAGAGATAAAAATGATAAATATAAAGAAATGAACTAATGCAAAGTGTAATAAGCAGAGCCAGGAAAACAATATGTGCAAAGACTACAATACTTTAAAGATTTTAAACAACAACAAAATAATCTAAACTAAATGTTGCAAAATTGTGACTGAACTTGGCTTCAAAGAAGCAATATGAAAAGATAACTCCTTTAGTTTTTCTATGCAGATGTGGGGGTCCAGGGTTTCAGGACATTGCATATAGTGTCGTTTTTTTGTTGTTGGTTGGTTTTACTGATTTTTTTCCTCCTTTTTATTTTTTAAAAATTATTTTATTATAAGAGATAGCTCTTTGGGAGCAGGAGAGGAATATATAGGGCAAATGAAGGCAATATAAAACAAAAAATAGCAATAGCAATAGCAATCTTTTGTTTGATTGTTTATTTTTTAATTTAAACCCTTACCTTCAGTCTTGGAGTCAATACTGTGTATTGGCTCCAAGGCAAAAGAACAGTAAGGGCTAGGCAATGGGGGTTAAGTGACTTGCCCAGGGTCACACAGCTGGGAAGTGTCTGAGGCCAGATTTAAACCTAGGACCTCCTGTCTTTAGGCTTGGCTCTCAACCCACTGAGCGACCCAGCTGCCCCAATCTTTTGTTTTAAAGATAGAAATGGTCAGTGTTGGAGGGGTTATGGAAAGATAGACACATTAATTCACTATTGGTGGTGCTGGGAATTGGGATAGCCATTCTGAAAACAGTTTGGAATTAAGTAAAGAAAGGGATTAAATTGTTCTTCCCTTTTGACCCAGAGATTCTACAGCTTGATATAAAAACTAGAGAAGGATGCTACAATAATGCCTGGTCATGCTTCTAAGCCAGATCATCCTGGAAATATTGGCCCTTTGGCCTTGGGGAAGCTATTTGCTCTACTGAACATTAGAGTATACCTAAGGTAGGATAATTTAATCTCTGACCCAAGATGCCAAGGTCTGGTAAGGGCAGAAACAGAATGCATACTTCTTGTAGAGAAGACAACTTCTTGTAGGTACAGAAACCACTATCTCCAATACTTCAAGCCTGAAGAACTTCCACCAGCATATGACATGCAACATAATCCCATTCCCTTGTCCAAATCCTGGGCCAACCCTTCTAAGGGTCTTATTATCATGATGTCTCTATCTCAGAGACCATCAGTTCTAGCATCAGCCATTATAGTTTGGAGTCATATATGAAATTACCCCCTTAATTTGAAAAAAAATCTCACTTAAAGACTTGGCAAGTTACCCACTGGGAAATAGACATGAATGCAAAGGAGTTGTATTTCAATATAATAAAAAACAAATATGAAGAAATCAAAAAAGCATTGAGAAGAATTACATGAACAGATGTAGAATATAAGCAAATTCAAGAAAACAATATATGCAACTACAACAACTTAAAAAGAAAGATTAATAACATGAAACCAAGCATTATGTAATTATGATTAAATTTGCACATAGAGAGTAATTTAGAAAATGTAGGGGGCCATTGGGTTGCTCAGTGGATTGTGAGTCAGACCTAGAAATGGGAGGTCCTTGGTTCAAATCTGGCCTCAGATACTTCCCAGCTGTGTGGCCCTGAGCAAGTCACTTAACCCCTGTTGTCTAGCCCTCACCACTCTTCTGCCTTGGAACCAATACACAGTATTGATTCCAAGACAGAATGTAAGAAAAGAAAAGAAAATGTACTACCTTCCCTTCCTTGAAGGAGTAGGCGTCTATGGGAGCAGGATAATATTGTCAGAGAGGGACATTGTATTGGTTGGTTTTATAAAATTGCTTTTCTTTCCTTTTTTAAAAATTTTAACATTTATTACAAGATATGTTCTCTAGGTAGAGTAATAAAGATACATTTAGAAATAAATTAATATAACAACAAAAAGCATCACATTTTTAAAAAATTAAAATTGGCCAGGGGATGATGTATATCTTGTCAAGACATCAAATCCTACAGATTCTTTCATCTCTACCCCACTCTTTCCATTCCCTCAAATGTTCTGAACTCAAAAGAAATGCTTACATCCTAGCTCTGATACTTAGTCATATGACCCAAAACATTTCAAACTTTTGGAGCCTCAGTTTCCCCATCTCTAAAATGGGGTCAGTCCTACTTGTATCAACTACTTCACAGAGGTTAGTGTGAGAAAAATGATCTTCAGACTATAACAGGTTGTTTAAATATGAACTATTATTCTCATCCAGTAATCCAGATCTTTGTTTCCTCATACCTGCACCATTGCAATAACCTCATGATAGTTTTCCCCACTCCCAATTTCAAGTCTTTCTTCATCCTAAACTGTCCTGTATATTCTGCATTTAATCTTTCTAAAACTTTCTTGACTACGTTATCATCCTGTTCCTACCATCCTGCTAAGAGAATCCTCTTCTCAGACCAAGTTGCTATATTCATTAGGTCACATATAGAAATTGAAAAGGAATAGGAATTACCTAGTTATAATACTAATAAGAGTTAACATTCATATGGCACTTTATGGTTTACTTTACAGAAGTTCTCACTTGGTCTAATACAAGTCTATCAATTTTACAGCAAAGAAATTTTTCAATCATTTCCTTCTGTCTTGTGTATTGGTTCCAAGGCAGAAGAGCAATAAGAGCTAGACAATGAGTGTTAAGTGACTTGCTCAGGGGTCACAGAACTATGAAGTGTCTAAGGTCAGACTTGAACCCAGAACCTCCTATCTCTGGGCCTGGTTCTCTATCTACTAAGCCACCTAGCTGCCCTCTCGATTCTATCATTTTACAGATGAGGAACCCAAGGTATGAAGTAGCAAATTCAAAGTCACCCAGGTAGAAACAAAGCTGGCATTCCCTTGAAAATGCCATGAGTGATACTTTTGTTATCTTTACTTGTTACCTTTACTCTCACTATTTCCCTCAACTGGAATGCTCTACCTCCTCCTTATCACTGACCTAAGCCCAACCTACCCTTCTTCAAGACCCACCTCCTTGATAAAACCTTCCCTGACAATTTTTGTGACTAGCAACCTCTCTCCCTCCTGTAAATCACTAGCACTCACTGTCTTACTCCTCATTTGCCATATAGCACCTGTTTCCATGGCCAATGTGTTTTTATGCCCAAGCCCAGAACACCCAACTAGACTGCAAGGCCCCAGAGGGCAGGAAGGACATTTTAATCATTTTCCTTTTGCCAGCACCTATCCCAGTGCCCAACATATAATAAGTGCTCAATAAATGTTTATGGATGGCACTGATGATATTGATTCTCCACCTGCTGAACAGGTTGCTTGTCTGCCTCTGATCTCCCTTTACAGTTTTTATTTAGGAGCTGTTTAAGAATCTCATTTGCTGGTTTTTGCCTGAGTTCTTCTGAGGACCAGTGGCAAATAACATAAAGAAGTCGCCATGACAACAGAACTCCTTAGAAATAGCAGACTGCTCTGGCTTATGAGATGCCTGAATCCTGAGAGATGTCTGAATCCTGAGACTGAGATGCAGGATCTGTGACCCACAGGTGATGGTGAGAGAAACTAGGGAGGGACTAATGAGACTGACTTGTATTCATTCAACCTGGGTCCTAGCCTTGGTCAGACCATTCTCTACCTATGGAAACTCAGGTAAGTCATTTGGAGGATTCTGAGCTAGAAAAAACACCAGAGGTCTTCTTTTATTCTAGCTCCCTTCTTTTACAAATAAATTAACCTATCTCCAATTTGCTATGCATCTACTCTGTGCCAGTTAATATGTTAGGTAGGTACTGACAGTACTAGAACAAGGAATGGAACAATTACTATTCCCAAGGGGATTCCATTTTAAAGGAAAAGATAAGCACGTATGTAAATATAGATGGCATTAATTAAAAATGAATAAAATCAAATATATGCAAAGTAGTTAAATATTAGGTAGCTTAGAAATGTGGGCACTAGTAGTTAGGTGGATGAGGAAAGATTTCCAATAAAAGACTGTGCATGAGCTTCCCCATAAAGGAAAAAAGGGTCTCTGAGGTAGCCCCCAGGACAGCTTGTCTAAAAGCACTGAGAAGGAAAATGGAGTGTGTGAAGAAAAAAAGAGAAGACAAATTTGATTGAACATAGATCAGAAGTATATGCCATGTGTGTATGGGAGCTAATAAAGATTTAATAACTAGTTGTCTGAAGGGAAAAAAGTACAAAGGACACACCTTCAAGTTCAAGCTATTCTTTTTTTTAAACCCTTACCTTCTGTCTTAGTCAGAAGAGTGGTAATGGTTAGGCAATTGAGGTTAAGTGACTTGCCCAGGATCGCACAACTAGGAAGTGCCTGAGACCAAATTTCAATCCAACACCTCCCATCTCTAGGCCTGGTTCTCTATCCACTGCTTCCCTTAACTTGCATTATTAACAGTTTCTCCAGCAGTTTTTTTAAGCCTTATCAATCAAAGAAACAATGGTAGCTAGGTAGTAGAGTGTATAAAGCATCTGGCCTGGAATCAGGAAGACCTAAATTCAAATGTGAACTTAGACACAGCTGGGTGATTCTGGGCAAATTACTTAATCCTATTTGCCTCGGTTTCTTCATCTGCAAAATGAGCTGGAGAAGGAAATAGCAAACAACTCTAATATCTTTGCCAACAACTATTAACAAAAACTGATTTATAGCTACTGATTTCTGAGGTGTAAATCTTCACAATGAAAATTTTACAGTCATTAGGCTGAATGGGCTACAGCACATTCCTGGGAGGTGGAGCAATGTCCAATGAACCTCTAAAGGTAGGTTGGGAGCAAGTTGTATGGGGCTTTCAAAGCTAAAGCTTTTATATTTTATCCCTGAGGCAACAGGAAGCTCTTGGAATTATTTGAGTAGGGACTTCTCATGGTGATATTAGCAGCTCTGTAGAGAGTGGACTAGAGAGGAGAGTGACTTGAAACCAATCAGAAGGCTCTCAGAAGTATCTAAGCACGAGCACTGAAATTAAGGTGGTTCCTATATGAAAAAAGAGAAGGGATTGGATGTGAGAAATGTGAATAAAGAAGAATTGATTAATCACATATTGTGTGTTTGGCACAATGCTAGGCTCTCGGGTACAAACACAACAGGAAAACAACAACAACAACAACAAAAAACCTGAATCCCAGAGAAATAAAACTACTCGTCCATCATCAGAGAAGTAGAAAACAATATAGGGATTTGAACCAAGGTCTTCTGACTCCAAATCCAGTACTTTTGGCTTATTTTTATTTTGTTGATACATTTTTTTTATACAACATAGACTTCCCAACAACCCCCAAACAAACTCCTCTGCAAAGTATATTCAGTGGATTATATATAAAATATATATATATATATATACATGCATATATGTATATATATATATAACCCAACTGGAAAAACAGCATGAATGTGACTGTTGGCCAGAAGAACAACTGGGATTTCTTCCTTAGATACAATGAACTCTTATAGTAAAGGAACAGCTGAGCTTAGCAACTTTTAAAAAATATATATTTATTTGTTTGTTTATTTTTGTTTTGTTTTTATTTATTTACTTAATTAATTTAGAATATTTTCCCATGGTTATGTGATTTGTGTTCTTTCCCTCTTCTTCTCCCTCTCCCCTCCCAGAGCCAATGAGCAATTCCATTGGGTTTTACATGTATCATTAAGACCCATTTCCATATTGTTAATGTTGCAATAGAGTGATCATTTAGAGTCCTGCTAATAGAGAAATCTATTACGTTCGATTGTGCCACAGTGTATCAGTCTCTGTTCTCCTGGTTCTGAGTTTAGCAACTTCTAACAAAAATCCAGGGATGACTTTACCTGTGCAGAAGGATCCTGGTGATAAATCTCCCTCTACCAAATGAACAAGCCTTAGAAAGTTGCCCTGGATCACTGAGAGGTAGCATCTACCATCTCAGAAGCCAGTCTGTATCAGAGGCAAGCCTTGGAAGAATCAAGTATGAAAATTTGAAGCTCTCAGAGAGCATACTTCTTCCCCTGCTGAGGCTGGCACACAGGTGAGTTCCTCAATTCTAATCTCACCCTATTTTGCTTCTTCTTCTCTATGGTTTTCCCAGCAGTAGCCTTATAGTTTCCAGGTTTTTTAACTTCCCTATCCTCAGATGATTTCAGAGAGATGTGAGACAAAATCCTTGCTAATTAGAAGTGCTAAGTAAATGTTAGCTATTAGCACTATTACTAAATGAATCTTATTCCCTTACAAACTGAAATGCCCTAGGCACAAAATTTTCTAGTTATGACTCTGTAGATAACATATCATTTTCCAAAGGTTTATTTTATTGATTAAAGATTCTTTAAAAAAATTGTTGGAAGATTCTTCAATTGAAGGTGTTACTGATTAAGCTTATTTTAACTTAGATAATGATACTAACATTGACCTTGTTTTTTATAGTCTCTCAAGGTCAAATCTCTTTACAAGGCTGTAGTCATTGTACATGATGTCTATTGGCTCTGCTTTCTTTCAATCCCTACAATTCTTCCCATTTTTCTTTGAATTTCTTCATATTTCTTATTCCTTTTGGCACTATAATGTCCCATTACATTCATATGCTACAGTCTATTCTTTTGTGCTCATCTATGTTCCCCAGGATTCTTTCTACTCATCTCTTTTGACCTCAGTTTCCCCATTGGCAAAATGAAGGGGTTAGAATGGATGATTTCAAAGAATTCTTCCAGCTCTAATGCACAGAGAATCTGCTCATAAAATATTTGCCTGGTATTCTGGAGGGACTGTACTCTATATATTTATGTAAGGGAAAGAAGAGGGAGCAGTAGGGCTCTGAATTCTTAGAAATTTTTCCCATGGGCAGAAATCATACGAAGAAGCCCATCAGGGTTTGTCTGAACAGGAATTGTCCTAGGCTTGCTGCTCAAAGCAAAGTTGAGACAGCAAATATTGTCTTTAGTGCCATCCATCTTCCCTTTATAAACTTAAAGCATTATGTAAAAGCATAGCGCTCCATATTGACCTTTGGCTCTCCATGAAAGATCCTCTTTACTAACTTAAGCCTAGTGTCTCCAGGAAAGACCCCATGATCTGGGGACCAACAGTGAAATTTCCAGTCCCAGGATGGAATCATTAGGCAAAACAAGAAGTATCCTAAGAATCAAACCATGTAAACAACTGCCAACTCCACCTATATATCAGGCCTAGCACATTCCTTATCAGAGAGGGGAGATGGCTTATTGATCACAGATTTTAGAGATTAAATCTTATATTTGGATTTGAAAAAACCTTTCAGAGGCTGCCTAATCCAATCCCTCACTTTACTGATAAGAAAATTTACGTCCAAGGAAAGTGACTTACTCAAATTCACATATGCAGTTAGCATCAGAGTCAAGATTTGAACCCAGGTCCTCTGACTCAAGAATCAGTACTATTTCCAGTGTATTATGCAACCTCCCATAAGTGAAAAGAAGAGACCTTAAAATTAACTCAAATTCTAGAAAAGTTAACTAAGCATATCTAAGAATAGTGAGAATAACTCATAGTAAGAAGGATTTGGGAAGGCTTTAAAACACTAGCATCTTCCAGACAAGTTAATAAGTTGACATCCAGAGCCAGCCTGAGCCAAAGTACTCTAGTCCTAGAGCTGGAAGGGACTTAAAGATTTCCTCATCCAACTTGCGTCTTCATGATACAAAATTTCTCTCTGGAAGTCACTTTACAAAAAATGCAAAGTGTTTTCTATGACACTTGACTGGCAGATGACAAAATGGAAAACTTGGAAGTAAAATACTGGAACTGTGAGTTGACGACTTATCATTGGTATTTTGGGACAGCAGATGGCAGGTGGAACAAATGAAGATGTCTTGGAATTTCTGTGGAGTGGTTGGTCCCAGGCCTAGAGGTAACAGAGGAGTGATGGGAGATATCAGTGTGGTGGAGACATATCCCCTAAGCTGTAATCACTTCATAGAGTTCCCAGGCTGCTCTAAAATCTCTTTCCTAGGGTATATTCCAAAATACAAAATAATTAGTTCACAAGGAACCCTTCCCAGACTTTGTGATCACAGCAAAACATCACCCTGATGAGGGAAGGCACACAACAAGCTTGAAGAAAATCTGATGGCCCAATCAGAACTTTATGCACTTCTACCCTGTCCATGGTGACATCTACCTAATCCACAGATTCTAACATATCACTCTTCTTTTAGCATCTTCCTATTGTCTGCCTAAAACAGCCCAGCCTCCTCAGCTTGGCATTCACATGCCTCCAAAATTTGGCCTAATCTTAGCTTTCTCTCTCTCTACTTCATTTCATGTAGTCCATCTGTGGCCAAACCATTCTTTGAACACATCCTGTGTTCTTCCTCTTTAATGATTTTGGTCACACCATCTATTCCCCATGACTAGAATGTCCTCCCTCAACCCACCTCTACTTGTTCAAAAGCTATGCATTCTTTCAATGTCAATGTCTTCCATGAAGCTTCCCTGGTCCCCTTGCCTTCTCTCTCTTCCAGGCCTCTCCATACCCTTCGTGTGTATTTCTTTTGTGCCTTTCTTTTTATGTTATTACATATCAGTTACTTGAGTACTATTTTATCCCTCACTAGATTATAAGGCTCCTTTAGGGTTGGGGTCATGTCATCCTTCTTTGTTGGTGCCTAATATGAGGCTTGCACTCTATAGGTGCTTAATAGATGTTTGCTTGGTTGAACTGAGTTGTGTTGAGTGGAATGAATTAGGAAACTGAACCAAACAGAATCAGTGAGCTACACACGTTGAGTTTCTCCTTGTATTGGCTGATCACGCCCTCTGGCTCTTCAATTCCTAACTACAAGTAGAAAATGGGAAGATTATTGAAACTAAACTTTTTTCAACCCACTAATTTTGTTAAGCATCTGAACACATCTCTATTTACTGCCAGTGTCATCCACCCTCTTGATAGACGATCCCTAATGAATCATCGACTCTCTCCCAGCTGGGATCAATGGCCACCGAAGTCCAGAGCTCTCTGGTTTTGCCCTTGACAACGACAGCTGATGCAGAAAAGTGAACAAAGCAGAGAAAAGAGAGAGAGAAGAGAACATGTCCCCAGAGCAGATGTGCAAACGCAGGATACATTTTTCCAGGTTGCTCATTTACCCTTGACAGGGAGGGGGCTGATACCTACGTCAAGTTGGCTCCCCGGAGTCCTGTAGACTAGAGTCAGGGCAGTCCTAGGGGTCTCATTCTGAATTCGGTTCTGGGCAATGGAAAGCAGCTGACCTGGGGCTTCCTGTGGTGTCATAGGCAGGTAAAGTCAGAGGGAGGCAGACAGGGAGTAGTAAACACTTCCTTGGCAGACTTGACTGGATCCATCTAATGACCCAGCAGATTACAAACAACTTGCAGTCGAATTCAGCTAAATGATACAAATGGGAGCAGGAGGTGATTTACACACCAACCCTGCCAAAGTGACAGCACCCCACGCAGCCTGGGGAAAAAAATGAGGAAATCATCTGAGCTAGTACTGCCACCTTCTGGTAAGCAAATCACTGGGTTTAGGAGGATTTTTTTTTTCAAATGCTTTCAGCAAAATCTCAAGGTTCCTAGAATCCAATCACTGATCTAGGTATGAAAAGGACTGCCTCAGAGGCCATCCAGTCTGACTCTTTCATTTTACAGATAAGGAGACTGAGGCTGAAGAAGGGAAGGAATTAATGTGTTCATTGATAGATTTGTTTTGGGTTTTTTTTAAAACACACAAGTAATAAGAGTTAAAGATACAATTTGAACCCAGATCTTCTGATTTCAGAGGTAATGCTCTTGAAACTATTCTATGCTATCCCACAGTGGAGAGAAATTAGAAGAAGGGATGTGGGGTGAGGTGGGAGGAGGGAGATGATACAGGGTTGTTTTACAAATAGAATTTTAGAACTGCCAGTGACTTGAGAGAGAGTATATTACAATGAAAAGAATAAGTGATGGCTTTGGAGATAGGGAAAATATTTGAATCCTGTCTCTGATCTTTACTTCCTAGAACAATCACCTGTTCTGGATCTCCATCTTCTTGATTATAAAATGAAAGGGACTGACTTCCTAGCTGTATGATCCTGAGCAAGTCACTTAACCCCCATTCCCTAACCATTACTGCTCTTTTGTCTTGGAACCAATACATTGTGTTGATTCTAAGACAGAAGGTAAAGGTTTTTAAAAAATGAAGGGGATCTGTCTAGGTTGCTTTTGAGGCACCCTCCAGCTTGAGCTCAATGATTATAAGATCACAAAATGATGGAGGTGTAATTAATTCCCTTCATTTTCTCATAATTAAAGAATATTAAGAGTTTAAAGGGACAGCAAGAATCATTTAGTCCTGCCCTCTCATTTTGCAGATAAGGAAGCAGAGGATCTAAGAGAGTAAAAAGTCTTATCCAAGGTCACACAGCTATGAAGTGGCAGAGCCTGGAGTCAAGCGCTTCTGGCTATAAGAATAGGATCCTTTGTCTTGCACCACACTGCCTTCCCCCCATAGAAAAGACAGAGAGAAGGTAGGAGATTCCCCTAGGAAGCATTGAGGTAATGGCAGAGCCCCCTCTAGATCTGAGTCTCAATCCACTATTCTTCCCACTGACTGGCTCTTCCTCTGACCTCCTCCACTTCTAGAGGTGGCTAAAGTGGCCCAATGGATAGTCTGGAGTCAGGAATGCCTGAGTTAAACTCTGGCCTCAAACATATTTACCAACTGTGTGACCCTGGGCAAGTCATAAACTTTGTCTCATTTTGCTGACCTGTAAAATGGAGATAATAGTAGAGCCTACTTCTCAAGGTTGTTGTGAGAATAAATGTCTGTTTCCTTCCTTCCTAACATGAGATTTGGGGAGATGTATGTGTGTATGTACTATGTAAGTGAGGGCAGCTAGGTGGCACAGTGTCACAAAGTGCTGGGCCTAGAGTCAGGCACATTCATCTTCCCCAGTTCAAATTTGGCCTCAGACACTTACTAGCCAGGTGACCTTGGGCAAGTCACTTAACTGCGTTAGCCTCCGTTTACACATCTGTAAAATGAGCTGGAGAAGGAAATGGGAAACCAGTCCAGTATCTCTACCAAGAAAATTCCACAAGAGATCATAAAGAGTTGGACACAACTGAACAAGTATACAAAAGACAATATAAGATTGTAATTTTCAAAGGACCTTCATGAAAAAAGGCTGTGATGTGCTTGAATAAAATAATAAAGTTGTTAACACACAAACTTATAGCTAATGGATACCAAGGAGGTAGCTAGGTGGTGCAATAAATAGAATGCCAGATCTAGAGATTTAGGAAGACCGAGTCCAAATTCACCTCAGATACTTATTAGCTGTGTGACCCTAGACAAGTCACTGAATCCTGTTTGCTTCAGTTTCTTAACTATAAAATGAGCTGGAACAGGAAATGGCAAATTACTTCAGTATCTTTGCCAAGAAAATCCCAAATGGTATCATAAAGAGTCAGACACAAGTGAAAAACAACTGAATAACTGCATAGGTAGGAGAACCTTTAGGAGCTGACTCCTGTAGGAGCTGGGTCTAGCACATCTCTGGTGACATGTTTTGATACTTACTAGATTAGAAATTAAAGCATCTTAGTGTCATTAGGAAAAATAGTTTTAACCTGTGGACCCCTTCAAAGGGTCTCAGAAATCCCCAAAGGTCACCAGACTAAAATCTGAGAACCTCTGATGTAGATGGTATCCAGGGTTCCTTCCAACCCTAACATTCTATTTTTTTGGTGCCCTTTCCTGGCAGGTGCGGGTCCATGGAAGCAACTAAGAACCCTCATCTTCTGATTAATTATTTCTCAGTTCATAAAGGGTTAGCAAGCCCTTCCTGAAATCCAGGCTGAATTATTTAAACTTATGCTACTAAGCAATATTTTCCACTGAGAACACTGTGGGCATTGTGTCTGACAGCTACAATTTCATCTGCACACATTTCCAGGTTTTCTGCTCTGTAAGCTGCCCCAGAGAATAGTACGAATATCCTTTGCTTCTCTCCCTGCCCTCCTCTGTACTAACATCTCTCAATGATGTGTTAGTCTTTTTCCCTTATTGGATGATTGCTGTTTTCCTGATTGATACTTACAATCAGAGTCAAGAGCAGATTCACTGAAACACTCAGCTGCAGTAGGAAGGATGGTCTAATGGTTCCAAAGGGGAATTGGGACTTGGGGGCTTCCTTGACTCAAATGAAATAACTTGTTCCAAATCACAGAGCAATAGCAATGTATCAGGTCCCCCCACCACTCTCCAATTTCTCTCCCCCATTAAATGGCAGTATTAGAAACAATCCAGAAGGTGTGACACTTAGCCAAAATGACTCTAAAGTGCTTTGGGATCCTCTGATGGGCTGGGTAAGGAAATCTCATTGCTATCAGTAGATGTCCTCCCACAATGTTTTATTCATCAAGCATACTTGCCAAATACCACAGGCCTAATTTTCAGAGTCTTTGGTCCTCTTGTCCTTCACAGACAGATAATCAAATTCAATATATTGGGAAGTTGCTTGAGCCTCCTCTTGGCTTTTAATAAATAAGAGAGTTCTTTACTTCCTTTCCTTCACATTCCAATTAATGACAGACTCAGCTCCACAAAGGCAAAATAAGGGGTTGAAGACAAAAAGAGGCCCAGCTATACTATTTCTCTCCACACCCTGCTACAAAATTACATCTATCCCAAGCCTCAGTAGCTGCCACTGCTGCCACAATAGCTGAGGTGCCCAACCGTGGGCAGTGTTTTAATATACCTATACCTGGCTTGGCTATTTAACCCTCTGGAGCCTGGAGCAAACACAATCATAATCCCGATACTAGAAGGATGTCAATAGCACTGTGGTATATGTTCTCTGACTAACCATCTTAATAACAGCTAGCATTTACATAGTGCATTCTATGTGCCAAGCACTGTGCTTACAAATATTATTTCATTTGATTCTCACAACTACTATGGGAGGAAGGCACTTAGATCCTAGCTAGTTGGGAGGTTAAACCAAAATGACAAGATTAGACTCCTTTCTACCTCACTTTTATAAACGCCATCACAGTTATATAGCATTCATCTCTATCTTTGTTCCTCTTCCTCTTCATGGACTGGCTGGGCTTTGACTGTCCAGTTAGCATTGAGAGAAAAGTACGCTGAAGGAGGCAATCAAAAATGGCAGCCAACAGAAAGGGACCATGGACAAGGTCTTAGAGAATATGACAGACCTGGAGACTAGAACTGAGGCACTTGAAGGAAGAGAAATAGCAACATAGAATGGTCCTCTACTGACTCTACTCTTCCCTGTTCCACAAGTAAGGAACATACTCCAGAAAGTAATCGGAGAAAAATCCTATGTATGCCAACAATATTCATAGAAGCCCTTTTTGTGTTAGACTTGAAAAGAGAGTAGAACTAGAAACAAGGTATATGTTCAACCTTTGGGGAATGGCTAAACAAACTGTGGTTCATGATGACTATGATAGACTATTAAAAATATAGAATATCAGAATAGAATATAGAATAGAAATGATAAATGTGAAGAATTTGGAAAAGTATAGGAAGATATATGAATAGATGCAGAGTAAAGTAAGCAGAGTCAGAGAAACAATATATGCAATGACTCTGACATTGCAAATGAAAAGGAAAAAAATGAAAATTGTATAATTCTATTGACCAAACTTGATCTTGGAAAAAGAGTTGAGAAAATGCGCCTCCTTCACTACTTTGGAGAAATATGAAGTCTATTGGTATAGAATATTATATATACTATTTGACAAAGATGATTTGTTGAGTGTTTTGTTGATCTGCTTTCCTTCCTCTTTCTTTTTATTCTTTGTTACAAGGGATGGTTCACTCAAGGGGAAGGGAAGGGATATATATATATATATATATATATATATATATATATATTTTTTTTTTTTTACACCCTTGTACTTCGGTGTATTGTCTCATAGGTGGAAGATTGGTAAGGGTGGGCAATGGGGGTCAAGTGACTTGCCCAGGGTCACACAGCTGGGAAGTGGCTGA
>NC_058131.1:228105045-228149196 GCF_016433145.1 Gracilinanus agilis | reverse complement strand
TTTAAACCCTTATCATCTGTTAGTACTGTGAATTGGTTGCAGGCAAAAAAGCAGTAAGAACTAGTCAATGGGGGTTAAGTGACTTGCCCAGGGTTGCACAGTTAGGAAGTGTCTGAGGTCAAATTTGAACCCAAAACTTCCCATCTCTAGAGCTGGCTCTCAATCCACTGAGCCACCAGGCTATCCCCACCATTGACTTTTTAGGGTCCCTAGTCCCAAGCCTCAGAACAAGCTGTTGCTTGGAGAGAAATTGCTCAGTCTTTATAGGGATACCATTGCCCCAGGATTCCTATTCCCCCATGTCTCCTGCCAACAAGAGTTTGAAAAGCCAGGAAGGGCAAAACTTGGAGTGAAAGTAAATTTTCCTTCCCCAAGCAAAGAATTCCTAATCCTGGGTAAGCATTTGTTTTCTCTTCTCTAGGGCATCCTAGTTCTTGTTTCCTAGAAACTCTGAAGAAGCCCCTTTCAGGTTCAGGTTCTAGAAAGAAGACAGACAGACAGCCTCCTGAGAAGGTTTGATATCTCCCTTCTCTCCCCTAGGAACCTCAGAAACAATAAGTGGAGTGAAACAGCTTCCCTAAACCTACTCCACTGCTCACCACCTTGTCTCCACCCAGAGTGCCACACTGCTGGACTCCCTCCTCAGCCCATCCCACATAACCCAGACCCTTTCTTCCCCAGAGAACTACAAAGGTGGTTTTGCTCCTTTCCCTACCCTCACAGGGTCTGTCTTTCATTAGACTAGGTCAGGAGGGTGCTGTGAATATAGAAAGGTTTTGGTCCTTTCTATAGTTCTCCTAGAGCCAATTTCCCTAGTTGTAGTTCTGGAGTTTGGATGTCTTTTTCTCTTTTTTTTGATTCCAGTATTAAATCTTGACCACCAATTTCAGCTGGAAGAGAGGAAGGATCTCCATGTTGTTACTGTTGTTATAGAGTCATATCTGACTCTTCATGACTCCATTTGGGGATTTTTTTTTGGCAAGGATACTGGAGTGGTTTGCCATTTCCTTCTCTGTGATTTTACAGAAGAGAACCTAAGGTAAAAAGGATTAAGTGACTCACTCAAGGTCAAACAGCTAGTAAGTGTCTGAGCCCATAGTTGAACTCAGGAAGAGGAATCTTTTTTACTTCAAATGGAGAACTCTATCCATTGTGCCACCTGGAGGCCCAAAGGTGCTCAAAAATTCAGACAAATAACCTTAGAAACCATGTTTCAAATGGGAACTAAGCACCAGTGGAATTGGTGTAACATCTGTGCAGGAGGTTTCCTCTTTCCTCTCTTCCTTTTGCATATTATACCCAGGGAACTTTGTTGTATCACTTTCCTATCAAAGGGGAGCTCCTTGGCATCTCTCCTAAGGTCATTAGGGATCTGTGTGTGCTTAGGGAATGTTAACTGGAGTTTAACTTTGTCTTTTCCTTACCCTGAGCACAAACCTGAAGGCAAAAAGACATTCATTTAGATGTCACACAGACCCCATCTTCACTTCGTGTCTGAATTCTACCTAACTTTATTTGGAGGTCATTATTCACCAGACTTCCTGGAAATTACTTGCCTTTGGGGTATTTTCCTTAAACCTGTGAGCAGCTGGGGTCAGATTTTTCTAACCTGTCTGAAAGAAATATGGAAAATACATGGAATTCTTCATCTATCACCTCCTTTATAGTGTGCACCTTCATGGTCTTCTTGTGGGACTCATCTGTCTTTCAGGAAACTACAAGACTGATAAATCAATGACTCCTTCAATACAGCCCATATACTCTGGCCTGGACCCAAGCTGTCCTCTCAAAGAAGTGACAACGGCATTTACGAATATCTTCATTCACCTTCAAATGCCATTACTGCTCTGCTCTGCTCTAGCACTGCCATGCTCAAGGGCATCTTGCTATACCACCCAACTGCCTTCTGGGCTCCAATTCAATGAGCAGTGATTAAGGGCCAATGTGGGTTAAGCATCATTTCTCTCAGGTATTTGTTTACTTCATTCATTCATATATATATATATATATATACATATATATATATATATATATACATTCAGTAGGTGAGATATATATATATATATGTATATATCTCACCTACTGAATGTAAACTGAAGAGCAAGAAATGAATTCTTTTCTTTCTTTCTTTTTTTTGGTCTCTATATCCTCAGCACCTAGCATGGTTCCTGGGATATAGTAGGTGTTTTTAAAATGCTTGTTGACTGATTTATTTCTAAAGGTTGATCTCTTGGTGAACCGGTTCAAATTTAGATTGTCTTTTTCTTAAGTTCATTTACTCATCCCACTTTATCCTGTCTTAACCTCCAAGTCTTAATCTTCCATCATCCATTGACTTTAATCCTCCTATTCACATGCTGCTGAATTAAGCTGGAGAAAATCACAGAAACAGACTGACTGCATCCACTACAAATTTATGTTTTATAACCTCAAATGGGCCCTCCCTACTGCAAGACAATTCTTTTACAACTCCCTAATTGACTCACTATTCCACTCATCACAACAGCTTTTCCAACTTTCTCATTTCTTCTCAAACCTCTCATAGCTCCCCCTCCATCCTCCCTTTTAGCTGAGAATTCTTAACTCGTCATATTTCACTGGAAAAATTGAGGCCATACATTGGGGGCTCCCTCTTTACTCCTTATCTCAGATTATTTAGATGCCTTCTGCCACCATGTCCTCTTTCCCCCATCTCACAGAAGAGTTGGTTCTTCTCCTTGCCAAGGTAAACCCCTTTATAGGCACAAGGGATTCCATTCCATTCTGCCTTCGTTAGCAGATTGTTTCCTCTACCATCTGCACTCTCTTTTATCTTCAGGCTCTCAGGTTCTGCTGGGTATTTTCTTAGTGCCTACAAAAATACCCTTCTCTCTCCCATCCATCAAAAACTCTTACTTGATTTCTTTATCCCCTCTAGCTATGGTCCCTTATCTCTCTCCCCTTGTGGTTAAACTCTTTTTAAAATTAATTAATTAGTTAATTTAGAATATTTTTCCATGGTTACATAATTCATGTTCTTTCCCTCCCCCTTCCCTGAGTTAATGAGCAGTTCCACTGGGTTATACATGTATCATTGTTCAAAACCTATTTCCACATTATTAATATTTGCAATAGAGTGATCATTTAAAGTCAAAATCCCCAATCATATACCCATTGAATGTGGTTAAACTCTGAGAAGTCTGTTTACCTTCAATACTTTCACTTCCTTTCCTCTCACTCTCTACTTAACTCTTTGTAGTTTGACACCAATTTCTGGTGCCTGCAGCTCCAGCTTTCCTCCCTTTCTCCCTCCCCTTCTTTCCCCCTACTCACAAACTCTCAGCTGCCAAATCTAATGACCTTCTCTCAATTCCCATCCTAATTGACCTCTTGACCAGCCTTTGCCACTGTCGATTGTCCTCTTCTCACTTATACTCTCACTGTATAGGTTTTCATGGCACTTCTCCTTATGTGTTCTTCTCTTACCTATCTGACCAGTTTTTTCTCTCTCTGCTTGCTTGGAACTTCCTCCAGGTCATATCTAGGAACTTCCTCCAGGTCATATCTAGTAACAGCAGGTGTCTCTCTAGGCTCATTTCCTAAGGAGTCTTTTCTTCTTCCTCTATACTTACTTTCACTTGATGATCTTATCAGCTCCCACAGATTTAATTATCATCTCCATATTATCTAGCCCTAATCTCTCTCCTCACCTTCAAATTGACATCTTCAATTGCCCACTGGACATTTTGAAATAAACATTCCATAGACATTTTAAACTTAAAATATCCCAAATTGATCCAACCTCTTCTTTTCTAACATTACTATTACTGAGGAGGCCACCAAAATATTCCCAGTCACCCAGATTTGTAGCCAAGAAGTCATTGTTGCATCCTCACACTTCCCTTCACCCATTATCTAATCTGTTGTCAAGCCTATTGATTCTAACTTTGCAACATCTCTCCTATATACCCGCTTTCTCCTCTGACACTACCATCACCCTGGGGCAAGCCTTCATTACCTTATGCCAGGACTATTGCAAGAGTCTTCTACTTGGTCTCTCTGGCTCAAACATCTCACCACTTCCAGTCCGTTCTCCATTCAGTTGTCAAATTGATCTTCCTAATGTAGAGGCTGACTATGCACCTCTACCATTAAAAAACTCCCAGGCTACTTAGCACCTCCAGGATCAAATATGAAATCTTCTGTTATCCACCTTCTACCTTTCCAGTCTTCTTATACCTCACTCGTCTTTATGTACTCTGTAATGCAGTGACATCCTTCTCCTTGCTATTCCTCAAATAAAATACTCCATCTCTCAACTTTGTGCATTTTTAATGGCTGCCTCCTATGCCTGGAATTCTCTCCTTCATCTCAATCTCCTGAATTCCCTGATTGATTTCAATTCCTAGAGAAAGTCCTTCCTCTTGCACAAAGACTTTCCCAGTTCTCCAAGACCTTAATCCCTACCTTCTGAGATTATCTCCATTTTATCCTGTTTCTATCTTGTATGTACATTAGACTGTGAGCTTCTTGAGAGAGAAGCTGTCTTTTCCCTTACTTATCCCCAGAGCTTCAAAGAGTGGCTGACACATAGAAGGTGCTTAATAAATGTTTGTTCACTTGACTCCCAAGAGTTAGCTACTCCACTGACTCACTAAAGATCCAAAGGAAGTGATTCATTGGTATTCGTGAGTTGTTCATTAGTACTTGTGAGAAATCTAGAATGGCAATAGAATAGCACAAATCCAATTCAATAGGCATCTCCTGAGTGTCAATATGTACTCTGCTATATTGGGCTTAGGCAAAATATATAAGGCAGATTCCAGTTCTCAAGGAGTAAAAAAGGTTAGACATACAGGCATGAAAAAGCAAGGCGATAATAGATCTCTAGAACTGGAAGGGACATTAGTGATCATAAAGCCCAACCCTCTCAGTTATTATTACCTGTTGCAAGGAAACCAAGGCCCAGAGAAACCGAGGTATTTGCATATCAAATAAATGGTTGAAATATCTATTGCATTTTCTTATGGAAAAGGACCCCCCATGATACAAAAGGCAATCTATGATGTGTCATATATTTAATTTTAGCTTCCAAGCTGTCTATCTATGCCTTGCATGTAGTAGTTGGTCCATAAACATTTTGATCATATTTTCTTAATTTAATAAACTAATACATTATCAGTGGATAGTTATCAAACAATACCTTCTTTGTTCCAGGCACTAGTTTAGTCCCTGGGGACACGAAGAGAAAAATGAAATAATCCCTGCCCTCAAGGAGCATGATTTTACTATGGAAATCAACAGTTTTACATATAAATAAATTCAAAGAAAACTGAGATTTGGGTACAAGCATTTATTGGGATCGGTAAAGCCTTATGCACTTGAGCTAAGCTTTGAAGGAAACTGGGGGTTCTCAGAAGCAAAGGGGAGGAGGAAGAGCTCTCCTGACATGAGGAACAACATGGAAAAGACAGTAGAATGAGATGGAATGTCCTATAAGAGGAATAGAAAGCAAGACAGTTTGACCTCATAGAGAACATAAAGTGGAATAATATCTAATAAATGTGGAAAGGTTGGAACCAAATTATGAAGAGTTTTAAATGCCAACAAAATAGCATCCCTTTGGCAAGGATAGACTGAAGGAGGGATAGACTTAAGTCAAGGAGACCAATTAAGAACCTCTTGCAAATAGTTTAGGCAAGAGATCACGAGGTTCTGAATTAGAGTAATGGTCATGTGAGTGGAGGAACAGATGTGAGAGCTTAACAAATAAATAGATATGGATATGTTGGGGAATGAAGAGTCCAGAATAACTGAATTTTAGACCCTGAGTGACTAGAAGAATAATGAAACCCTTAACAAAGAGAGAAGCAAGATGAGGATGGCGGGGCTAGGATACATAGAAAGGTTGGGGACTGGGAAAGGAAGAATTAATTCTTTTTAGACACATTGAATTTTAGGAACCAATGGGACAACTAATGGGTACAATAGGTAATTATCGATGAAGGACTGGAGCTCAGGAAAAAGACTACAACTGGATATATATTTATGTGTGCATGTATGTGTATAGATACAAATGTCTATGTATACATACATATGAATGTATGTATATATGTGTGTGTATATATGTATATATATATATGTATGTAAAAGTCTAGCAGCTGTCAGAAGCTAAGTATGGGCAGGCAGGGAGCACTACTAACTTCTTCTTTCTGACCACTACATTAATGCGGGTGGTATCACTCTTCCCTAACTCCTCCCTTCAGGTGTGACTTATCCAACCAGAGCTATAAAAATTACCTTGAAAGTACCCTTGATCCACATTTTTCTTTTCCTGCTCTGTAATATTATAAAAATATGAATCAATGAAGTGTCTCCTTTGTTCAGCTTTGAATTCTCAAATCTGAAAACTACCAGAATTTGGAAAGAGATTTTCCTTCTGTCATATAAATACACATATGTAAATACATATGTGTTTTATATATTTATCATATTTATAAATATTGTTATTTTAATATATACTCACACACATATATACAAACATACCATGATATATACATACACAATATATATAATTAATACACATGTATGTGCATATGTATATAAATGTATACACGTGTGCATATATAGATGATATATTTCACAGTGTAAGATCTACTCTCCAACATGCTTTGACACCCACCAGTCCTTTCTTAGCTAATTTAAGCAATTAAGCACATAGATTACCCAGTACTATAAAGGGAAATCACTTCATCTCAGAGAACCTAGGTAGCATCTCTTTTATAATAGAGGGATGAAGAGCAGGTATAATATGATCAGTTGATGAACCCCAGCATGGGAGATACTAGGAAACCTGCTTCCATGAAGGCACACTGATATGTAATGGTACTCTTGCTCTCTGATTTGGAGAATGTACAGACTTTCTGTCACTAATTCTAGTCTACTTTGTGGTGAAGAGAAGTCTTTTTGGTTGGCTGTGAGTCTGGAGCTGGGGTACATTCAAAAGGCACTAATCAGCCAAATTGAGTATCCATCTCATCCACCTTCTTGCCAAGGTCTGTTCCTATAAAAAGAAGCCTCAGGCCTCCATTTCCCCACCAGGACCACTGCAATGTGGCCCATGAGCACACTATCCTGCTGTTGCTTTGATATCTGTCATGTCTCTTCTTTCCCATTTTATGTGAAGGAATATGAGAGATGGCTATGTCCTTGTGAGCTGCAAAGTCAAAATAGCAAGCTACCAGTGGTCTGAGGGCTGGAGTCCATGCCAGGATTTGCCTTGTTAATTCAAAGAATGAATATTGAATGAGAAAAAAAAGGTTCACATATCTAGAAAGTCAAGTAATGGGAAGCTAAATCTTGCTAAGTGCCTAATGGAGAAACAGAGAGTAAGGATCATAGATTTAGAAGTCTAAAGGACCTCAGAGTTTAGAAAAATGCTTTGTAAATAATAGGAGCTTAATAAATGCTTCTTGATTTGATTTGTCTGACCATTCCTTCTGATTTTTCTTTGCTCTATCATCATCTCCAACCTACTAATAATGGTTGTTCCCCAAACTTCTGTCCTGGACTTTTTCTTCTCTCTTTTTCAGAAACGTCTGTCTTTTCTGTCTGTATAGGAATTTTTTATCTTTTTTGTGTCAAAGACCCTTTCATCAGTCTAGTGAAGCCTATAGTCCCCTTTCAGAATACTATTTTAAATAATTGAAGAAAATGCTAAATTTCAGTGCAATTATCCCTCCCATATCAGTTCATGGGCCCCAGATATTGTCACATTCCAATAAAATGTATGTTCCTATAGGACAGATACTGTTTTTATTTTTGTATTTGTATTCCCAGTGTTGTAGGAAAAGCCTGAAGTAGGTCAATACCACTGGTATTAGAAATAAATGGAAAAACTCATAGAAAATATGACAGTTAACACAAGGAGATTTACTCAATCATAGCAGAGGAAGGATATTCAACAGCACTATTCCACATTCTGTTGACTCAGCTGGACAGTAACTATCCTCCCTCTGTGTTGGCCATGGTTGTTTTGCCAATCAACCATGATTCCTCATGACTTTATATATTCAAAAATGCTATAATCCAAGCCTTTATTCTTTCTCAACTCCCACTCCCCTGTAGAATTGTCTTTAGCATTATCTTTTTCCTTTTAAGAGAAAGAACTAGCCTAGCCCACATGGAAAAAATATTTTTTAAGCATTCTTTTTACTACCTCCAGTGTCTAGCACTAAGTAGACACTCAATAAGAAGGCCCTCTTCAATTGACATTGTGTTCTCAATGGCTAGATCCAGGTATGCAGAGGGAAAATCTACTTCTTAATCCCACTGTGCTCAACCAATATCAATAGTACCAGATAAATATTCTCATAAAAGCTTCCCCATTCCTAATCACCATGACACCTTATCGAAATTATCACTCAGTGATCACTTCTCAAATCACTCTGCTCAGACTTCTCTTAGGCATTCTTTCTGTATTATAATTTTTATTATACCTATTTTTGTATTTTTCTTATCTCCATTCCCATCCTACTACATTTTAAGCTCTGGGTGGGCAAGATTTATCTTGCTTTGTCTTTAAATTCTCCACGCTTCGTGCAATGTTTTGCATGTAGGAAGGGCATAATAATTTTTTAATCAAACATATGTAGAATTCAAACAAAAGTAAATTCTTCCAAGATTCCAGAATTCTATTGCAGTTCTGCTTGTTTACCTCTTATATGGTTTAGTAAAAGGCATTGATTGGGTTACATCTTGGGGGATTAGGATAAGCTTTCTATAAACGGTGGCACTAAAACTGAGCTTTGAAGTTAATTTATGGTAGAATATGGACTACTCAGTCACTCAGAATGAGGAGGCATAGCTGTGTAGGAAATTGCATCGGTACAGAATACCCACATGGATGAGATTATAGCTTCTTCAGGTTATTAGAATAAGGAAAAATTTCCTAATGATTGATGCACTTCAAAAGTAAAATGGGTAGGCCATTTACTGGGGAGTGGGGTAATGGGCTTCCAAACCAAGGAGTTCTCCAAGCCAAGATTAGATGACCACCTGCTTGGTATATTGTAGTTGGGGTTCTTGTTTGGATAATAGTTAAACTAAATGGTCTTTAAGGTCTCTTCCTTCCCTCCAAATCTGAGATTTCATGATTCTATGAAAGAGAAAAAGGATAACTCAATAAGAGAAAAAGGGGAATTTGAGAAGAGCTGTGGTGTTCATCTGACACCATAGATGTGATTTCATGGAAGAATAACCATGATGGAATTTTGTCTCAATCCTTTTTTTTTTAAACTAAATCTATGATTTCATGACTATATAGAGAGTTCCCTGTAAGGAATTTCTTACAGTGCTCATTGGAATTGCTAGTGCCCTCCTTCCAATCTTTTGATTAAATATTTTGTACACTTTAATTTATTCGCTTCATATTCATGCCATGTATGCTTATATAAGCCCTTGTTGTCTCTTCCTTAGAATATAAGCTCCTCAAGAGCAGCATTATTTCTTTCTCATCTGTACTCCCACTATATAATACAGCACCTACTGCACAGAAGATATTTAATAAGGGATTATTGAATGAATGCATGAAGTCCAGGCTTTGTGCTATATGCTAAGTATGTAAGTACGACCATAAAATAAGTGTAAGTAGGGGAATCTAGATGACTCAGTAGATAGAGAGCCAGACCTGGAGATGGGAGGTCCTGGGTTGAAATCTGGCCTCAGATACTTCGTAGCTGTGAGAACCTGGGCAAGTCACTTAATCCTAATTTGCCTAGCCCTTACTGCTCTTCTGCCTTGGAACACAAACCTAGTATTGATTCTAGGACAGAAGGTAAGGTTTAAAAAATCATAGCAATATCAAGTAGATTAATTTACCAAAGTCAAACGTTCCCAAGTGTCTTTAAAGATGTGGTCAATGCTACCACTTCTATTTTTCTTCAAAGACCAATGTAAAGCAGCCCTGACTGGGATGACCAAGAAGAGAGTACAGACAACCAAGATGAATAAAGAGGAAAAATAAAACTTGGCTCTGAAAACATCAGTCCCAAGATAACAGCAGTGCCTGTTCTTGGATGGCCTGGCTTTGTGAGGTGAGCATTAGAAATCCTGGGTGGCTTCCAACTGGGCTTACCTATTTTCTCTACAGTTAGGGAAGATTTAAGCATGGGGAGTTATAAAATTTCTATGCCAAGAATTATTACGTCTTCATCAGAACAATGATTCAACAATAGCCCCCAGTGACCGTGAATCACAGGAAGAGGCAGGCAGTGGAATGTTGCCCCAGAGGCTAGTGTGCTGTCATAGTGAGGAAAATGGCCTGGCATTTACATCAGCCCATCACTTGTGCCCTGGTGACAGGTACTGCAGGTGCCTCCCTCCCTCCCCATCTACCTGTCCTCTTGGTACCATTGAAGGCCAACACAAGGCCCTGCCTGCATCAGAGACAGAAACTGGGCTAGTTTCTGCTGGTCCATTTTGAGGTTGTTTATCCTAGTCAGGAAAGAGAGACAGTTGGAATCATCCCTAGCAGTATGAATCTCCTCCTCCTTCCATCCATTAGCCTGAGAACTCAGCCTCAGTCCTACAGGACCACAGAAGCAGTGTCATGTTGGAAGGGGCCTCCTCCTTAACAGAAGTCATCTAGTCCAAATTCCTCACTGAGCCCCACAAAGGATAAGTGCCTTGCACGAGGTCTCATAGCTAGAACGTGTCCATGGTGGCATTCAATTCTGTGACTCTAAATCCATCTATCTGGAAGGGATGAACACCTTTGTCCTTTCCTCATCTTCTCCATATCCCCAGCCCTAACTCTTTACTAAAAGGAAAAAAAGAGAAGTCTGAAGCATCATAGTTAGTTTGCATATAAATACTAAAGTACCAAATATAGACCCTTATTCTTTTCTTTTTAAATTCTTCCCTTCCATCTTAGAATCAATACTGTGTATTGGTTCCAAGGCAGAAGAATGGTATGAGCTAGGCAATGGGGGTTCAATGACTTGCCCAGGGTCACATAACTAGGTAGTGTCTATGGTCAGATTTGAACCCAGGACCTCCCATCTCTAGACCTAGCTTTCAATCCACTGTGCCACCCAGCTGCCCCCATCTTTATTCTTTTTTTAACTTTCTGGTCATGAGGTTAGGAGGGCCTTGTCTCATTTACTGCTAAGGCTTGGTAGATAATAATAATAACAAAAGTGGCCAGCTTTTATATAACACTTTATAATTTGCAAAGTGCTTTGCAAATACAGTTTAAAACTGCACTAAGTTTGGGGGGACATCCTTTATCATTTCATTTTATCCTCACTAGTTCAACCCTGAAAGGTTTGGACTGACGGGCAGGAAGGCATTATCAATATGCCCATTTTACAGTTGAAGAAGTTAAGAAAGACAGCAGTTAAGTAACTTACCCAAGGTCACATTACTAGTCATTGTCTGAGACCAGATTTGAACATAGGTCTCTATATATGTACCTACTTTTCCCACTGATGTGCTGCCTTTATTTGCGGGTGAGTGAACATCAGGTTTATGGGACAGGGGAAATGTACTGTTAAATATTGTTCTGACTCTACCATTGCAGCAAATGCCTTTGCTTTGAGCTGATTGTGTCAGCTGGCTGACTACTAAAGATAAATGTATCAGTGAGGATTCATGAACTAAAGTTTTAGGAATATAGACTTAATGATTACTTTGAAGCTGGGATAGTCATCCCCCAGAAGACCCAAATTATAAGTATAAAATGTGGGGGTATTTCATTGGGGATACTAAATATAGTTCTTAGAAATCATTTTGGGGGCTAAGAGGCTCCCATAGGTTTCAACAATTACACGACTTTTGCCAAACACACATCTCATAATAAGCTAAGTGATACTGCCTATGAATCACGTTTGCGATGATATCCATCTTTATCTTTGTCCCCCCCCCCCAGAACCTAACAGAATGTTTTAAACTTTGGGGAAGGGTGCCAATAAAGAAAAGTCACTGTACTAGTAAATGTTTAACAACTGACTATCTAAAAAAGTGCTTTTGCAACAAACTGTTAAATTTAATTTTATTAACATTTTCACCATCACTTTCTTTTTCATTTTTATTTTTTCATTTTTTAAAAATTTAATAATAAAATTCCACATAAGTTTTCCAAAGTTGTATGAACCATGTTGTCTCCCTCATTTTTTCTTTCCTCCCTCCAGGAGCTGACAAGCAATTCAATTTGGGTTATAAATCTATTATCACAGGAAACATATTTTCATATTATTCATTTTTGTAAATGAATATTCTTATAAAACCAAAACCCCAAATCATATACCCAAATAAACAAGTGATAAGTCATGTTTTCTTCTGTGTTTCTACTCCAACAGTTCCTTCTCTGGATGTAGATGGTATTCTTTCTCATAAGTCCCTCAAAATTGTCCTGGATCCCTGTATTGCTGTTAGTAGCAAAGTCTATCACATTTGACCATCTCATAAAATCTCAGTTTCTGGGCAGCTGGGTAGCTCAGTGGAGTGAGAGTCAGGCCTAGAGACAGGAGGTCCTAGGTTCAAACCTGGCCTCAGCCACTTCCCAGCTGTGTGACCCTGGGCAAGTCACTTGACCCCCATTGCCCACCCTTACCACTCTTCCACCTATGAGAAAATACACCGAAGTACAAGGGTTTAAAAAAAAAATCTCAGTTTCTGTGTATAATGTTCTCCTGGTTTTGTCCATTTCACTCTGCATCAGTTCATGGAAGTCCTTCCAGTTATTATAGATATCAAGCAATTCACCATTCCTTACAGCATAATAGTATTCCATCACCATCATATACCACATAAAATGCTATATAAGAGCTAGCCATTAGCCAGCCTAAGCCTTATTGCCTGCTTTAATTCCTTCCATTTCTTGTTCTTCTATTAATTGCCAAAGCTAGCAATTCTAGTACAATATTAAATAACAGAGGTGATAATAGGCATCTTTGCTTCACTCCTGATCTTATTAGGAAGGCGACTAACTTGTCCCCATTGCAGATAATATTTACTGATGGTTTTAAATAAATATCATTCTTTTAAGGAAAGACCCTTTTATTCCCATTTTCTAGTATTTTCAGTAGGAATGGGTGTTGTATTTTGTCAACAGCTTTTTCTGTATCTATTGAGATTATGATGTGATTCCTGTTAATTTGATTATTGATATGGTCAGTTATGCTGATGGTTTTCCTAACATCAAATAAGCTTTGCATACAGGATATAAATTCCATCTGGTCAGTGTGAATAATCCCTGAGATATACTGCTGTAGTCTCTTCGCTAGTATTTTTATTTAAGGTTTTTGCATCAGTGTCTATTAAGGAAATTGCTCTGTAATTTTCTTTCTGTTTTTGGTCTTCCTGGCTTAGGTATCAGTACTATATTTGTGTCATAAAAAGAATTTCGTAGGACTTCTTCTTTGCTTTTTTTGGCAAATAGTTTGTATAGTATTGGAATTAATTGTTCTTTAAATATTTGATAGAATTCATTTGTGAATCCATCTGGTCTTGGGGATTTTTTTCTTGGGGAGTTCATTGATAGCTTGTTCAATTTCCTTTTCTGAGATGGGATTATTTAAGTATTCTCTTTTCTTTTTTGTCAATCTAGGTAATTTATATTTTTGTAAATATTCATCCATTTCTCCTACATTATCATATTTATTGTCATATAATTGAGCAAAATAGCTCCCAATAATTGCTTTTAATTCCTCTTTATTAGAGGTGAAATCACCCTTTTTCATTTTTGATACTGGTAATTTGATTTTCTTCATTCTTTTTTAAATCAAATTAATATTCTATCTGTTTTATTTGTTTTTAATAGAACAAGCTTCTAGTCTTATTTATTAGTTTAATAGTTCTACTTATAATTTTATTAATTTCTCCTTTGATTTTTAAGATTTCCAATTTAGTATTTTACTAGGAATTTTAAGTTTGTTCTGTTTCTAGTTTTTTTAGTTGCATGTCCAGTTCACTGATCTGCTTTTTCTCCTTTTTATTAATATAAGCATTCAATTTTCCCCTCAGTACTGCTTTGACTGTATCCCATAAATATTGATATGCTGTCTCTTCATTATCATTCTCTTCAATTAAATCAGTGATTGTTTCTATGATTTGTTCTTTGACCCACCTGTTTTGAAGAATTATGTTATTTAGTTTCCAATTAATTTTTAATTTGTTTTTCCATGAACTCTTAATGATTATAATTTTATTGCATTATTTTCTGAAAAAGTTGCATTTATTACTTCTGCATTTTTGCATTTGGTTGTGAAGCTTTTCTCCCCTAGTACATGGTCAATTTTTGTATATGTACCATGTGCTGCTGAAAAGAAGGCATATTGCTTTTTATCCCTATTTAATTTTTTTTTCTTTTGATCCTCCTTTTCCATTTGGTCTGTTCTCCTTTTCATAGAACTCTTTTCTTCATTGGATTTTTGCCTCTTCTTCCAGTAAGTCAATTCTCTTTTTTAAAAAACTCTTTTCTTCTTTGGTGCCCTTTTTTCCCAGTCAGCCAATTTTGCTTTTTAAGCTGTACTTTCTTTTTGCATTACTTTCATTTCTTTTTCCCATTTTTCTTCAATCTGTCATAGTTGGTTTTTAAATTCTTTTTTGAATTCTTCTAGCACTTGAGACCAATTTCTATTTTTCTTTGAAGTTTTGCATATGGTTGCTTAGATATCACCATCTTCTATTGACTGTGTTTCACTCTTTGTCCCCACAGAAATGTTCTAGTTAGGTATTTCTTTTGCTGTTTACTCATTTCCATAGCCTTTTTTTTTTTTTTTTGCCTCTAGACTGGGAATTCTGAAAGTTACTGGTTCTGTCTCCTCTGCTGCTAGCTTTCAGGGCTCTGCATTGTAAATTATTTTGCCCTGAGGCTAGGTCTCCCCCACAGCTCAGGCTTGAAAGGGCCAAGTACTATGGATTTCTGGGCTTCAGGTGGTACCAGGGCCTGGTACTTCAAGGGGTAGGTCCAGAGTGTGCTGTGCTCTTTTTTTGCTGTGTCCAGAATCCTGGGATCCTGAAGTTGGCCTATGCCCCAGCTTGAAACCTGAAGTAGTAGGTAGGGGATGGGGGTTGGACAACACTCCTCTGGGTGCAGTTTTACTTCCAGTTCCTCTTTACCCTGTGAAAATTGACTCTCTCTGCCTATGTCTCAAGTTGTATTCAGCAAAAGAGCCTCCTCTTTTCATCATGCTGTTGTTTTTTGACTCCTGTCATTTGAAGCACTTTTTAAAGATTGGTTTGGGAGGATTGTCAGAGCAGTTTCAGCTTTCACTGCTACTAAGCTGCCATCTTGGCTCTCCCCTCCCCCATAACTTTCTTAAGACTAAATAATCAATAAAATTATATCAAACACTAATTTGATTGATTTTCTAAATATAATGCTCATACTGAAAAATAAACAGTTTCTTGAAAATCTGTTTGAGCTAGTTCAAGTACCCCTTGGGAAAGCATGCGATTTTATCAGAAATGGGAAGATACCTCTCTTAATTGGATAAACAACTGCTCTGTAACTTATAGTCTATAGAGAAGCCATGAGCCTGAGAAGTTAAGCAATTTGCCTAAGGTCACACATGTATTAGAAGTGAGACTTAATTAAGTCTTCCTGATTCTAAGACCAAAACTATCCATTACTACATACTGCCTTTCCCTTAATAAATGTTTATTGATTAATTAGTTGATCACTATTTTCCTTAGTCCTTTCTTTTGGGACATATGGGATCAGGATTCCCAAATTCTAACACAGGCATGACAAAAGAGAATATAAAAGAGCTGTAAGGTCTTTAGTGCTTTCATGAACTCAGTTGTCCCTGATGTTGTGACTCAGTCAGTATCTCCACTATCCAATGCTTCCAGGTTCTTTTTGCTTAGAGCCTGCCAAATGGAACTTGCCCAGGGAAATATAACTAAGGGGAAGATCTAACCAGAAATAGAGAATCCTAAGACTTATCTGTTCTTCCATGAAGATCATAGCCTCATAAATCTAAAACTAGAATGTCCCAAGAAGCCACCTAGTACAACCTCTTCACTTTCCAGATAAGGAATCCTATTCAGAAACATCTGATGTTTATAAAAGAAAATTTGCAAAGCACTTAAATACTCTGTCTCAATTTGATTCTCAAAAACCTAGTGAGTTAGGTACTAGGCAACAAAAATTTAATAAACATTTAGCAATAAACACTTACTGGTTTATGGTTTATATATTTATACATATATATGTGAAAATTAACCCTAGCAGAATGGGCAGAAGAGAACAATTTGTTCCAAAGACCATGAAGATGATTGAAACAGGCTCTGTGGAAAACTTAGAGCTTAGACAGACATGGAAGATACCAAGGTCGTCTACTTAATCCCAAGACATCACCAATCTTGACTTTTGTCTTGTCACTGGACTTCAATGTCTTTGGAATCTCTCTGATGATCTTTGTGCAACTCTGCTTCAGCTAAATTCAATTCAAACATGACTCAAGATGTGATCCTAGGCTAGAGAGACAGAGTTGAGGTAAAGAGGCCAATTAGATTATTACAGTTGTCCAGGTGAGAGGTGATAGGGGCTTCAACCAGAATGGCATCTGTTTTAAGAGAAAAAGAGATGTATACTAGAGGCTTTGTAAAGGCAGAAACAACAAGATCGGCAATAATTCAATATGTAAGGTGAATATGACTAAGGAAAAAGGGATTTTAAGCCAAGGTGACTAGAAGGATGGTAATATAGCCCTTAATAGTGACAGGCAAGTTAGGTAGTGGTAAGGGTTTGAGAGGAAAAAGAATGAGGTCTATTTTGGACATGATGAATTTGAAATGTTGACAGGATATTCAAAAGGCCAAATATGGTCACATATGACTGAAATTAAGGAAATATAGTAGATATATAGACCTGTGAGTAACATCACAGGAATGATAATCAAAACCACAGAAACTAATGAGATCCCAAAATAAGAAAGTATATATTAAGTGTCAGGGGCATCACACAAATCAAATAGTATATATAAAGGACTTTGATAATCTTAAAAGGATAGAAATGTAAAGAATTTAAGACCAAGCAAGAGATAGAGAATATCATAAAATGTAAAATGAATAATTTTGATTACATCAAATTAAATTTTCTTGTACAAACAAAACCAATGCAACCAAAACTAGGAAGGAAGCAACAAATTGGGAAAAAATCTTTATAACAAAAACCTCTGACAAAGGTCTAATTTCTCAAATTTATAAGGAGCTAAGTTAATTGTACAAAAAAATCAAGCCATTCCCCAAATGATAAATGGGCAAGGGACATGAATAGGCAGTTTTTAGATAAAGAAACCAAAACTATCAATAAGCACATAAAAAAGTGTTCTAAATCTCTCATAATTAGAGAAATGAAAATCAAAACAACTCTGAGGTACCACTTCACACCTAGCAGATTGGTCAATATGACAGTAAAGAAAAACAATAAATGTTGGAGGGGATGTGGCAAAATTAGGACATTAATGCATTGCTTGTGGAACTGTGAATTGATCCAACCATTCTGGAAGGCAATTTAGAATTACATGCAAAAAGACTGCCTGCCCTTTGATCCAGCCATACTACTGCTGGGTTTGTACACGAAAGAGATAATAAGGAAAAATATGTGTACAAAAACATTTATAGCCATGCTCTTTGCAGTGGCAAAAAAATTGGAAAATTAGTCCATTGTTTGGGGAATGGCTGAACAATTGTGGTATCTGAGGGTGATGGAATACTATTGTGCTGAAAGGAATGATGAACTGGAGGATTTCTATGTGAACTGGAAAGACCTCCAGGAATTGACATGGAGAGAAAGGAGCAGAACCAGGAGAATTGTACACAGAGACTGATACATTATGCCACAATCAAATGTAATGGACTTTTCTACTAGCAGCAATGGAATGATTCAGGACAATTCTGAGGGACTTATGAGAAAGAAAACTATCCACATCCAAAGAAAGAACTGTGGGAGTAGAAACACAGAAGAAAAACATATGACTGATCACATGGTTCAATGGGTATATGATTGGAGATTTGGACTTTAAAAGATCACTCTATTGCAAATATTATAATATGGAAATAGGTTTTGAACAATGATACATGTATAAATCAGTGGAATTGCTCTTCAACTCCAGGAGAGGGGAGGGAAGAGGGGAGAGGAAAGAACATGAATCATGTAACCATGGAAAAATATTCTAAATAAATAAATTTTAAAAAACAATTAAGAAATCAAATTTACCAAAGAAGTGATCAACAGGGTCAAATACTTCACAAAGTGAAGCATATGTATACCAAAGATGAGGACTGGTGGTGGGGGGAAAGACCCTTAGATTTGGCAATTAAATAACTTTGGAAAGAGCAGTGTCAGTTGAATTATGGCATCATAAACTGGATTTCAGTGGGTTTAGAAGAGAATGAGAAGAGAAGAAGTAGAGGTAACTTAAATATATGGATTTTTAATAGTCTAGCAGGGTAGCTAGGTGACTCAATGAATAGAGAGTCAGACCTGGAAGTGGGAGGACATAAGTTCAAATTTGATCTAAAACACTTCCTAACTGTGACTCTGGGCAAGTCACTTAAACCCAATTACCTATCCATTGCTGCTCTTCTATCTTAGAAACGAAGAAACTCTAGCCAAGGAGATATAGAATAAAGATGTGATATGGTAGGATCAAGTAAGGTTTTTGTTGCTGTTTAAAGAATAGGTAAAATGTGTGTTTGTAGACAGCAAGGAAGGACACAGTAAATAGAGAATCTGAAGAAAAGGAAGAGAGTTATAATGAAATGAATCTGCTGCAGAAGGCCATAAGGGGAGGGTTAGCAAACTCAAAGATGGCCATACTTTTCTAGAGTCCACCCCCTTGTTCCCCTACCCTCCATGGCTATTCTTTGTGTCACAGACCCTTCCAAAGCAGGCATGCCTGAAGAAATGCATAACACACCAACTTACTGTGGCCTGAGAAAAGCTGTTAAGGATGTCTTCAACAGAGGATATGAGTTTTCTATGCTTAAAATAGACCTTAGTCTTGCAGTGGAGTGGAATTTTTCACTTCTGATACAGTGACACAGGTAATTTGGAAACCAAGAACAAGATCTGTGACTATGAACATGAATTACCTTCATTCAACAATGGAACATGGACAATATCCTGGGGGCAGAAATTATTATGGAGAATAAATTGGCTAATGATTTGAAGATGACTTGACATTAAATTTGTACCAAATACAGAAAAAAGTTGGAAATTAAAGATCTATAAATGGGATCATTTTAGATTTGGTGGAAAAGCTGATATTGATTTCTCTAGACCAACCATCTGTGAATGGACTGTATTAACTTACGAAGGTTGGCTTGCAGGCTATCACATGAGCTCAGACGCAGCTAAGTCCAAACTATCTCAGAATAATTTTGCCATGAATTACAAGGCTGCTGCCTTCTGGTTGCACACATGTGTGAATGATGGCACTGCATTTTGAGGGTCAACCTACCAAAAGGAATGAGAGGATTGAAACGTCTATAAATCTTCCTTGGACAGCTGAAAGTAATAACATCTATTTTGGCATTGCTACTAATTACAAGCTAGGTAAAAAAAAAAACTGGTAAAGTGAATAATGCCAGCTCTATCAAACTTGGATATATTTGGACACTATGACCGGGTGTAAAATTGACACACACAGTTTTTATTAATGGAAAAACTTCGATATAGGAGGTCATAAGGTTGGGTGAGGATTTGAATTGGAAGCCTAATATCATTTTAAACTAATGTATCACATCTATCCTTGAAATAAAAAGAAATGAACTCACTGCTATTTCAGACTTAATATTATTCAGTGAAATTTCAACAATGTAAACATTTTTTTTTCTTCCAAAGAACTGTTGTAGTGCCATTGCACTGAACTCTAGAGGTTTTTCAATCCATTATAAGAGATATTTGAAGGCATGCATGGAAGTTGTAATGTTTGTGTCACATTTTGGTTTAATTTCTCAGTGTTATTTTCAATTTGTTCTTCAATGACAATGTACTGTCATGTTATAAAGGAAATAACCTGATTCTCTAGTTTGTATATCATGTCCTGCATGTCCTATATGACTTTTTGTTGACCTTTTATGAAATTGGTCTCTGTGCTATAATGAAAGCTTTGGGTTTGCATCAGAGTAAAATAAATTCATCACATTTGGAATATTAAAAAAGACCAGAGGGAATGGGGACCAAGGGCATTTGTAGAGTCTTTACTTTGGCAAAGAGCAGAGCCACCTCTTCATGTGAGACAAGAGTAAAGGAGATAATGGGAGAAAATGCCTGAGTGACATGAGATGAAGAGAGGGAGGGAAGAAGAGGGAATTCTTAGCTAATGGTCTCAATTTTTTCATTGTAATGTGAGTTGAGGCCCTCAGCAAAGAAGGTGAAGGGTGAGGGTACCATGAAGTTCAAAAAGATATGAGAAGGTTCAGAACAGCCACGATATAGAGTGGGATAATGAATCAATTATGGAGGAGTAGAATAATTTCATTGCTGCAGTAAAGGCTTGGTCGAGATTAGATCACGTTAATTTGTAGTGGACCCAATTAGCATGATCTCATATTTCCTATAGCTCTGTTCAGCAGCACATGAATAGGAATGAAGAAGGCGAGATAGTGGGAATAATAATCTAGGGTTGGGGTTGTTGAGGTGTGATTAATTAAAGGACAAAGGGACAATGGATTTTGAGTCTAGTTCAGAGTTGAGTTGGCTCACTAATCATTTGGAAAAGGGAAGGTAGGAGAGTTTAGCCAGTGCAAGGGTGATGGACTGGGAAAGAACTAAGTAATGGGGAAAATGGTGTTCACAATGGAAATAGAAAAACAAGGGGACAGATGGAATGATAAAAGATTATAATCAGATAAAGAAATTTCAGAGTTTATGAATATAGAAGTGGAACATTTGCGCATGATGGCAAATCAAGGTTATGACCATCTCTATATGTAACTAACATTAAGTGGAGTGGGTCATTGTAATTGAATGCATTGAGCAGCTGGAAAGTTAAAGCTTTTTAGAGAGTATCAGTATGTATGCTGATATCCTCTAATATAAGGGAAAAGTTAGAATGGAGAGAAAGACTGTAAGTCAAGCACTGAACTCAATGAGGAAAGATGATAGTGTCATAGAGTTCTAGAAAACATACTAAGGGTATTATTATTACTATTTTATGGATAAAGCAATGAGGCTCAGACTCTTATCCATGGTCACTAAGCTGTTATTTGACAGGGGCATCATGCAGACATGAGTGTTCTCTAACTATATTTCCAAAGCTTTTTCCACTATGCCATGCATCCCCCCTTCCCCCATCATTACATAGCCTGTAAGGTCCCATGACGATATGAGGAAAATATTGAAACTATGAAGTATTTTCATTTTTCATTAATTTCCACATATTTCCCAAAAAAAATCCTTCATAAAAAAAAAAGAGGAAAATCCTTTCCTCTTCAACTTCCTCTCAGCAACCCTTACCTTCCAGTAAATTTTCATTTCAGGATCAAAAGAAAGACCATGCCTATTTACAACTAAGCTTTATGCTTATGCCAAAGAAAGTCCTGTTTCCTAAGGTTCTCAATTTGGTAACTATAGAATCACAGATTTAGACCTGGAAGGGATCTCAGAGGTCTAGTACAACATTCTCATTTTATGGGTGAGGAAATTGAGGAACCAAAGAGGTTAAGTGATTTACCCAAGATCCTATGGGCAGAAAATAGTAGAGGCAAGATCTGAACCCAAGTCCTTCAGAATCTGCCTTCTTTCCACTACACCTCTTTTACTACACCAATGATGGTGAACCTACAGCACAGGTGCCAAAGATGACACACAGAGGACTCTCTGTGGGCATGTGACCACCCTCACCCCCACCCCCACCCCTGCCAAGAATTCATTACCAGAAAGGCAGAGGGACTCAGGCAGAGCTGCTTGCCCCCCACACACACTTCTTCACCACATCTGACATTTTTCCATATCCCCATTCCTCTGCCCAACAGCCCAGGGGGAGTGCATAGGGGATAAAAGGGTGACTCACAGGTGACAAACATGGAAGGGAGGGGAGTGCTTGGACCACTCCCCTCTCCCTCTCTATATTCAATGGGGATATTCCTCATATCTCCTGCCCCTCCCCCCAGCAGCCCAATGGGAGCTCTTTCTCCCTCCCCTGTGTGGGGTTAGGGGAGGGGCCTAACCTGGGGTCTAAGGGTGGGGGTGAGCATGGTATTCAGTCTGGGAGGTTGAGGAGTGGGGTGGGGCCTGGCACTCCATCTCTAAAATGTTCCCCATCACTGCTCTATACCATATTGCCTTCAATACCCCATGACTATATGTCAAATCACTTGACCTTTGCATTAATCAAGCCAGAAGCTCTTTTTTTCAGAAACCTTTACCTTCTCTCTTAGATTCAATTCTAAGACAGAATTGCAGCAAGAGCTAAGCAATTGGTATTAAGTAACTTGCTCAGGATCACAGAGCTAGGAAGTGTCTGAAGCCAGATCTAAACCCAGATTATCTCTCTTCCAGGCCTGGAGCTCTATCCACTGAACCACCTAGCTTCCCTCAAACCAAAACCCTTGAAGGAGTTAGTAACATTTCATGACCTTATCACTAAGTCCCCCACCCACATTGGACCCATGCTACTAGGATTGCATTATTTCCTTGATTGTTAGTCTCTCCTCTATCACTATTTACAGAGTAGTAAAATAATTATTATTTATTTACCAGACAAACCAAAGCAAAGTTTAGTTTTCCCGAGGCTACAGGAAGTTTCACTGGGCATTTCCATTCCAGGACCAAGTAGCCGCCCTATGATTGCTTCCAATCAGAAAGTTCTTCACATTGCTTGCAGCTAAATAGAGCTCAGCAAGAGAAATTCTCTCTCACCTTTGGTAAATAAAAAAGAAAGGAAAAAAATCAATAAAATAATTTCCAATCTGCTCCTTATGACTCAATGCCCCACTGATCAGAATGAGTCAGGAACAAATACATCAGCTCAGCGAGGAAACAGCTTTCAGAAATAAGATTTGATCTAGTTGGCTGAACAATCATTATGCTCAAAATTCTCTATACTATATTTGCCAGTCAGTTGAGCTCCTACAGGAGCAGTGTTTCTCCTTCCAGCTAGCACCAGTTTTCCAGAAAGCATTTATAATCACTTTGAAGACAGGCAAATCATCTGAAGGAAATGCTGAACTTGGACCAATGAAAAGCAACAGCTCTTTGGATGTAATAAAAATAATAGAACCACACTAGGCATATATAGAAACTGAGAGGCAAAATTGGATTTGGAAATAGAGAAGGGTCCTTAGAGGTTATCCAGTTCATCAGCTCACCCACTGTAGGCATCCCCTTTATAGTTCCTCTGAAAGGTAGTTACCCAGACTTTGGGAGAAGCCCTCCAAGGCACTGGGAACCCATTCTATTTTTGGTTTGTTCTAAATCATCTAGGCATCTCAATCAAAAAGAACATATTCTCTTTCTCCTGAGGATTAGAATCCAAGATAGGATGTGTGTGTGTGTGTGTGTGATAAAAATATTGGTTTTATCCTTAAATTGAGCACTTTCACTTCCTGTGATACATGGTCCCCTCTGGTAAGAGAAGTAATGATGATGAGCATGATATTTTAATAAAAATAAATGACATGCATATGTCCTTTTGATAAATGGCATGCCATGATACATGGAGAAGTGGTTTCAATGTCAGTAAGACTTTGGATTCAACTCTGACACCTACCTTTATGACCTTATGACCTTAGACAGGTTTTTCTAAAACTTTGCCTCAGTTTCCTCCTCTGTAAAATGAGCTGGAGAAGGAAATGGCAAATCACTCTAGCATCTTTCCCAGCTTTCTAAAGGCAACTTTCTAAAATTATAAATTGTAAAGCAAGAACTGATTTGCATCCATAGGGAAAGTTTTATCCCCAGGAGTTCCCTCAACCAATTAAATCGTAGGCCTAATTTTTTAAAATGTGTGTATCTATGTACCATCCATCTATCTAACCATTTATCCATTTACCTATCTTAGCTAACATTTTATATGTATGTATTCCTTTAAATTCTACAAAACACAAATCACACAACTCTAATGAAGTTGACTGTTCTTTCCTGTTGATAATCCCCAAAGAATGGGGTAGGCTATGAGTAAAATGCTTGAAGCTCCTTTGACGAAGGCTGCTTACTACAGACCCATATACTGACACCCCACTGCAACAGCCTCTCTGTGTCTAGTAGGAAACATGGTTTCTTTTCCCCAAGGATCAGCTAACTATCAGCTTCATATCACACAAACAGATAGCATGGGAGCATCGGGGTGCAACGGATGGCTTACAATTCTGAGCCAAGCACCCAATGTCTGTTGATGGTGATGATGATGGCAGTAATCAGCATCCCCTTTAAACCCAGAACAAAAAGGAAATGAAAATAAATCAAGCTAATCCAAGAAAAGGGGGAGAGGGGAGGTATAGGGATGCATAAAGATTTTCTGTGTTGCTGGCACTCATTTTGATCCCTTTGTGTTTGTCAAAAGCTCTTTGAGAGAGGAGCACAGAGAATGATGCTGAAAGCAGCATGGTCGAGTATAGTAGGAAGAACTCAGCATCCAGAATAAGGAGACCTGGGTTTCAGGTTCTGGCTTTGCCTCCTAACCAGCTCTGGGGAGGTCAGGCAAATTCTTTTCCTTCTTGTAGCCTCAGTTTTGTCACCTCTAAAATGAGGGAGATGGAGGAGACAATCTCTAAAACTCCTTTAGGCAATAACATCTCTGAATCTAGGAAGCCTAAGCATCACTTTGAGTGAAATTAGCCTGCATGATTTTTAGCAGCCTGGTGGGAAGGGAAGCCAGTCACAGCAGTTGGTAAGCATCATGATGTCTTCCTGCCATTCCACAGCCCAAAACCCCGGTGCACCCTCACACACTTCAGCCCTCTGCCTAAAACAGTAATCATGGTGATGGTTAATATTTATATGACACTTTACATTGTTATTTCATTTGATTCTCATAACAATCCTGTAAGGTAGGAACTACTGTTATCCCCTTTACACAGATAAGGAAGCCAAAGGTGGAAGAGGTTAAGGGAATTGCTCAGGTTTATACAACTATGAAGTGTCCGAGGATTCAAACTCGGGTCTTTCTGACTCCAAATTCTTGCCCCTGTTCTCCCTGTTCCTCAGTCTTCTACCTACTGAGTAACCTAGCTATCTGAAAGAATGAATGTAATGCTGACCATCATTTTGAACTCATCATTTGGTCAGCAAGTATTAAGCACTTTCTGAGTGCCAGAACTGAGCTAAGTGCTAAGGATATAAAGGAAAAAATAAATGGTCCTACCCTCAAGGAACTCACATTCTAACAGGGCAAATAACATATATATTACCAGTTCGGGCTTTACACAGTTGCTGACCAGGCAGCCACAAGTTAAATGGCCATAGTAAATCTCTGAACCACTGTGCTACCAACAGTTAGGGTAACATCAAATAAAGCAAAATCTAAAGTGTGTGCTTTTTGCTGTTTTTCAGGATGACTTTGATCTCGTTTGGAGTTTTCTTGGCAAAGATGCTGGAGTGGTTTGCCATTTCTTTCCCCAAATAATTTTACAGAGGAGGGAACTGAGGCAAATAAGGCTAAGTGACTTGCCCAGGGCCACATAGCTAGGAAGTGTCTGAGGCCAGATTTGAACTCATGAAACTGAGTCTTCCTGGCTCCAGGTCCAGGACTCACTCCACTGTGCCTCCTAGCTGCTTTACCAGGTAGCAAGGTAAGAGAACCATCATGTCTCAGAATCCTTGAAGGAGAGAAAACTTGCCTTGATAGAACAACCAAAGACTGGTCCCTTTGTATTGGTTAGCCTTATCTGATTATCTTACACCAAGAATCCAAGTGTATTAGAATAGGAAAGCACTTTAAAGATTATCTAGTTTCCAGCCCCTTTATTATGCTGATAATTAGCTTCAGCAAAAGATAACTTCAGAGAGATCCAGAGATATGTCCAAAAGCTAACCTGCTTGTCAAGATGTACTGGAGCCAGCTTGGAGGGTCTAGTGATAGCTGATTGTTAAATTTTCTGTGTGGGCATTTATACCCCAGAAATAAGCAAGTGCTACCAATTGGGACTTGATTTATTGTTTGGTTGATTATCTATACTTAAGAAAATGGAGAAAATAATACAGATTAAATTTAAAGATGTTTTGTGTACTTGGTTTTGCTTGATTAGTTGTTTTGTTTTGTTTTGTTTTTGACCTGGAGAGCCAATTACTAAACATTTACCAGCATACCACTAGATGAGATTATCCCTTACCAAGATTAATCATTCCATTTGTTCCCATTCCTTCCTATATACTCTTAGGTCTTTACTGATCAATTGTTTTGTCTCTTTTATCTTCAATCTCTCCTCATCTGTTGGTTCAGTTCATGGCCCTACGAATATATTCTCCTATCTGCTATTCTAAAAATAAAAGAGGAGACAAGTAGAAAGAGTAGCTCAGATGGAAAGACCTTCATGAACTGACACAGAGTGAAATAAGCAGAACCAGGAAAACTTTGTACACAGTAACAGCAATATTATGAAGTGATCAATTGTGACAGACTTTGCTATGCTCAGCAATAATGGTCCAGGGCAATTCTGAGGGACTTATAACAAAGAATGCTATTCAGCTCTAGAGAAAGAATTGTTGGTGTCAGAATGCAGATGAAAGCCTATGATTTTTCAATTGTTTATTTTGCATTTATGTTTTGGGGTTTGGGTTTTTTAAGATTATTCACTTACAAAAATGAACAACATGGTAATATTATACATGATAATACATGTATATAAACCCAGATCAAATCATCTGCCAGCACCAGGAGGGAGGGAGGGAAATAAGTTCAGTTATATAACTTAGGAAAACTTGTGTGAAAATTTGTTATTACACATAATTGGTAAAATATATATGTAAATAAAAAGAGAAAAAAATAAAATTAATTCACATATAAAAAAGGAAAGAGCAACTCAGAGGGCTTAGGTTCCAATTCTATATCTGAAGCTAATCAACGAAATGATCTTTGGCAAGCCAGCTTCCTTAAAATGAAAGATATTTGGATGACTCCAGAGATCCTTTCCAACTCTGCATAGAGATTTATGATCTTAGGTATAAATAAAACAAAACAAAAACTTCTGACTCTACTGCCCCTTTAAGTTATCATTCTACTTCTTCCCTTCTCTTTACTGCTAAATGTACAGAAACAAGAGACCACTCTTATTTCCTCTACTTTCTTACCACTCACTCCTCAATTTCTTGCATCCTAGTTTCTGATCCTATGGTTTTACTGAAACTGCTCTCGCCACAGGCACAAATTATTTCTTTTTTTTTTTTTTTTATTTTAAACCCTTAACTTCTGTGTATTGACTTATAGGTGGAAGAGTGGTAAGGGTAGGCAATGGGGGTCAAGTGACTTGCCCAGGGTCACACAGCTGGGAAGTGTCTGAGGTCAGATTTGAACATAGGGCCTCCCGTCTCTAGGCCTGGCTCTCAATCCACTGAGCTACCCAGCTGCCCCATAAATTATTTCTTAAGTAACAAGTCTAATAGTTTTTTTTTTCTGCATACTATACTCTTTATCTAAACATTTGACATTAGTTACCATTCTCTGCATCCGGAGGTTGTCTTCTTCCTTGGACTGTGGAACAGCTGGTTCTCTTTTGATGTGAAGAACCAGAGAAACCAAAAAAATCAGGTTGCCATACCCTTTCTCTTCCCACTCCAAACACAGACATTCATATATTGACCCTTTTCTTCCTCTGCCTGGAACCCTGTCCATTGGGCACTGGGATCAACCAAGGCACTTTGTCATTTCCCATCCAGTTCCAAACCATATTGCCACATTCTTGCCCTTTTAACTCTAATTTCTCTATAGATATTGTCTTCTCTTAATAGAATATAAATTCTTTGAGGGCAGAGACTGTCTTACTTACTTATATTTGTATCCTCAGGGCTTAGCATTGAACTTGGCACATTATAAGTGCTTTTTTCATTTATTTATTATAACTGCTTTATCTTAATTTCTTTTATTCTCCTCTATTTCCTAAATGTAGTATTTCCAGAGTTTCTGTCCTTGGCATATCAGTCTTCTTTCCCTATACATTCTCCTGTGGCCATTTAAATCATGCTCACAGCTTGATGGTGTAGATGACCTTCAAATCTATATATCCATTCCTAATCTCTATCTCATCCTTCAACCATGCAGATCTAAGTGTCTTCACAGACCCCTACCTGGATATTCTGAAGGCACCTCAAATTCTATTTGTCCAAAACTCAACTGATAATCTTCCTCCCTAAATCTGTCTCTTTCTAATTTCTCTATTTCTCTCAATAGCACTATCATTCCTAATTACCAAAGCTTAACACTTCAAGGTCATAGCTGAAGAAAAAGCAGAGAGGAAACCAGGATTCACAAAGCAATATTTATGAAATAATGAGGAGATTCCCCAGGCTTGCTGAAGTAGAAATTTGGAAGTGGGAGTGGGAGAGGAGACTGGATGAAATATTGGGAATGGGAATAGATAGGGTGGGCAATGAGGCCAAGAGAAGTGTCTTAGAGTGAACTACTGCACACAGTTCACAATATGATATCTCTAAGCAAGTTCTCAAGGGATAAGAGTGAGGAAACATGAACAGAAAATAAGATGAACTTATTACCTATAGCTTATCTGTTGCAACTTAAGGTTTTCAGTAAATCAGTTGTCACAATGAGGAAGCTGAAATGAAGGAGCCTAGAAACTACTTCAGCCAGCAGCACAAACTTGATCTCCTTGCCAAGGAAAGAGATATGGCAGCCAAGGACAACATCAGTTAGAATGTAAAATCAATCCTGGTGCTGATACAATTTGAAAGGTATTGATGGATCTCAAGATAGCGCTAAGATAAGTGGATACAAATATTTGAGAAAAAAAATCATAGATGCTAAGATCTTGCTCCCCTAAAAATGGTGATTGAAGAAATATTAAAAAATATTGATAAATATACCAATTTTCCTACACCTACAAAATCTGCATGAGAATAATTTACAATACATTGAAGCCATCTTTGATCAATGTATGAGAAGGGTACAGACAGGCTGTAGTAAAGAATGCTATATACAAAAGACTATATATCTTTATAATCACAAAATTGACTGAAAGAAGCAATGAATACAAAATCTGACTGTGCTTTATAAAAAAGGCATTTGATTTAACAGAGTGAAATGCTTCCTTAAAGGCTTTTCCCCAATGAAATATCTTATGCATATCTTTACCTACTCACAGCAGTTAGCCAGGTTCTGCTAGGCTGAAGTCATAGGGTCTCCCTAACATTCACTAGTCCCTGCCCTCTGCCTGCCCTCAAGATTTCCCTAGAACTCATTGCTCCTAGGGTGCCACTTTCTCAACAGGGAGCTAAGTTTCCCTATAATTCATTTCAACTCCCACCTCAGATTCTGGAAGAACAATTCTATTTTTTGTTATAGCGTAAGGTAGGGGTTCTTAACTTGAGGCCTACAGATTTTTTTTAATATTCTGATAAGTGTATTTCAAAAGAATTTGTTTCTTTCACAATCCTACATATTTTATCTTATATTTTCAAAGGTATTTTTGTGAAAGGGGGTCCATAGGTTTCACCAGACTGTCAGAGGGGTCCATGACTTGGAAAAAAAAAGGTTAAGAACTCCTACTCTAAGGGGGAAGAAAAGTTACCCAGAGTAAAAATAAAATCTGTCAGGTATGGAACAGGTAGTTTTATTCCCCCACAAAAAGGAGATGCCAAACAACAAAGAAAGAATCATAGAATGATTACAATCAGTTGAGAGGATAATAAACAAGCTTCACTGGGCCATTTACAAAGAGTTTCTGCTAATTAGCCTTTTACATTTCACCTCCATTGAGTACAGCCCAATCAATACAGAGTGAGCTCCCCTTTTCCAACTCTCTCTCCTCCTTCCCTCTCCGCCCTCCCTCCTTCTCCCTCAACTAAAGTGCTTTGATGGATGCTACTCTGCTATTTGGATATCTTGGAAGAGGAAGACACCAGCTGTTTTGGGGATCTTACAAAACGTTTTACCAAAGGGGGAAAAAAGACACAAAAATAGGCAGCCCCATCACAGACAGACTTGACTAGAAACCCAGGAGATCACTATATGATGCTGGGCAGAAGAAGGGGCTCCCCTGCCACCACCCAACCCTCTATAGCTCAGAGTTGTTGTAATACTTCAAGGCCAATAAGAAGAAAAGGTTTTAGGGGTAAGGATTTCCCCCTTTAGTATAGCTGCAGTTCTAGCTAAGTAACCAGTGAAATGATTTTTCCTCCCCACAAAGTTTGAACCCCTTAGTCATCACTACCACAAGGAAGAGATCAGAGGATAGCTTCAGATTCTTTGAAGCTGGGAATGGAGAAAGACTCCTCCATACAAATGATTACAGCTACCATGGATCTCTATGCCTTTGAGTGAAGGGTTGATTAAGCATAGCACAGAGGGAAAGGAACAAGCATTTATTTTATTAAGTGCCTACTACATGCCAGGCATTTTGCTAATCATTTTATAAGTATTATTTCATTTAATCTTTATAATGACCTTGGGAGATAGGTGCTATTATTATCCCCATTTTACAGGTAAAGAAACTGAGGCAGACAGATTAAATGACTTGCCCAGTCACATAGCTATGGAGTGCCTAAGACCATATCTAAACTCAGGTCTTCCTGACTCTAAACCCAGTACTCTGCCCATTGCATCACTTACCCACCTATTATCTGGATAGAAGAGGCAAGAGATCCTACATTCAAATCAAACAATATTTCTTGGTAGCAGTAACAGAGATAATTTCATTTGATGACCTTCCAAATATAAGAAAGACATAAACCAGGGAAATAAATGCTGGTAAAGGTGATTGCCATTGCAATGGGAGATGCCCATTGCAAAATAGAAGAGTGATTCCCTATAAGTGGTAAGATCTTCTATATGTTCCTATCATTGAATGACATTATGCTGATTGCAGTAAGCCTCAGAACTTCACTTCCCTGACCCTGCTATGGTACCCATTATTACTCAAAAGAACTCAATCCCATCATGTTGTTGTTCAGTCATTTTAGTTGTGACTGACTCTATGTTATCCCATTTGGGGCTTTATTGGCAAGGACACTGGAGTGGTTTGTCACTTCCTTCTCCAGTTCATTTTACAGATGAGAAACTGAGGCACACTAGGTTATATAACTGGTAGAGCTAGCAAGTTTCTAAGACTGAATTTGAACTCAAGACTTCTGACTCTTGGCCCAGCACTCTATTTACTAAGCCACTTGGCTGCCCAAGGGGTTGCCTTGAGAGAAGATGGGCTTTCTCTTGTTGTTTAGTCATTTTTCAATCATACTCAGTCCTTTGTGACCATATTTTGGATTTTCTTGGCAAAGATGCTAGAGTAGTTTGCCATTTCCTTCTCCAGCTCATTTTAGAGATGAGGAAACTAAGACCAACTGGGTTAAGTGTCTTGCCTAGCATCACACAGCTAAGTAAGTACCTGAAACTAGATTTGAACTCACAAAGTTGAGTCTTCCCAACTTTAGGCCTGATATTCTATCCATTGTGCCATCCAGCTGCTCAGACCATGCACACAGGAAAAAAATCAAGGGAATGAAGAAGACTGATGGACCATACTAAGATATGCAGTTAAACCATTGAGGAGTTAGTCCCTCTGTGCACAATATCTTGAACTGCGGTTAGACAATAAATTGGGACTAGAATTAAATGTGATTAAAGGGCAAGCTAGATTGAGTTTAAGAATTTGGAGAGCATTTTAGTGACCCCAGGCATTTGTCTGAAACAGAAACCTAAATTTTATACACAAATATTCTCCCAGGGATGCCATAAACCTACGAATCATGGAATACTACAGTCTCCAGAGAATCTTAATTAAACTTCACACAAAGAGAAGTTCATGATGGACATGAATAGGCTTCAAGATATTAACGAGAAAGAATTGCGTACAAGAAGTGGAATAAAGGATGTCATCAAAGAAAGATAAAGGAGGTAAGTGGGCTGGTCATGTGGAAAGAGTAAAGGATGACCCATGGACTGTCTGAGCACAACACTGATACAATAGATTAAGACTTATGTGAAGAAGATTCCCAACAAATGGGGTAGACCCATGTATAAGATTTATAGGTTACATAAGATATAAAGGCATAGATGAACTAGGCTATTGGAATAACAAATAGCTAGCACTTTAAGATTTGCAAAGCCCTTCACAAATATTATCTCATTTGATCTTTTCAACAATACTGAAGGTAGATGCTAATATTCCTATTTTATAAATGAGGAAATCTGAAGCAAGTAGAGATTGAAGTGACGTTCCCAGATTCATATAACTAGTAAATGTCTGAGCCCAAATTTGAACTTGGGCACACCTATCCTTTTTGCCCTGCTATATCAGAATGCTCCTTCTGATAAGCTTATTGATCCTTTGAAGGCTTGAGATACTAAGGTACATAAAGCACTTTCCTCATAACCACCCTGGGAGGAAGACAATAAAAATGTCATTCTTCCCATTGTTCATTCAAATGATCTAAGGGTCAAAGGAATTTAGCTTGATCAAGACTACACAGCTTATAGGTGTCAGACCCAGTTTTGGACCCAGGTCTCCTGACTCCAAATCCAACATTATTTCCACTATACTATGATAGCTCCCCAGTGGACACAATACATGCATGAGTTTCATTGGGAGGCACCAGACATGGGGTTAGTAGCCCCTCTTTATTGCCCACTATCTGCATCCATAAATCAGTCCTACTTCCCTTGTCTTCTTTTCTTTCTCTCTCCTTCCTATCTCTTCTCCCCATACTTTGTTTTCATTCTCCCTTTCAAATTGCTTTTGAGACCACAGGTTTTTCTTTTCTCACTAGGGACAGCCAGAGCTCCAGGCTCAGAATAATCTACTTGGATTGCCAGTCCCTGAGGTCTACTCAAGCCAGCTCACTTGGCAGCCTTAGCTCAATCACAGGTGATGGATATGAGGGTGAAGAGGCCTTTTCCTCAATATTTGGGTCAAATGCAAAAGGTCAGGTTGCGGGGGAGCAGCTGGGTAGCTCAGTGGAGTGAGAGTCAGGCCTAGAGACGGGAGGTCCTAGGTTCAAACCCGGCCTCAGCCACTTCCCAGCTGTGTGACCCTGGGCGGGTCACTTGACCCCCATTGCCCACCCTTACCAATCTTCCACCTATGAGACAATACACCGAAGTACAAGGGTTTAAAAAAAAAAAAAAAAGGTCAGGTTGTATGCCAAACCTCAAGATGAACTAATCCAAAATACTAGAATGGTTAACCTGTGAAAATGGTCAATGAGGAGAGTAATTTGGGAAAAGAGCAAAGAATTGAGTATCAGAGAATTCAGATTGGGGAATTCGAAATAAGTACAACTCAACTAAATACACATATTTTGGAACACTGGGCTAGAAAAATAAGAAGACTTGGATTCTAGCCCCAGCTCTGCCAATTGCTAGCTGGGTAACCTCAGGTAAATCAATTTTATGATTCTATGACAAAGATAACCCTGAGGGTCATATTATACAGCCTTGTGTCCTTTTGTTCAGGCCAACATGTAAATGAATGAACAAATCTTTGTGAAGAGAAACAAATTTTAAATAGTGATCTCATCCTCAGCCCTCTAATGGTGCAAATCAAAACTACTCGCACTTTCTCTTCTAGTGACTCTTATCCATGGCTTCCCATAAAGGCTCCACAGAAAAGACTATATGATATGCTGGGGGTGAGACTCTAGCTCCCTTGAGGTCATGTGGAATCAATAGGAGCATATGAGTTTTCATTGATGATTCATTGCTGCATGACTATTCCATCCTCCTTTCCAATGTCATCTCTTGCTGGTGACTTCCCTTTGTGCCTTTCACATCAAATTTAAATTTCTTTGCTTGACTTTTGAGGCTCAAGAAAAACATGAAAATAGGAATGAATATGGTCTGTTCATGAGACAGTGGAGAGACTGCCCTAATTGGAATGGAGAATTGGTCAGGGTGGCTGAGGAAATAAGGACAGATTGGCAGAATAGGGCCAGAATAAGCAGGACTTCAAAAGCCAAAGCAAAGGAATTTAAATCTGATGTGGAAGGCAATTGTTTTAGATTTTTGCAAAGGAGAATGATGCACTGAAAGGAGTTTTTAAAACAGTGATCTACCATTGATGTTTTGGATGAATAGAACACAAGATGGCCAAGTTAAGAATGCCAGTTAGGGAGTGTAATAATAATGTTAATTGCTGGTGATATCTATGATAGGAAATTGGGTTAGATACTTAATTGGCTGTCTGTAAGTATCTCAGTTCCCTTTTGTGAAGGGAAGGCAAAATGAGCCTTCCTTCACTGGGCCAGTGCACACAAGCCTTGGAGACTATTTTGTAAAAAAGTATCTATGTTTATTGAGAAACCAAGGGTAGAATATGAGGATTAAAACACAAGGATACCCTAGTTTTAAGTCCTACTACTCCAACCCTTCAATCTAAGTCCATCTCATGATGGAGTCTTCAGGTCTTCTGGCTATTCTATCCCTTCCTGGCTCTAGCTAGTTTCCCAACAAACCTTTTGAATCTATCTGACTACAGTCCTCAGTTGGTTTAGTTATTTATCTCAGAAGTTGTCTCCAGATTTACTATGAAGGAACCCAAGATGGCTGAGTTCACTCAGAGCTGAGTCTGGCTCTGAGGTAGGAACCTCAGAGCCCAACAAATACGATCTTCAGGTAAACCTTCTCTCAGGCAGTGTTGGTAAAAATAGCAGGTAGAGATAGATTTTTCTGTAATATGTTCTCTCCAGTGAAAAAGGAACCTCCAAAGGCAGTTTACAGTTTTCTGTTCTTCCACAAAAATGTAAGGTAGAAAACTCAGAAGAGAGCAGTAGCCTTCCTCCCCCGGCTCAGGACAGGAAGTGGCAGTTGTCCATTCGAACACCTTCCTCCAGCTCCCTATACATTCAAAGATCCCTTCCAAGATTCTTGGAATGAGCTCATGTTAGTAACTCTGGAGACAGCATCCAATATTCTTAAACTTAACCCTAACAAAATTCAGCTTTCTATAATCCCATTCCTATAGGAACTACGGAAGAAATATGCACCGATGAGGGTACTGACAGTAAAGACACAGAGGAAAGTATTGATAAGACTGAACCTGTGATTTTATTGGTAAAAAACATTTCTAAGGAAAAAAAAATCAGATGTATTTGATGACCAGCTGGGATAAAAGTCCAGTAGAGTAGGCTTCACAAAAAAGATGGGCTCCAGATCTTTGGGATTCCTTAGATTCTTATCCCAGATACCTCAACAATAATTTTCAGATGTCCTACTCTCTCCTAACAGAGCACTATTACAAAGAGTCTTAGGTTGGAAGTTTCAGGTGGTTGATTAGAGCATCATTCTGTACTCTCTACCTTTGTTAGTCCTAACTGATCAGGACCTCACATTCTTCATCTGTAAAGTAGCATAAGATGACCAGTCCTGCCAAAGAAGAAGGATGAAGATCAAGATAAAGGCAGAAAATGGAAAGAAGTGGCATTTCTACAGGTACTTAATATAGATTTTTCTCATTCGAAGGTCATAAGATATAATCAATTTTTACAAATTTTTCCAAGTGCTATACAACTACAAAGCAGTATAACTCTTATTTTTATTAATATAAGAGATTTAAAACATAGGTGCACATATAACTATAATCTCATTGATCTGAATATCTGGATTTTCCCTTCAATGATGTAGGTTCCAAACTACCCATGGATCTTGCCCATGCCCTTAAATAAGTTTGCCAAAACAGATGTGAAAATAAGTCTGTTAACTTAAAAGTGTCATATATATATATGTGTGTGTGTGTGTGTGTGTGTGTGACATGAAATGTTTGTGTCATTATTTATTAATATAATATTTCTAAAAATTTTTAATTTTCAAAGCACTTTCATGCCCATTACTGTTAATCATAAAATTAAAATTATTAATAAAAGACCAAATAATTGCCCATCTTCTTTCTGAAACAAGGAAACCAAAGGAAAAGGAAATCAAAAAAATTGCACAACCTTTTGGGCTACAATCCATAATTCTGGAGTATTGTGACTGCATCATTTAAGAGAAGAGCATCTATTAAAGGAAGGAAAGAAAAATGATCCCTCAGTACCATCCCTCTTTCCTTAGTCACAGAAATCCTATTTCTTTCCTCTGTGATAAAACCACTGTCACGGGGAATGTATCATCCCATAAAGAGCCAGCTGATCAGAAGTTCAGCCTTTGCCAACTGCCCCTGGTATGTAAAAAGGAGACAGATGCTCAAGAGGCTAGTTTTCATTTTAGGGAAATCACACATTTCCTGTTAACTCATATTAAATTTTTTCTCTTAAAATTCCTTGTTTATTAGAAAAGCAGCTTAAATTTCCTCCACCACTCTAATACTTCAATGATTCATTGTGGCATAGAGGTAATTCTGGGTTCTTGGAGCTCAGGCTCTGCCAACTTCTACTCAGAGATGTGAAGGCAAAATGGTGTAATATAAAGAGAACTAGATGGGGGAAACAGAGGGCTTGGGTTCTAATCCTTGCTCCTCTACTTACTACTCAGATAGCATCGGGTAAGTTACCTTACTTTGTCTCTGGGCCTCAGTTTCTTCAATGAGATCTTTGGGCTAGATGACCCTGAAGGTCTCTTCCACCCCTAAATCTCTGATACCGACAGGTTTCCAGGATGGTCCTAGCAATAGGCTGCATTCTTTTGTCAAAGATTGAATTGAGGTAAGTGCAAAAAGCTTGCCAGAGGCTGAGTTAACAAGGTACACTTTTTTTAAAACCCCATTTCTTCTGTATTAGTACCAGTTCTCAGCAGAGTGGCAAGGGCAAGGCAATTGGGTTTAAATGGCTCACCCAGGACCCCAGCTAGAAAGTGTCCGAAGCCAGATTTGAATCTATGTCCTCTCAGCTCCAGGTCTGATGCTCTGTCCACTGTGCTACCTGGGTGTACCCCAAATGGGTCCACTTTTAAAGCTTCATGCCAGGGACTAAGCCAATGAAGGTAAACTTTTAAAGCCACAGCACCTCATCTTCCATTAAGATCAATGAAAGTGTTGTAACCTTTAGCAATGGATAAAGGGCTCATCCCAATTAAATCAAAAATGCTTGAAGGATTCAAGTAATAGCTTCCACTGTTACATAACTTAAAGATTTGCAAAGTGCTTTGCCTGCATCATTTCATTTCATCTTTAAAACAACCCCAGTGAAAAAAGAAGGGTGTGAATTGATATCTCCAGCACAAAGATGATAAAAGAAGGTAAAAGGCAGTTAGGTCCACCATTGTGCACAGAGCACTGGGGCCCACAGTCAGAAAGATCTCTGTATAAATCTGGCCTCAGACCTTTAATCACTATGTGATCTTGGGCAAGTCACTTAATCTCTGCCTGCCTCAATTTCCTCACCTGTAAAATGGGGATAATAATTGCATTTATCTCTTGGGGTTGTTGCAAGATAATAATTGTAAAATACTTCGCAAAATGCCTCCCACATGGTAAGTGTTAGTTATTAATTATTATTATTATCATTATCATCTAGGCAACAAAGTGGCACAACAAACACAATATAAATTCTATCCTTTACTATTATTCTATGATTTGCTCATAGCTGAGGCCAGCTTCCAGTTCAGATCTCCTGATTGGTAACTCCCTCCTTCTTTCCACTGTTCCACAAAGATCCTTTACTTCGCACTCCCAATTTATTCAAAAAGTGTTGTTTAACCAATGGTGCTTCCTCAATCTGATAGTTCTCAACTCTGAGCTATCCCCAGGAACAGTCAGAGTTGGTGGCCAATAAATGGCCAGAGGACTTAACTATTAACTCTAGCTATGTCACCTCTTAAGCAACTGATGTCATTTGTGCAGAGTGGAAACAACATGATGGCATGGCAAGGAAGGAGCTCTGAACTGGAACCAGCTAAAAGACCTGGGTTGGAGTCATAGCTCCACTATTTACTAGATAGAGTTGATCTGGGAAGGTGATAAAAAAACAAACAAACACCATAATATAGAATGTTTATTATATACTAAGTACATTACAGTTGTAGAAATAGCATCAGTTTTGGAGTCTGAGTATTGGGGTTCAAATCCTAACTATATTGCTAACTTATAAATTTGTTCTTGGGCGAATCGTTTAACCTCTATGAGCCTCAGTTTATTCATCTTTAAAATGAAAGGATTAGAGGGGATAGCTGGGTAGCTCAGTGGATTGAGAGTCAGGCCTAGAGACAGGAGGTCCTAGGTTAAGATCTGGCCTCAGACACTTCCCAGCTGTGTGATCCTGGGCAAGTCACTCGACCCTCATTGCCTAGCCCTTGCTACTCTTCTGCCTTAGAACCAATACACAGTAATGGTTCTAAGACAGAAGGTAAGGATTTTAAATAATAATAATAATAATAATAATAATAATAATAATAATAATAATAATAATAATAATAATAATAAATGGAAGGATTAGGGCAGCTGGTTGGCTCAGTGGATTAAGAGCCAGGCTTGGAAACAGGAGGTCCTGGGTTCAAATCTGCCCTCAGACACTTCCTAGCTGTGTGATCCTGGGCAATCACTGAACCACAATTGCCTAGCCCTTACTATGCTTTTGCCTTGGAACCAATACATCTAAGAGAGAAGGCAAAGGTTTAAAAAAAAATTAAATAAAATGAAGTATTAGACTAGGTGGCCTCTGAGGTCTAACTCTAATCCTATTATCCCATGAAAATAATAAGTCAAGTCTGAGCAAGTTGTTTAATCTAAGCTTTTTTTCCTCATCTTTAAAATCAGTTATTGTTCAGTCATTTTGCAGTCCTAGTCAACTCTTTCTGACCCATTTGGGGTTTTCTTTGCAGAAATACTGGAATGGTTTGTCATTTCCTTCTCCAGTTCATCTTACAGATGAGGAAACAGAGGAAATGAGGTTAAGTAACTTGCCCAGGGTCATAGTCAACAAGTGTTTAAATTTAGTTAGATTTGAACTCAGGTCCAACTAACTCCCAGACTGGCACTCTCTCCACTATGCCACATCATTGCCCTCTCTTGAGAATAGGTATAATAAATAATTGTCATCCATCTAAATGAGATAATGTACTTAAAGGTGCTTTGAGAATTGTAAAGAACAATACAAATACAAGCTATTGTTGTTATAATTGAGCAGCAGAGTGATATAAAGGAAGAGCACTGCATTGTGATTAATTCATTCATTCATTTATTGATTTATTGGATGTCATGAATATTTTTTAAAATTGATGAAGATTGAAGTGAGCAGAACCAGGAGAACAATTTATACAATCATAACAACACTTTAAAGACAAATAACTCAGAGGCAGTGTGATAGCACAGTGGAAGGAACATCAGGCTTGGAGTCTAGTACCCAGTAGACCTGGGTTCAAATTTGGTCTCAGACAATTCCTAGCTGTGTGACTGTGGGCAAGTCACTTAACCCCAGTTACCTAACCCTTACTGCTCTTTTGTCTTATAACTGATACTAAGACAGAAGATAAGGTTTTTTTTTTAAAAATTATTATGATAATTTGGGGAGCTCTAAGAACTATGTTCAATATAATAACTATCCATGATTCCAAAGAATGATGTTGAAGCATACTATCTACTTCTTGACATATTTAGGGTACAGAAAGAGACAGACAGATAGATAGATAGAAAGATAGATAGATAGATAGATAGATAGATAGATAGATAGATAGATAGATAGATAGATAGATAGATAGATAGATAGCAATGAGGGAGTTTGTTTTACTTCACTATGTATGTTTGTTACAAAGAATTTGTTGTTCTTTTCTCTTTTTTTCCCCAGTGGGGTAGGAGATGGGAGGAAGAGAAAATAGATTTAGTTATTTTTTTTAAAAATAGGGAGTTGGATGCTAAGGTACCACCTCACACCTAACAGATTGGCCAATGTGACAGTAAAGGAAAATGATAAATGTTGGAGAGGATGCGGCACAATTGGGACACTAATGCATTGCCGGTGAACTTGTGAATTGATCCAACCATTCTGGAAGGCAATTTGGAACTATGCCCAAAGAGCTTTAAAAGAATGCATACCGGGTTCCGGGTTAAGATGGAGGCAGAGTAAGAAGCAGCTCTTAACCTCTCCTGACCAAAACACACAAAACTCCTCAAGGAGACATAAAAACAAGTCCAGACGAATGGAGGAACCCCACAACAGGGCACAGCGTGGAAGGTACGTGGAATTGAGGCATTTCCATGCTATAAAGGGGTGAAACAGCTCTCACTAAATCGCAGGCTGAGCAACCACCCCACCCCCACTCCCTCCACACACAACACCTATAGCGCCGAGGCCAGCTAGGAAGAGGTGGAGCAAGTTTGGGGCACCCATTGAGTCATTGGTGGCTCCAGGGCCTATTCCTGAGAGCGGCAGGATTTGGGACCCCAGGAAGCTAGCGAGCGCACGCGGAATCTGAGCGCAGGAGCAGGACGCCGGGAGTGGATGCAGGGCGCAGAGCACGGCTTGAGAGCGCAGGCACGGGTGGAGGCGTGTGTGGAGGCAGACACAGTCAGGAGCTAAAGCTCTGAAACCCTGAGTGGGGAACCAGTGCAGATGGGCATACGACTGTGGAAGCAGCACCCTGAGACTTGTAAAGAAACCTCCGGCAGAGGATCAAGCAAGGGGGTCCACCAGGGGGCTTGACCTTGGAAAAAACCAGACAGACCTCAGGAGCCAATAGACCGCGGACAGACCCTGAGCGCGAGGATAAACCTGAGAAGCTGCTGGGCTAACTATGGCTACCCAGTCTCAGGAAGTTCAGAAGAGAAAGATTAACAACAAGAAAAAGAAGTCTTTAATACTCGACAACTTTTACACGGAAAAAATCCAGACAACCAAGCAAACAGAGGAGGAGAACAAACAAGCATCCGGACCCTCCTCAAATAAGGAAAACTCCTCACAAGCTATGGAAGAGTTCAAAACTGAGATTTTGAGGAAAATGGAAGAGATCTGGCAAGAAAATAACAGTTTAAAAGGTAGAATCTTGCAATTGGAAAGTGAGGCTTAGAAACCAAATGAACTGATAAGCAAATTGAACACCAGAAATGACCAGATTGAAAAGAAATACCAGAAGATTATAGCCGAAAACCAAAAGATCATAGTTGAAAACCGAAAGATTATAGCCGAAAACCAATCCCTAAAGGCTAGAATTGAGAAATTAGAAGCTAATGATCTCTCAAGACAACAAGAACAAATAAAACAAAGTCAAAAGACTGAAAAAAAAGAAGGAAACATGAAATATCTCAATGAGAGAGTGACAGACCAAGAAAACCGGTCTAGAAGAGACAATTTGAGAATAATTGGCCTTCCAGAAAAACCAGAAATTAATAGAAACCTGGACTCCATACTAACAGAAATTATTCAGCAAAATTGCCCTGAAGTCCTACAACAAGAGGGCAATATAGACATTGAAAGGATTCATAGAACACCTGCGACATTTGATCCAGATAAGAAAACGCCCAGAAATATAATTGCCAAATTCAAGAGTTTCCAAGCAAAAGAAAAAATCTTACAAGAAGCCAGAAAGAGACAATTCAAATATCAAGGAGCACTAATCAGGATCACACAGGATCTGGCAGCCTCCACGCTAAAAGGCCGTAAGGCTTGGAATACAATATTCAGAAAGGCAAGAGAGCTGGGCCTGCAACCGCGGATCAACTAGCCATCAAAATTGACTATATATTTCCAGGGGAAAGTATGGGCATTCAACAAAATTGAAGAATTCCAGGTATTTGCACAGAAAAGACCAGGGCTAAATGGAAAGTTTGATATCCAACCACAAAAATCGAGAGAAACATGAAAAGGTAAATAAGATACAGAGGGGAAAGAAAGAAAACTTATGATTTTTAAATTTGCATTTTTAAGGGCATCAGTGAGATCTAATTATCTGTATTCCTATGTAGAGAAATGTTATGTATAATTCTCTGTAGTGAACTCTATTCACTATTATAATATTCACTATTATAGTAATAAGAAGAGTAATTCACAGGGTGAGGGTGGAACACTAAATAATCTAAGATGGCATGGGGGATGGGAAAGAGGGGGTGAATAGCAGGGGACACCAAGAGAAACCTGAGTGAATAAGAAAATAGGATATTCTATTACACACAAAGAGGGCATGGGAGGGAGAGGGGACAAATACTATTATAAGAAGGAGAGGAAGAGAGCATAAAGAGGTAATAATCAAACCTTATTCTCAGTGTAATCAACCCGGAGAGGGAAGAGTAGCTATACTATCCATTGGGACATAAAACTCTTATCTAACCCTTCTGAGAAAGTTAGAAGGGATAAACCAAGGGGAGCAGGGGAGTGGGGAGGACAAAAAAAGGGAGGGGAGAAGAGGGAGGGAATTCATAAGGCCTTTAAAAACAAAAAGAGGGGGAAAAATAAGGGAGGGGATGGGAGGGGATAAGGGATAGTGGCTCAATAGCAAACCACTGGTTTAAAAGGAAAAAAGTATAAGGAAAAAGGGGGTAGGAATGGGGGAGGATTTGAAAATGTCAGCAAATGCACAACTGATGATTATAACTCTGAATGTGAATGGGATGAACTCACTCATAAAATGGAAGCAAATAGCAGAGTGGATTAGAAACCAAAATCCCACCATATGCTGTCTACAAGAAACACATATGAGGCGGGTGGACATACATAAGTTTAAGGTTCAGGGTTTGAGCAAAATCTTTTGGGCGTCAAATGAGAAAAAGAAGGCAGGGGTGGCTATTATGATTTCTGACAAAGCCAAAGTAAAAATAGATATGATTAAAAAAGACAGGGAAGGTCATTATATCCTGATTAAAGGCAGTATAAACAATGAGGAAATAACACTGCTCAATATGTATGCACCAAGTGGCATAGCACCCAAATTCATAAAGGAGAAACTGTCAGAGCTCAAGAAGGAAATAGATACTAAAACCATACTAGTGGGAGATCTAAATATTCCTCTGTCAGATCTAGATAAATCAAACCGAAAAATAAATAAGAAAGAGGTAAGAGAGGTGAATGAAGTCCTAGAAAAATTAGATTTAATTGATATGTGGAGAAAAATAAATAGGGACAAAAAGGAATACACCTTCTTCTCAGCTGCACATGGCACATTCACAAAGATTGACCATGTTATAGGGCATAGAATCATTGCAAACAAATGCAAAAGAGCAGAAATAATAAATGTAACCTTCTCAGATCATAATGCAATAAAAATAATAATTAGGGGGCAGCTGGGTAGCTCAGTGGAGTGAGAGTCAGGCCTAGAGACAGGAGGTCCTAGGTTCAAATCCGGCCTCAGCCACTTCCCAGCTGTGTGACCCTGGGCAAGTCACTTGACCCCCATTGCCCACCCTTACCACTCTTCCACCTATGAGACAATACACCGAAAGCACAAGGGTTTAAAAAAAATTATAATAATAATAATAATTAGTAAGGGCACCTGGACAGGAAAATCAAAAACTAATTGGAAATTAAATAATATGATTCTTCAAAACCAATTTGTCAAAGAAGGAATCATAGAAACAATCAACAATTTCATTGAAGAAAATGACAATGATGAGACATCCTACCAAACTCTGTGGGATGCGGCCAAGGCAGTAATCAGGGGGAAATTTATATCCTTGAGTGCATATATTAACAAATTAAGGAGGGCAGAGATCAATGAATTGGGCATGCAACTCAAAAAATTAGAAAGTGAGCAAATTAAAAATCCCCAGATGAAAACTAAATTAGAAATACTAAAAACCAAGGGAGAAATTAATAAAATCGAAAGTAAAAGAACTATTGAATTAATAAATAAGACTAGAAGCTGGTACTTTGAAAAAACAGATAAAATAGACAAAGTACTAGTCAATCTAATTAAAAAAAGGAAAGAAGAAAACCAAATTGATAGTATCAAAGATGAAAGGGGAGACCTCACCTCTAATGAAGGGGAAATTAAGGCAATCATTAAAAATTATTTTGCCCAATTATATGGCAATAAATATAACAATTTAGGAGATATGGACGAATATTTACAAAAAAATGCCTAGATTAACAGCAGAAGAAATAGAATACCTAAATAATCCCATATCAGAAAAAGAAATTGAACAAGCCATCAAAGAACTCCCTAAGAAAAAATTGCCAGGGCCTGATGGATTCACAAG
>NC_058131.1:228015050-228100055 GCF_016433145.1 Gracilinanus agilis | reverse complement strand
GAGAAGAAAAAGAAATTGAAGGTATCAAAATAGGCAAGGAGGAGACTAAGCTATCACTCTTTGCAGATGATATGATGGTCTACTTAAAAAATCCTAGAGAATCAACTAAGAAGCTTGTAGAAATAATCAACAACTTTAGCAAAGTTGCAGGATACAAAATAAATGCACATAAATCATCAGCATTTCTATACATTTCCAACACACTACAGCAGCAAGAAGTAGAAAGAGAAACACCATTCAAAATCACCCTAGACAATATAAAATACTTAGGAATCTAACTACCAAAACAAACACAGCAATTATATGAAAGCAACTACAAAACACTTTCCAAACAAATAAAACTGGATCTAAACAATTGGAAAGCCATTGATTACTCATGGGTAGGATGAGCTAACATAATAAAAATGACAATTCTACCCAAATTAATTTACCTATTTAGCGCCATACCTATCAAGCTACCAAAAAACTTCTTTACTGAATTAGAAAAAACTATAACAAATTCCATTTGGAATAACAAAAAATCAAGAATTTCAAGGGAAATAATGAAAAAAATGTGAAGGAAGGGGCCCTAGCAGTACCAGATATTAAACTATACTATAAAGCAGCAGTCATCAAAACAATATGGTACTGGCTAAGAGATAGAGAGGAGGATCAGTGGAATAGACTTGGGGGTAATGACATCAGCAAGACAATGTATGATAAACCCAAAGAGCCCAACTTTTGGAACATGAATCCACTATTTGACAAAAACTGCTGGGAAATTTGGAAAACAATATGGGAGAGATTAGGTCTAGATCAACATCTCACACCCTACACCAAGATAAATTCAGAATGGGTGAATGACTTGAATATAAAGAGGGAAACTATAAACAAGTTAAGTGAACACAGAATAGTTTACTTGTCAGATCTGTGGGAAAGGAAAGACTTTAAAACCAAGCAAGAGTTAGAGAAAATTACAAAATGTAAATTAAATGGTTTTGATTATATCAAGCTAAAAAGCTTTTGTACAAACAAAAACAATGTAGTCAAAATCAGAAGGGAAACAACAAATTGGGAAAAAATCTTTATAACAAAAAACTCTGACAGGGGTCTAATTACTCAAATATACAAGGAGTTAAAGCAATTGTATAAAAAATCAAGCCATTCCCCAATTGATAAATGGGCAAGAGATATGAATAGGCAATTTTCAGGTAAAGAAATCAAAAGTATCACTAAGCACATGAGAAAGTGTTCCAAATCTCTATTAATTAGAGAAATGCAAATCAAAACAACTCTGAGGTATCACCTCACACCTAGCAGATTGGCTAAAATGAGAGGAGGGGAGAGTAATGAGTGTTGGAGAGGATGTGGCAAAATTGGGACATTAATGCATTGCTGGTGGAGTTGTGAACTGATCCAGCCATTCTGGCTGGCAATTTGGAATCATGCTCAAAGGGCTATAAAAGAATTCCTGCCCTTTGATCCAGTCATACCATTGCTGGGTTTGTACCCCAAAGAGATCATAGATAAACAGACTTGTACGAAAATATTTATAGCTGCGCTTTTTGTGGTGGCAACAAATTGGAAAAGGAGGGTATGTCCTTCAATTGGGGAATGGCTGAACAAACTGTGGTATATGTGGGTGATGGAATACTATTGTGCTAAAAGGAATAATAAACTGGAGGAGTTCCAGGCGAACTGGAGAGACCTCCGGGAACAGATGCAGAGCGAAAGGAGCAGAGCCAGAAGAACTCTGTACACAGAGACTGATATACTATGGTAAAATTGAATGTAATGGATCTCTGTACCAGCAGCAATACAGTGACCCAGGACAATTCTGAGGGATTTATGGTAAAGACGCTACCCACATTCAGAGGAAAGACTGCAGGAGAGGAAACATATAAGAAAAGCAACTGTTTGAACGCATGGGTCGGGGTGGACATGATTGAGGGTGTGGACTCGAAACTACCACACCAATGCAACTACCAACAATTTGGAAATTGGTCTTGATCAAGGACACATGACAAAACTAGTGGAAATGTGCATTGGCCATGGGTGGGGGGAGTGCGGGGGGTGAAGGGGAAAGGAGGAGCATGAATCATGTAACCATGTTAAAAATGAATATTAATAAATGTTTGAAAAAAAAAGAATGCATACCTTTTGATCCATCAATATCACTACTAGGTTTGTACCACAAGGAGATAATAAGGAAAAACATTTGTATAAAAATATTCATAGTCACTCTCTTTGTGGTGGCAAAAAATTGGAAAATGAGGGGTGTCCCTGGATTGGGGAATGGCTAAACAAATTGTGGTATATGATGGTGACAGAATATTACTATGCTCTAAAGAATGATGAATTGGAGGAATTCTATATGAACTGGAAAGACCTTCAAGAACTGATGCAGAGTAAAACGAGTAGAACCAAAAGAACATTATACACAGAATATGAAATATTGTGGAACAATACAACATAATGGATTTTGCTAATACAAGAAAATCCCAAAGGACTTATGAAAAAGAATTCTATCCACATCTAGAGAAAAAACTGCAGGAGTAGAAACACTGAAGAAAAACAAATGACTTATCTGTTTATATGGACATATGATTTGGGTGTTTGGTTTTAAGAGGTATAAATAACATTTGTAAAACTCAGTGGAAATGCTTACTGGATCCAGGAGGGGGAGGGGAGGGAAAGAAAATGAAATATGTAAACATGGAAAAATATTTTTAAAAATTTTTTAAAATAGGGAGTTGGAGATGTGACAGAAGTAGAATATTACATGCACTTTCAGATAAGGTCACTACACTATTAGTTTTATTTAATTGTTTTATTTTGTTACAAGAGATCTCTTAAAGACTAGAGGCAATGTGTAAAATTTATTTTACAATGTGAAAACAAAGCACCTCAATAAACTTTTTCTAAAAGAATATTATATAGCCTAACTTACAAATCTTTGCCCCCCATGGTGCACAATAGTACCAGTGGGAAGGAAGTTCCTGGAGAATATGAAACTTCTTTCCTTTAGATGTTTCAATTTTCTAGACAGGTCTAACAATTCTCTAAGAGACTATTCCTGAATAATATGAATAACCCTGCACATCTACTCAAAACCCAAGAAAAGATTAAGGTAACTGAGAGGCAAATGGGGAGAAAAGAGAGTGTAAACCAAAGATACAACTGAAATAAAAACACTCTAAAAAATAGCAATTCAGGGGCAATGAGGTGTCTCAGGGATAGAAAACCAGGCTATTGATGGGAAGTCCTGGGTTAAAATTTGTTCTCAGATACTTCCTAGCTATGTGACCCTGGGTAAGTCACTTAACCCCAATTGCCCAGTCCTTACTGTTTTTCTGCCTTGGAACCCATACCTAGTATCAGTTCTAAGACAGAAGGACCATATTTTAAAACAATAGCAATACTAGTAATTGCCCTTATTTATGTGAACCAATATGAAATTGGGGAAAGAGACCTACATCTAAGTTACAATAAGCTTCTGGGACACATCTTCTACAGGTGACTTGGAATATGGGGAACCAGGATACAAATAAAGGATTCAGAAAAAGGGGACCTCTGGGAAATATGGTCTAAGTTATTAACATATACCTATTAGAGAGGGACACTGGGTTGCTCTTCCCTTGGAACTGTTATAGACCTGATGTCTAGATAAAAGAATGAGTATAGTCTTCTGAAAAGTGATAAGAACTGCTTAAACAACGGGACACAACAACAGAAGACAATGACCTGAAAATATCTATAAGCAAAACTTCAAAGAAAAATGCATTTTGGACACAAACCTCACAAGAATTCTTAGAAAAGTTAAAGTAAAATTTTAAAGGAGTTAAAAATGGTTTTATCTTTATATTATATTACATTACCAAATAATATGGTAGAGGGAAAAAATGGGAAAACAAAATGAGAATTATGCAAGAAAGATATGAAAAGAGAATTAACTACCTAGTAAAAGAAATAGAAAACTTTATTGAAGAAAATAATTTCTCAAAAACTAAAATTAGTCAAATGGAAGCTAATGACTCCATGAGTCATATCAAAAAATAATCAAATAAAGTCAAAAGACTGAAAAAATAGAAGAAAATGTACTGTTATCTCATAGGAAAAACAACTGATCCAGAAAATAGATTGAGCTGAGATAATTTAAGAATCGGTGGACTAATTAAACGCTTTAAAGAAAAAAGTCTAGATACTGTATTTCAAGAAAACATAAAAGAATACTGTCTGATTCCCTAGAACCTGAAAGCAAAATAGAAACTAAAAGAACTCACCCATCACCTCCTGAAAGAAATCACAAAATGAAAACTACTAGTAATATTATAACTCAAATCTGGAGCTTTCAGGTCAAGGGGAAAATATGGTAAGTAGTCAGAAGGAAATAATTCAAGTACCATGGAGCAACAACAGTCAGGATCACATGAAATTTAGCAGCCTCCTCTATAAAGGAACAGAGAGCTTGTATTCCAGAAAGCAAAGGATCAAGGGTCACAACAAAAAAGAATCTACCTAGCAAAACTGAATATAATCCTATGGGAGAAAAAAAGGACCTTTTATGAAACAGAAGACTTTCAAGTATTCCAGATTAAAAGATTAGAGCTGTACAGAAAATCTGACATTCAAATTTAGGACATAAGCATAAAAAGGTAAACATGCTTAAGAAATCATAGCAGAATAAACAAGATTAAGTAGCTTACATTATAATAATAGAGATGATGCCTGTAACTCCTCAGAAGTTTGTCAGCACCAAGGGTCTTAGAGAGAGTCTTAATTAGAGAAAGGATTTAATTATGATTCTATTATGTCTGGATGGTCTCAAAAGAATGGATGGGTGAGGAAGAGGAGAATAATAGAAGGAAAAGCAAAAGAGCAAGGGAAGGCTATGAAAAAAAAGACTTCTACTTCTGTTGGCAGATCTATACACCAAACCACATTAAGTGTCCCATGAAGGCAGTGCCTTATTAGCAGGTACTGCTATTTTCTTCTGGTTAGGTTTCTTCTCTGTAAAAAAATATATATTCACCTATCTTGTGCTACTCAGAGAAATGTTTCTGAGAAATTAATTCACCCTAAGCTAATAAGGGTTTAATGTGCTATTTGTAGTTTAGTAGAAGATTCTTGAAGAACAAAAATGGAATTGCTCTTTTCAGATGGCAGTAAAGAATTAGTGTCAATAGTTTAGGGTCCTAATTACTCAATCATACACTAGTGGTGCCTATTGATATCTAAGTTCATTTCTACACATATTTATTAAGCACCTACTTTGTTAGGAACTAAGGACACCAAGACAAAAAAAAACAATCTCTGCTTTAAAAATGATTATACTTCACTGGGATGACAGAAAATGTTCACAAATAAGCAAATATAAGATAATTAAAAGAGGAAGAACCAACAATGATTGTGGGGGAAAGAGGAGAATCAGAGATTTCCAGGAGGTGACATTCAACAGAACCTTTAGGAAAAACCAAAGAAATTAGAAAAGGCAAAGCTGAGGAGAAAGTGCATTCCAGGCATGAGGGATTCAACAATATTCAGTAAATATTTATTAAGTGACCACAATGTGTGAGTCACTGTGCTATCTACTAGAGCTATAGAAAAACAGAATAGTACCTCTCCTCAAGAAATTCATATTCTACCTGTTTCTTGAACATTTAACTGAACATAATAGGTGCTTAATAAATGACTTCTTGGATGGAATTGGGTTAGGTTGGGCTGGATTGAAGGGTATGACATATATAAGTTAATCAATATGTTATTTCAAAAGAGAGTGTTTATAACTGAGGTGACCAGGAGCGTCTAGAATAGGAGCTAGCATTTGGGTTGTAATTTGAAGAACTCTTTGAAGGGAAGAAAGGAGTGAGTGCTTACCAGAGACATATGGAAGATAACAGTGTGAGTTCAAGGTAAAGCTCATAGTCTAATTTGGTTAGAATACAGTGAATAAAGAGAAATAATATGAAATTAAATCATAGGTCCAGTTCCCACTCTTAGCTCTAAGTTGGGAATTATAGATTATGACCAATTAGTAGAGACTATTAAAGGTGAAAATGAGTAGTCTATATTTCATTTTAGGGGCAATAGGAAATTACTAAAGGATTTTATTGGGTTTTTTTGTTGCTTTTTTAAGCAGGGAAATGACATGGTAAGTTCTAAGCCTTCTTTTTGTGAGGCACTTCCTCTATCTATGCATCTTGGCATCCATTCTGTAATTACACTCTGTAATTGTCTGGGGACACTAAGAATTTAAGTGACTTGTTTAGGATCATACAGCTAACTTGTATCAGAAGAGGGACTTCATGTTAAGTTTTTTTCTTACTCTAAATCATGTACTCTAAGGTATTTTCCTATATCATAGGAAAAATTTGAGTATATGTATGGAATCCAGATTTATGGGCAGGGGAAGTATTAGGAAGCTGGAAGATAATTTATGAAGTACAGATGATGATTATGAAGTACAAACAACAGTCCAGATAAATACCTATGAAAGCATGAACTAAAGCAAAGATTGTGGGAGGAAAGGGGAAAATTCCATAGCTGTTGTAGGTTAGACCAATTAAGTATACTAACACACATCTCCATGTTTCCCCCAAATCCACACTCTACCCTGGTTTCTTTCAGCATTTCTTCTCCAATTAGGTTGTCAGTTGTTGGTAGGCAAACAAATCAGTCAATCCATATGTCTTTACTGAGTAGCCATTATGTGTTCAGCACTATGCTAGGCACTAGACAAGGTTCAACATCCAAATTTTATAGTCATATGCAGGAGACACTATGCCAAAGTCAGCCAGTGTGTCAATAAAGAAGCACATTTGTTCAACAATGTTCGTATGTAAATTTCTTCAGCCTCATTCCTTGCAGTACTTTGCTCTTTTAGTACCAAACCTGGGAACCAGAATCAGTCTAAAATCCAATTCATCAAACATTTATTAACTGCTTACTAAGTACAGAACACCATTCTAGATCATGGGGTTATCAAGATGAATCTAACAGAATCTAATAGATTCTGAAACAGAAGCTTCCTTCCTTTTCCTCCCTTTCTCACTTATGAATTTTTTTACATGCATCTTTTAAGTGAGTTTTATTTTATTACATTTAACCCCAGCTCAATAGTAAGTGGCATCTGAGACAATATGCCCATGTGAGGAACTTTGGATTGTATGAGGGAAGGGTTCAAAATCTGTTTTGTGCCATGGGCCCCTTTGGCAGTGTAGTGAAACCTATTTAAATATATTTTAAGCAGGGAAGTAACATGGTGAATCCTACTTCTTTTTGTGAGGCACTCCCTCTACCTATGGATTTTGGCACCTACTCTGCAATTACAATCCAAGTGAAAATTGTCTAGAGTCACTGAGAATTTAAGATCTCTTCTCAAAATAATGTTTATAAATACACAAATTTTAAAAACAGGATGAAAACTTCCCAGTTTTGTTAAAATATATTTACTAAAAGATCTTTAAATTAATGGACCCCTTAAAATATATGCATGTAACCTCAGAGATCTTGTGGATCTCAGGCAAAGAACCCCTGATCTAAAGTAATCATGATCAAAGAGGTCACAGAAAACATCAAATGGATTTTTTTTAATCACCTTCATTTGGTTTTGAATTTCCCAGTATTTATTCTTTTGTTGTGGACTTATTTTTAAGCATATTTAGTACAGCAGACTAGAGACTAAAAAAATTCTTAATTCCAAGAGTGACATCTAGTGAGTAAAGGGAATAGTTCATCTATGATGCTCAAGTTTTTCTTTCATTTTGAATACAAAATGGTAGCCAATTTTCCAAGAGGAAAATATGGGTTATCTTTCTTGTAGCTGTCCATCCGGAGTCCAGATTTACTGTCTAATAGGCATCAACCATGTCTCTATAATTCCATAGTCTGCAGTGGGAGAAGGTATAAGGACAAATTCCCATTGATGGCCATATAAAGAAACACTACTATCCATCTGGACATCATATGTTGGATAGTGCACAATTGTAGGAGACTCAGGGTGACATTGGTTCAAATCCTGCTTCCACTGCTTAACAGCTATAAGATCCTGGAAACATCTAATTAACATCTCAATGTTATAGGTCCTAAGATTCAGCTCTAAATCCCTGATCTTATGAACCTGTGACCTATTGCTCAGGTAGCCCTGTTTTCCTTCTATTTGTTCAGGTAATTAAGAGTTGAACACACATATTTATTTTGCGAAAAATGATCTGTTGACATTAATTGCATCTCACTATCTTTGTGAGACATGGAAGACACTGGCATAGGACCATCCAGCATGGTATGCTGACATCAAAGAAGGCACTGTATTCTATGAGTAAAGCAGGATTGCAATAGCTCAAAAGAATTGCGAGATGCATAAATTTGGAGACATCTCCATCCCAAGTGTTCATACACGCTATTTGTGCCCAACCTGTGGTAAAAGCCTTCTATGCTCATATTGGTCTGATCAGCTACAGTTAAATACCCTGTACTTTGACCCCAACACAATGATGCCATTTTTGTCCTCTTGCATTATTAAGGAAAACAACCAATCAAGTATCCCCCACCCTTGTTTTCCTTTTGGATTTTACCATTTCTGTCAATTGCATGATTATTCACTTGGTCCTTCAAGTCATTCCCCATTTTCTCTTATAATCAACTGCCAATTCTACTTCCACAGCATCCCTCAGATCTTTTTTATTCCTACTTTTATTTCTCCTTTTTATTCCTACTATCACTATTCTTGGATAAGCCTTTCTAACCATTTGCCTGGACTGCTGTGAGAAATTCCTTATAAATATTCCCATCCTCTAGTTCCTCTCTCCTCACCCATTCTTCACACTGATTCCAGAAAAAATCTTTCTTATCTATGGATTTGATTATGTTTCTTCTTTGCTCAAGAATTTCCAGTGAGTTTTTCCTGCTTCCCAAGGAAAGCTCCAATTCCTTCAAGTCTCCCCACAAACTGGTACCATCCTTATTTCTTCCCTTTGTATGCTATATGCTAGAGGCAAATCAAGGCAAAAATTGTCTCTGAAATTTTTTGTTGTTCAGTCATTTTTCAATCATGACTCCATTTAGGGTTTTCTTGGCAGGGATATTCTCCAACTTATTTTACAGATTAGAAAAATGAGGCAAACAGGATTAAGTGACTTGTCCAAGGGTCACAGAGCTAGTATCTGAGGTCAGTTTTGAATTTATGAAGATGAACCTTCTGGACTCCAGGCCTAACACTCTATCCGTTGTACCACCTAGCTCCCTGTTTCTAGAATACACACCATATTCTCACAGCATAATGCCTTTGGTCAACATGCTTCCTAGGCCCAGAAGCCCTCTCTTTTCCCATCTACAGGTAATGGCATGAAATAAAGGTTGTTGTGAAATTCAAATGAGAATGTAGAGTATATAAAACTCATTTAGGTGGCATGGTGGATAAAGTGCCAGACTTAGACTCAAGATACCATGTGAAAGTGCTATATAAGTATTAGTTATTACCATCATAATTTTTTATTATCTTTAAAGGTAGGTGGCACAATGATGGAATGCAGAGCCCGCAATCAGAAAATCTTTAGTTCAAATCTTGTCTCAGATTTACTAGCTGTGTAACCCTAGGTAAGCCACTTAATCTCTGACTCATTTTCTTCAACTGTAAAATGGAACATCTCCCAGGATTATTGTGAGGATCAAATATGATAATACTTGTAAAGTTCTTAGCACAGTGCATGGCACATAGTAGGAGCTTTATCAGTGCTTGTTCTCTTCCCTTCTCTCCTCTTTGTAACTCTTAAATGCAATATAAATTTCAATGTATTATTCTTTATTAATTGAACTGCAACACATCTTTTAAAGTTCATTTAAATTGTTATTTCCTCCAGGAAACCTTCCATTATCCATCTCTCTCCCATATTAGTAAAAATCTGTCCTCCCTCACAACTTTCATAATATTTTATTTTGTAGTGCTTAGATTAATTTATCCTATAATAGTATGTATTTTAGCTATATACATATTAGTATCTAATCCTCCCAACTATATCATCCAATAAGCTCCTTGAGAACACGTTTTGTCTGAACTTTGTGTCTCCACAGTACACAGGACAATTCTCTCTATATAATAAGTACTTAACAAATAGTGGTTATTGTATGGCATATTTTTTCTCAGTGCATGTTTCCTAATTTTGGGTTCAGAAAATATGCATAGTTGATTAAACTAAGAAATGTCTGCTTCCAAAGCCTCATGTACAGAGAGCAGACTCTTCTTAATGAAATGTTAATGGACTATGTCATATAATTGTCCTATCCCCGACCATCTCTAGCACACTGCTGGGCATATGTCCAAACCTACTTAAAACTGTTAAGTAGATGAACTATTTCATTTGGGGTGCCTCCCATTGCCCTCTCTTCAACCAGCCAGTGGCTATTTCCAGAGCACCTGCTTCGGTTGAATGGTGTCCTAGGTTTGAGTTTGCCTTTGCAGATGGGATGTGCTAGTAGTTCCAGGAAAATGATTGAAAAGTCAAAGATGCTTCAAACAATGAATCTGGAGTAAGAGACTGCAGCTACTTCCATTTGGCCAATTAGATTAAAGATACAGAATGATAAGGAGTGCAAAGGGAGCCATGAGGTAGTAACCCAAATCCAGAAGTGGCCCAGTAGACAGGAATGTTGCCATGATCACAGCATGAACACCAGTGCTTCAGACATGAGCTAGACCCGATTAAGACTGGGAAGTCCAGAAAGGAATTGAGTAAATGGAGTTTCAGAGGAAAATAGGAAGACATATAAATATGACCGATTCAGAGTTAAATGAGCAGAACTAGAAGAAAAATTAATACAATGACAACACTAATGTTAAAAAATAACTTCAAAAGACTTTAGAGTTGGTCAGATACAATTCCAGAGAACTAAAGATAAAGTATACTACCCAATTCTCCCAAAAAGATAATAGACTTAAAAATCAGAATAAGACAGACTTTTTTGACATGAACAATGTGGGAATTTATTTTGCTTGACTATGTATATTTGTTATAAGAGTTTTCTTTTTCTTTTGTATTGTTCAATTGTGTGGAGAGGAGTGGGAAGAGACAACATAAATGCTTGTTATTTGGGGAAAAATACAATTAATTTTTTTCAAAGTAGAGCCTTTGAAACTATCAAGCTGCCTAAAGAACAAATTGTCCTCAAGACAGTAGAAAGAGACTTTGAAAAAGAAAATGTTAAACTTTAGCAGCTGGAAGATCAGACCAAGAAATAACAGAAAGCTACAATGAAAAACACTGAGGCTAGTCTGCCTATGTCCATATTATATGTGAAGATCTTTTCTGATATCCTATCTAATCTACTTTGTGAGCAAGACTAAGAATTTTTTAACATGTCGACAGCTTTAGAGACAGTCATGAAACATCTGGATGCCTTTAACTAAGAAAAGGTGAACCAGATCCATAAGACCATGCCTAAGCTATTTTAAAAATTTGGCATTATCTCCCTCATTTTCAATACAATAATTAAATAGCAGGTATAGGCCTTGGGAGTCTCTAGGAGATATTAGGCAAGTTGAAGAAGAATCAGGTAAAAGAAAAGGAAGGGCCAGTTCTTGTCAAACTCCGCCAGGCACAGACAGAGATTCAGCCACAGACACTAAAGCCAAAAACAACCAACTCCTGGAGATGTCGTGTTTCTACTACAGCCCTCTTAACTGTTTTCAGCCAAATTTTGGTTTCACCGATCCTGGGCCAGGTTATGTATTCCAGTGATATGCACAAGATCTTCAGGGACTTGGCTTGATACCTGGTCACACAGACAGGCAGAGGAGTGGGAAAATAAGGCCAAGGTGAGAAAGTTCCAAGCCTTCTCTTTCATGGCTAATGTCTGACCTCCCAACTGAAACCTTTCTGCAGCAGAAACCCTCACACCACATCCACCTGTGTACTCTCAGACTCAGCAAAGATATTGGTAAAGGACGATGGTTGTTTTAAAAGAGAGAGCAAAGCAGAACTTTCTATTACTGGCCTTGGACACTGAGCTTAGCACAGTGCCTGGCACATGGGAGGCCCATAATAAATATTAATTGATTGATTGATTGATTGGTCTAATTTTACTGTTGGGGAAAGAACTGCTTCCCCCTTCCAGCCCTCAAGTTGTAGATGGGCTTAGTTAAGTGACAGCTCTAAGCTAACTACTGTCTCCCATAGAGAGAAGTACAGTAGGCAAAAGAGTTGGATGATTAGTGTAAGAGGAATGACCATGGGGGATTTTTGTTGCAAAATAATGGTCCATCATAGAGCACTTTCCCATCCCAGCTGAGAACAATAGGTAACTTCAGTCCAGCAGCAGCAAGTATATAGGCAAATCTGTTTCAGCTAGGGGCAGCACACTGAAACCTTGGGTTTTTTGAGGTCAAGGAGTTATCTGGCTTTGAGTTCACCTGGTGTGTTTGCTCGCTTTATTGTCTTGCTCTCAATACCTTGTCTTGTTTCTAAGGAGGTAGACTTGTCACCTTGAAATCTCTTTTGTCTATAGGCTAGAGAGGGGTAAGGCAAATATCTGAGACCCACGAGGACAATGGAGACAAGCAAAGCTGCTGTCTTCCTTTAACATCCAAGTCAGGAAGAAAGGAACCTGCCCAGGATTCCAGTTATTACTGCTGGTCTTATCTTCTCTCCAGTCTTCCTCCTGAGCCTGAATGAAGCAGAATTCAGGGGCATATGAGGTGTGCATGGACAACTAACTTCTTTGGTGAGAGGACTGGCCAAGCCCTTTTCAGGGATGCACATCCATCTTTGATGTCCAGCTCTCACCTATGGCTCCAAGAAGCTGTAGAATGCACAGTGGCCACTCCTCAGTAAGACCATCTCAGCAGATGGGCTAAACAAGGTTGAAGGTAATGGATAGGCCACATACCTGTTGGTGAGTGAGGGAGCATATCTACCCCAAGCATGTGAGGACTTCCTCTAGGAGAATGGGCCGATAGGAAGAGTTTGTTCCTATGGCCATGGGGACAGCAAATAGACACTGAGGAGCACCTAGAGCTTGGCCAGATGCTGAAGATGCCAAGGTCACCCACTGCATCCTGGGCCATCACCAGTTGCCCTGACTTTTTATCATGCCACTGGACTTTGAAGACTCTAGAAGAGAAAGCGAGGCTGACATTTTGTGACACTCTGCCAACTTAAATCCAATTCATAAGCACGTCAACACATCCCCCTCATGATATCATTGGTCTTATTCAGTAACAAAGAATGAGCAACAACAACTGTAAGCAAAAATGAAGAGCTTTAAGTTTTCCAGTGCAGGTTGCCTTCTTGAGAGTCAGTTTAAAATGTAAATATTTTTCTACTTGACAACTCAGAAGCCCCACAGCAAGGGCAGAAAATCTGGGCTCTCCTGACATCAAAACTGGAAATTCTATTTTTTCAAGGAAATTTTAAATAAAGTCGACATACAACTAACCAAAGTGAGTGCTAGGGTAAAAGAGAAATTATTTCTGTCTCTTTTCTATTTTTTCTATTCCATTCCTGTTCTTCACACATGACATTCTACCTTTAGCTCATGCCTTTTCACAGCATCACATTTCATCCAGAATGGGCAATATGCCATTCTCTAAACTCAGAATTCCTCCTCCCATTCTTATGCCCTTGCACAGGCTGTCCCTCATACTTGGAATGCTCTCCTTCACCTGACTCTTAGAATCCCTAGCTTCCTTTAAGGCTCTACTAGGATCTCCTCCTACACAAAGACTATCCTGATTCCCCCACCCACAATAGTTACTGTGCTTCCAACCCTCATCCCTTGCGATTATTTTGTATTTTCTTTGTCTTTTTTCTGTATTTAATAATTAGTGAACATGCTGTTTCTTTACAATAGGATGTAAGATTCTCGAGGGTAGAGACTTTTATTTTTGTCCATGTATCCCGAGCACGTGCTATGCACTTGTTGAATGAATGGATGAATGGAACGCAGTCTTCTTTACTGTCTTCTGACCAGAGAAAGGAGGGCAGCTAGTCAGAGGCTGTATCACAGCAAAAATTCACATTTCTATAGTTCTTTAAAGTTTGTAAAGCGCTTTTTTTACAACAAACTTGATCTAGGCCAAGCCTGACTCGAGCTGTTCTGGGGGATGAGGCTTGGGATTGAAATAAATTAACACTCACAAATTATATTATATTTAACAAATGAAGTTTACTTAATAGCATGGAACTGCAGCAAGGATAAAGAATTTATTCCTTTTGGCACTATTCTGCCTCCACATTTTTAATATGTCCCACAGTTTCAGCAGTACGTGTCAAGCCTGAGGAGTTCCTAATTTCTGGTGAGCTAAACTTTTTTTCTTAGGGGAACAGAAAAAAAAAGTTAAAAATACAAGCTTTAGAGGCAATTAAGTGGCTCAGTGGATAGAACATGAAGCCTGAAATTGAAAGGACTTGGGTTCAAATTTGATCTCAGATGCCTCCTAACTGTGTGACCCTGGGCAAGTCACTTAATCCCCTTTACCCAGCCCTTGTTTTTTTTGTCTTAGAGTTGTTACTTAAAGGTTTGTTGTTTTTTTTTTTAATTCAAGCTTTAGTCCCCTGGACCCATTAAGCTTCAAAGATAGTTTCATTGTATATTAGGGAGAAAGAATACCCAGCTCATGTGGGCAAGATGTTGCTTTTACCACAAACTTAGTAAGAGATACATTGCAAATTATTTCATATTTATTGTATAGACTTTCAAATCAAAGCTGAAAGAAACAAAATAACCTATTTAATGTCACACAACCAACAAGTGACAAAGCTAGGAATCAAACATGGGTCTTCTGATACCCAGTCTAGTGCTTCATCCCCCTTACCTGGTACTTTTTTTTATTGTAACATATCTAATGTCCTGTACCTTCGCTCTCAGAGTGTCAGTGTCTAAGGGTTTAAAGTCATTGTCAGCCATTAGTGAAATCCAATCCAACAATCATTTATTGATGTGCCTCCTTCCCTTCTGTGAAGAGGCAGAAGATAATAGGTGTGGAACATTCTATGTGCTGTCAAATTCAGTCGATATGTTGATGGTTAGTTTTGCTCAACTGATTTTCTTTCTTTCTCTCTCTCTCTCTCTCTCTCTCTCTCTCTCTCTCTCTCTCTCTCTCTCTCTCTTTCTTTGTTATAAGGAATAGCTTCTCTGGGTAGAGAAGGAAAAGGGATATATTAGGAAATGAAGGTGATATAAAAGCCACAAATATTAATCAATTTGTAAACATCCAGATATTTACTGAGTGAATTAGTATCCATCTTATAGGCTAGCAAAGGACAGGAAAAAAAGAGCACTGGCTTTGGAGTCAGAGGACAATGATTGAACTAAAACCTCTGATGCTAAGTGACATCCTCCCTTGGTCTCAGTTTCTTCTTCTATAAAATGAGAAAGTTGAACTAGATGACTCAACTCCAGGGCTATTATCCTGGAATTGTTAAAGCCAATATGCATCACATTTTCCTTTGTTGTCATTTAAGGAGGCACTTTTATTGAGATATAGTGTAGTATAACCTGGAGGAGAGAGTGCTGGCCTGGGAGACATTCAACCTGTGTTCAGTGCATGCCTTAGATTCATTAGAAATATGGTTATGGGAAAGTCATTTCAACTCCCTGAACTTCAGTATCCTCATCTCTAAAGTGGGGATAACACTAGCTACTAGCAACCTTGGGCTACTATGAAGGAAATGCTTTGGAAAGTTTAAACTCTATAGAAATAAGAGTTGCTGGAGGCAGAGCCAAGATGGCGGCTTAGGAGCAGGAAAAACTTGGAGCTGCTCAGAAATTTCTTCCAAACTGATCATTACAAAGGGTGTCAAGGGGGTAGCTGGGTAGCTCAGTGGATTGAGAGCCAGGCCTAGAGATGGGAGGTCCTAGGTTCAAGTCTGACCTCAGATACTTCCCAGCTGTGTGACCCTGCGCAAGTCACTTGACCCATTGCCTATCTTTATCACTCTTCTGCCTTGGAGCCAATACACAGTATTGACTCCAAGACGGAAGATAAGGTTTTTTTTTTTTTTTAAAAAGAGGTCTCACTTGTACGAAAATATTTATAGCTGCGCTTTTTGTGGTGGCAAAGAACTGGAAAAGGAGGGTATGTCCTTCAATTGGGGAATGGCTAAACAAATTGTGGTATATGCTGATGATGGAATATTATTGTGCTAAAAGGAATAATAAACTGGAGGAATTCCATGTGAATTGGAAAGACCTCCAGGAATTGATGCAGAGTGAAAGGAGCAGAGCCAGAAGAACATTGTACACAGAGACTGATATACTGTAGTAAAATCAAATGTAATGGACTTCTATACCAGCAGCAATGCAATGACACAAGACAGCTCTGAGGGATTTATGGTAAAGAACGCTACCCACATTCAGAGGAAGGACTGCAGGAGAGGAAACATAGAAGATAAACAATTGCTTGAACGCATGGGTTGAGGAGGACATGACTGGGGATGTGGACTCGAAATGACCACACCAATGCAACAACAATTTGGAAATAGGCCCTGAACAAGGACACATGTTACAAACAGTGGAAATGTGTGTCGGTCATGGGTGGGGGGAGAGCGGGGGGTGAAGGGGAAAGTAGGGACATGAAGCATGTAAACATCTTAAAAATGAATATTAATAAATGTTAAAAAAAAAAAGAGGTCTCAAAAAGGACAGAGGTCAAAACAGGATAAGTTAAGGGGCTATTCTTCTACTGGATGCAGTGTGAAATATAGGCAGAGAAAGAGGATTCCCATGCTATAAGGAGGCAAAACTGCACAAGGGACTACCCCTCTTCCTACTTATCATGCCAGTGAGAATCAGGGCTAGGGAAATCTCCAAATTCTTGGATGCTGATTGAAAGCACCACAAATTCACGCCTGAAGGCTGTGCCAGACCTGAGCAGTGAGACTCAGTTGGAATAGCATGGAGCTTGCTCCCATGCAGCAGCAGCAGAGGCAGCAGCAGCTAAGAAAGATAACCTCAGAGCAGATGCTACACTATAGACTCACCCTTGAAAATACCAGCCATAGGATGTGGGGCTCAGAGCTATAGCAACAGCAGCAACAGGAAGCAGTAGCAGCAGCATCAATAGCAGTAGCTGAGGAAGAGAGCCTCAGGACAAAACACTCTGAAGCACACCAAACAAAAAACACCACAGATCTACCTGCCCTCACTCAGGCCTCTGACAGGGAAGGGAAGATAATCCCAAGACTTAGCCTTGTGAGACAGAAACCAAGATAGCAATGACCACCAACATGCAGGAATCACGATCCTCCAGTGGGAAAAGGAGTAAATAAGAACAAAAAATTCACTTGACCCTGGAAAATTTCTATGGAGGAAAAGAACAAAATATAGAAATAAGACTTTCTATAATTTAATATAGCATCACTAGAGTATTTTATTCTTGATTATAGGAACTTTAAGATGCTATAGGGTCACAGAAGTATTCACCAGTATCATAGATAAAATCCTAATGTTGTTGGTCAGTAGTTTCAGTCACATACAACTCTTCATGACCCTATTTGCAGTCTTCTTTTGTGTTTTTTTTTACCCTTGTGTTCTGTTTTATTATTAATTCTAAGTCAGAAGAACATGTTATAAACAAAAAGGGGTCCTAGGGTGATATAGGTGTGCAATGATGTTGATATATCCCCTTTCTCTCTAACAGTTGCCCAGGAAGAACCCTCAAGAGGTTAGATAGATGGGTAACCTTTCCAGGTCCAATCTGGGGTTGGATAGACTATTATTGGGCTATTGATTTGCCTTGGATAACATTTGGTATCTGACTCCCTCCCCAAGGGTTGTGATATAATGACCACTCAGGAAGGTACTTGTTAAACTCTCTTTATCTATAATCAGGGAAAGGATAAACAGGATAAGGATTAGGGATTGGAGACCCTATCGATCTATTATCTATAAACTAGTTGACAATCAGGACTGGATGCTATTGATCAGGTGGAAGCTGGAGATTTACTCTCTCCACTATCTCTGGCCCAGCTAGGCCACAGCCAAGCCAGAGAATAGGGAATGCTATTAATGCAGCTGTGTTGATGATCTTATTCTCTCAGCTTTCTGACTACCAGTGTTTGGTGATACACTAGCTCTCACAGTCTTTCAGGAAATATTCAGATCTATTCCTACCTTCTTCTTCATAGACCTCCCTGCCTCCCTTCACCACCCACTCTGAGATTTCCCAGTCCAGAGACTCTTGTCCAGAGACCCCCAGATCCCAGAGAGACCTCTTCAAAGGCTGTCAGGGGTATTTATACTGTGGGGCCAACCAATGTTTGCCCTGGCTCACGGCACCTGGGAACATTCCATGTCTTCCAACTGCCTTCCCTGTCATTCAAGGTGGCATCCATCATTTCCCAGATTACGAATATAATAAACAGCAATTAAAGTTAAGGGACTCACCCAGGGTCACAACTAGGAAGTGTCTCTAAGGCCAGATTTGAATCCAGGTTCTCCAAACTTCAGGATTGGCATTTTACATTTGGGATTTTCTTGGCAAAGATACTGTAATGGTTTGCCATTTTCTTTTCTAAATCATTTTACAGATGAGTAAACTGAGGCAAGCAGGGTAAAGTGACTTGCCCAGGGTCACACAGCTAGTATCTGTGGCCAGATTTGAACTCATGAAGATGAGTCTTCCAAACTCCAGGAACAACACTCTATCCACTGTGCGGTTGCAACCAATACTGTCTTCATTGAATTGAACCTGAGGGTACCACAGGACCTTGTCAGTGAACTCCATATTCACTGAAAAAAAGAGTAGTCTGGGGGCAGCTAAAAGTGGCTCAGTGGATGGAGAGCCAGGCCTGGAGATGGAAGCTTCTGGGTTCAAATCTGGCCTCAGATACTTCCTGGCTGTGTGACCCTGAGCAAGTCATTTAATTAACCCTCATTGCCTACCTTTTACCACTATTCTGCCTCTAAGACAGACAGTAAGGATTTTTTTTAATTAACTATAGAGAGAGAATAACAAACATATAGACATCCTGATTGTTACACTGGTAACCATGAACTATGTAAAACGAACAAGCCCTCCAGGACACTGAGTAGATCCTTTGTGGATTGAAAGACATGGACAAGAAGCCTAATAGATGAGAAGGTATGACTGGGTTTCAAGGAGGGGAGAGAATCTCAATTTGATATATATATAAAGGTTAAGTGAGTGAAGTATTCAGGATTAGAACACACTTCCACATATATTGCCTCATTTGATCTTTTAAAAAAGTGCATGTCAGTCATTATTATCCCCATTTTATATACAAGAAAACTAAGGATCAATGAAACAAAATAATCCACCCAAAGTCACAGAGCTTATAAATGACAGGACCTGGAATTGAGCCTAGGTTTTTTGCTGCCAAATATAGAGCTCCAGCCATTATATCATCCTATTAAAAAGGACAAAGTAACCTCAGAGATAGTGGCAGAGAACTGGGCTTTTAAACTTGGGTAGATGATACAAAGTAAAAGCCTAATTAGTGTGCTAATATATATCAAATAAATTATAATAACCTATCATAGAAGTCTCCTACATGCAATTATTATTATTAGACAGAACTCGACTTCTCTGATCATGGTGTTCATCCCTTCCATGTCAAGTCAAAAACTGTTCTCCTTACAGTCACCTGAACCTTAGAAACTTCTCTAAATCCTTCCTTTCCAATTTCCTGAAATATATTCCATGATAAAAATGGCAAGAGAGGCTTCTCTGCCCTCTTGTGTTCAACTTTATTGATGATCATTCTCCAGGTTTCTCATAATTTCATAATTCATTTTCTCTAAAAACCCCAAAGTTTCCTCTCCTGCATTCTTCCTACTCTTCTTCTAATTAAATTGCACAGAAACTGTCCCCACACATTCAAACTTTATTTTTTTTTCTTATATGGAAATTAGAGACAAGTCCCAGAAGTTTAAAAAAAAGAGGAAAAAAGTAGAAAACTTTGAGGAAAATGTTTTGCTCGTGATTTTAAAAAGTTCTCCTTTTTATACTCCTCTTCTCTGAGAGAAAAAGACAGAAGCAAGGACAAAAACATAAAAAAAAAGAGTCAGAAACAGAGAGAATTTGGCCAGAAGGCAAAAAAACTTCTGTATGTTTCTGTTCCCCTCCTCCTCTATTCATCCAAATTCATTTTCTAGTAAACGTATTAATATATGATGTGCCACATATAACTATAAGCTAATTCCATTATTAATCTTGCAGCAGGAATATTGCCCCAACCAGACTTTTATTACTCCTATATTCATCTATATTTCAGAGGAAAAAGAAAGAAGGAATTACCACACTTATTCTTCTATGATCCTTAAAACATTTATTGCCTTAACTATACTTAGAATACACTGCCTGGTACAGGGAGTCCGTGTTTTACACTGCAAGTTATCCTTGGAATATGCTTAGGATTTTCCTAGCAAAACCACAGAAAAAAAAAAATAGATTATTCTTCCTGTGCTCCTTCCATGTTGTCACATTTAGAAAAGGAGCTTTGTAGCTTTTACGCCCGCCATTGCCTATATTACCACAAGATGGCAGAACTACATTGTCAATAAAATGCAATAGTCAGCTAACTTTTGGAAACTGACAAGGAATGGCTAAATGCAATCTCAAATAAGGTTTTTACAAGCCATTTTCAGTTAATCAAACTAACTAATTGAAAAGAGGCAAAAAAACATTGCTAATATGCAAATAGGCTTTGCATGACTTCACTTGTATAATTGATATATTGCTCTCTCAATGGGTGGGAGAGGGGAAAAAAGGGAGAGAATTTGGAACTCGATTTTTAAAAAATAAATGTTACAATAAAGTATAATTATTTTAAAAAGAAAAGAAAACGAGCAAAAAAGAAATGATGGCCTGATTTGTTGCTAAGGTTGTTTACTTCTTTTTTGTTTATGACTATATCTTTTCTTCCCAAATAAATAGCAGGGCTCGGGAGGATCATAACATTGATATATGATCTTAGTATCAAGGACAAGAAGAGACTTCTGAGGCCATCTAATCCAACCTCCTCATTCTATAGGTGTAGAGGCTGAGTTCCAGGGAGGTTAAAAGTCTTGGTCATACCTCATCAGAGGTGGGGTTTGAACATAGTTCTTTAGATTCCAAAGCAAGTGATTTTTTTTCTACTGTACCATGCTAATGAGACTCCACAATAAGTATATTCCTTTTTTTCATATTCCTACAGAGACTCAAATTATCCCACAGGTGTAAATCTTAATCCATCTATAGTGTACCTCAGTTTTCATGATAATCCGTCAAAAAATAATCAGTGAAATCCAAAACCAACAAAAAAGGAGACAATATTTCCATATGAATCAATGTAAATCCAAATAATTCGTTCTAGATACTCCAAAATATATACACAAAACACATTTAATAGAGAATAAATATAGTGTTTAATACTAAAAACAATAAGAAATTAATATAAAATGAATGTTAAAAACTAATGTAAAAAATAAATTAATATTTAACATGGCATTCACCTTTCTGAAGACTCTTCTTGATTTATGGAAGACAGCTAGGAGGAGAGAGAGAGGTTATTGTATGGAAGGGGAATCCCCCTCCATAAGGACCTTAGGTATCAAGGCACCACCTGGAAACTTTCTTTGGTCCCATGATGGAGTGAAAAGGAAAGGGTCAGCTTATTAGCAAAGGAAACACTTGACAGGGACAATGAGATTGGAGCACATGTGATTTTATCTTGCATGGGTTACATACATTTTGAAACTGAAAAACACAAAATAAACACATTAAACAAAATACTGTATACACAGTAATAACTTACATGTAATTGTAGTATTAGCACTTGCAATCAATAAAAAAAAAAGCATAAAAAACACTGGAAAGCAATGGAATTGTTTGGCTAGACAAATGGGGTTGATGCTCATACAACCAGAAACTACACTACACAGAGCAGAACAAGTGAGTCTCCCTTTGTTTTTGCAAAATTAGCAGCAAGATCTCGTGGGCACACCCACAAAATCCAAGGAAACTGACAAAAACAGAGACAAATTTTTTGTGGAAAAAAATCTACAAAAACTGAAACCAACGATAACTGATGTCAACAAAAACCAAGGTATTACTGTATACTTTTTCTTCCAGTGTGATTCTTGTACCTGACATTCTATAGATCCTTCAAAGATGTATCCCAGTATGTTAGATTCCTTCCTTCAGTTCTTTTAATATTTTGTAGATACAAGTGTAGGTTTCTGACTGACCCTCTATCATCCTATGTTCTTTCTGCATGACTGATCTAGCTCCATTTCCAGCCATACTTGTCCTTGATGTCTTTCATGTGATTTTTTATCTATGTCTTCATTGGTAAAATGTTTCAGCCTGATTGTACCTACCATTTACCTTTCCATTGTCCTTTCAGTCACTTTGAGTCCTCTGAGATTATTATGTTCTATTATTTCAGAGCCATAACATATGAGTAAGAGACTTTGGGAATTTAAAAAAAGAGAGACTGATTTCTGGGAAAGCAAATGACTTGAGATAAATAAAGGTTTTTGTAGCATGCATAATTGGTATCATATTTCTTGCCTTAAAAGAAGTAGGGGAAAGGTGAGAGGAAAGGAGAAAATTTGGAATTCAAATTTTAAAAAAATTAATGTTAAGAAATTTTTAGATGTAATTGGCAAATATTTAATGAAATAGATAAAAAGCATTTTTAAAGTGCTTTGTATTTTTCCATATTTAGCTTAATCTTCTCTTATTTATTGTGGGCATTGGAAATACCTAGTAGCCAATTATAAGGGACTTTTACCTTTCTCCCACTTCCATGAATTTGCCCAGGTTATTCCCCCATGCCTATAATGTGCTCTTTCATCATTTTTGACTTTCTGAATCATCTTCCTTCAAGAGTCAAATCATATATCACTTCAATCTCTTTCTTCCCTTTTTTCTCTTTCTGTTTTTCCTTCTCTGTCCTCTCTTTTCCTCCCTATCTCTTTCTCTCTCCCCTTCATTTTTCCTAGACTAATTTGTGCATATTTCTCATCACATTCTCTAATGTCAATCATGCAATCATAGACCTCAAACTAGAAGGGCCTTCCGAGTCTAAACCCCTTATTTTGTAGATGAGAAAAATCAGGGCTGGTAAAGGGAATGATTTGCTCTAGGTTCACACAGGTGATAAGCAGTAAAGCCTGCCTTAAAGCTTTGATCCTCTAACTTTGAACTGAGTATAGATTCCCCTACCTAATGCTACTGATATGTATTTTTTCATCTTTGCATCTGAAGAATCATGTCTAGAACCTTACAGATACAGTAGTTAATTACACGTTTATCAATTTGCTGAATTCAGTGACTTTTGAAATACTAGAGGTATTGATGTGGGTTGTCATGTAGACAGGCAAAAGTAACTTGAAGGAACCAGATATAGAACATTTGGGACTCAAAATTGGGACCAGAAATGATGTGGAGGATAAAATTTGGGTCTTGTCCAAAGAATTAATGACTCAGGCAATCTCTATGGTAAGGGAACAAGCTTTATTGAGAAAGGAAGGAAGATGGTGGAATGGCCCTGGTGATGGTGTGGCCATGGTGATGGAAAAGGCTTGGTGATAGAAAGGCTCTGAGAGGTTCTCAGGAAGGCCCTTTATCGTGATTAGTTACTAAGGAAGGGATCATTTGTTTAGGCAGTTGTTTCCCTATTGTTCCCAAGAAACGGATGTCATTTTATCCATAGTTCATCTTGGTTTTTGTGGCTTTACCCATGATTCATCTTGTTTCCTCACTCAGAAGGGTGAGGATCACAATGCAAATGGGATGCTAATGATATGCTAAACACCCTACTATAACTTCAAGCTACTTTTGCCTGATTTTGCACACACTCCAAAGGCAGGAAAGTCCCTAGTTTGCTGATTGGCCAGTTGCAGAACTCCTGCTTACATCCTTATAATAACCTGTCAGCATCTGTACACCAACCTGTCTACATGGCAACCCAAATCAGCATCATGAATGGATACAGAAGGACTGAGGGGTAAGAATGGATTCTTTGATGCCAAAAACTACGATTCTTTCATTAATATTAACTATCTTATCATTGTCAATCCCCCAATTTGTTAAATTCCACTGGCTCCCTATTACCTTTAGGATAAAATATAAACTCCTCTGCTTTCCATTTTAATCTCTTCCCAAGCAGCCCCCATCCTGCCTTTCTAGACTTCTTGCATTCTACTTCCTTCTGTGTACCCTTTGATCCAGCCATTCTGGCCTACTTGTTCTCTGCCTCTTGTCCCTTTGATCTAGATGTCATCTCCAAGCCTAGAATGTTCCCCCTTCTCATTTCCACATCTTGGAATCCCTTGTTTCCTTCATGGTTCCACCAAAGTATCACCTTCTATATGAAGTTTTTCCCAGTTCCCTCACCCACTCAGCCCTATTGCTCTCCCCCACCGAACTACCATGTATTTTATATATTTTGTTTATATTCATATTGTCCCTGTTATCTCCCCTTTTCAAATGTAAACTTCCTAAGGGAAGAGAATGCCTCAGTTTTGTCTCTTCATCCCCAGATCTTACCACAGTGCATGCCACATAATGGGTACTTGAGAAATGCTTTTTGATAGAATGACTGAATGAAGATGTCCTCTTCCATTGCCTTCTGAGACTTGAAGGTGATCCCAGGTAGTCAGAAAGTTATACTATCAGAGTACAAGCTCTGGCAAGTCATATTAAACTGGAAAAACTTAGAGCACCAGCCTGGGGATAGACTGCCTCTGGATGTGTAGTTGAATTATGTTTGGACATGCTCATCTACAAAAGGTTCAACACCAGGAGATGATCTGGGGGTTTTGGTTGCAGCAATTCTTGAAATTGTCTATTAAGGCATGGAAGATTGTGATCAGTACCAGGGGAGGGAGATAACCAGATAGAATCAAATATCTTTTGAAGTATAAACCACAGGCATAACATATCACAACTGTTTAGAATTGTTTGCATTGAATCACTCTTTAAAAAATTGATCAAACAATATAAATATTGTTTATCAATTCAGCATGCCAAGTCCTGCCTAAGTCCTTTCACACAAACCAGGTGCACTCACCTCCCATGCCTGGCTTGCACAACCTCTTATGCAGAACAATTTATACTAATAAAAATGTTATGAAGATGAACAACTTTAAAAGGCTTAAGAACTTTGATCAATACAATAATCATCACTGACTAGAGTAGTCTATAGGACAAAGCCTATGGAACCCTCCTCAGAATAATATTTTTAAATGTGTAAAGTGTTGTAAAGAAATAAAAGGGTACTACTAGGAATATACTCCTAGGGGTTGTATGGATATTGGTGAGGGAAGCTGTGTCTTTGTATTCCCCTAGGTTGCTGGTGACTGGAGAACACCAATTCAGTCACCTTTGCTTGATGGTATAATTCCCTTTCTAAATAACAGTGCCCAGGTAGGACCCTAACTGGTGAGGTGGATGGGTAACCCTTCAGGTCCCACCTGGGGTTGGATTAGTTATTAGTATTGGGCTCTGATTAGCCTTGGATCACATTGTTCATCTGACTGCGTTTCTTCCCTCCCCAAGGGTCATGATATAATGACCACTCAGGAAGGTACTTATTAAATATTTATCTTTGATCTTAATTAGGGAAAGGATTATCAGGATATGGATTAGGGATTGGAGACCCTGTCAAACTATTATCTATAGTCTATAATCCCTCAGGACTGGAGACTTATTGATTTATAAGCTGGAGCTCTTGTTCTTCACAACCCCTCTGATTCAGCTTGGCCACTGCCAAACCAGAGGGATTCTGCCCTGCTGGATGCAGATGAATTGATGATTTCTCTCTCAGCTTCCTATTATCAGTTTGTGATATGTTAGCCTTCACAGCCTTCAGGAAGTAACCACCCTTGAAAAACACCACCCTCTTCTTCTTATACCTCCCTCCTCCCACCTGTAACCCAGGCCCAGAGATATAAATAGCTATGATGATTCAGATGCCTAAAGATCTAGGGAGATTCAGAGAGAGCTAATGACCAACAGTCAGAGACCCACAGATCAATGGTCAAGGACCAAGACCCCAAAGATCAAAAGTCAAAGCCCCTCTCAGATGACTTTTGGAGTATTTATACTCTCAGGCCAACCGACTTTTGCCCCTGTCTCTCAGCATCTGGGAACATTCCGATATATCCAACTGTCTCCCTTGTCAATCAAGGTGAGACCAACATTCCCAGGGTTTGAACATAACAAAAATAAAATATGCAGGACTTTGAAGGATGCTTCCTCTTCTTCTGTGAAACTTTCATAGATGTCATAAAACTGAGAGACAAATAATGAAGGGTCAATAATAAGAGTGCTAGATTTGAAATGAGAAGACATGAGTTCAAATCCTAGCTATTCACTACCTGTGTGGCCTTGGGCAAATCCATTCATTTCCCTCACTGAATAGTAGATAGTCTTTGACATTACTTCTAGCTTTATATAAAATCAAAGACTATTTGTTTGTAACTGATGAAGAATCTCCCCCTACTTCATATATAACCTCTACCCTTTGTTTGAAAACCTCCAGGGATGAAGAACCCGCAACATTCCATTTCCCCGGTTCCCTTCAACTAAAAATGTTCTCTCCCTCCTCAAATATTCTGAGACTTTGCATCTGATCTTTTCTTTGTTCCATTCACCCCTTACCCTATGACATATTTATGTGTGTTTATGTTGCATCCCTCCAGTAGAATGGAAGCTCAAGGAAGGCAGGGACAGTTTTGTTTGTGTATTTCTATCTCTTCACATCAAAAATACTGCTTTACTTATAGTAGGAACTTAATACATGTTTTTTGAGCTGAATTAATATAAATAACTTGCTACATGGTTGTGACCAATGCATACTGGACTGAGAAACGCTGAGCAAGTCATCTGACATTTGACATTGCCCCTCAGGAAACTCTCGAAGACAGGGGTTCTTAACTTTGGCTCAGTGAACTTCAAAAAATTTCAATAGAAATAGTTTCCTTCAAAATCCTATAAATTTTATTTTATAAATTTAAAACCATTATTCTGAGAAGGGATCCATAGACTGTAAACTCCTATAAACTACCTCTCTAGTCATTGGTGATTACTGCATTGATTATAGTTCTTAAGCTTTTTAAAGTTGTTCATCTTTATAATGTTATTAGTACAAACTGTTTTCCTGGTTCTGCTCTCTTCACTACTTCAGTTCATACAAGTCTTTCCAGGTTTCTCTGAAATTATCCACTTGATCACTTGTTATAGTACAATAATATTCCATGTATTCATATACCATAATTTGTTCATCATGTCTTCAATTAATGGATGCCAATCTTTAATTTTCAATTATTAACCAGCACAAAAATTAATGCTTTAAATATTTTTTCTTCTTGTTGAATAGGGCTAGCTAGATAGTACAGTGGATAGCTGGGCCTGGAGTCAGAAAGAACTGAATTTAAATCCAGGCTAAGACCTTTCCTAGCTAAGTGACCCTGGGCAAGGCAGTAAACCTGTGTTTGCCTCAGTTTCCTTAATGTGAAATGGGGATGATAAAAGCACTTCCTTCCCAAGGTTGTTGTGAGGATCAAATGAGATTGTAAAGCTCTTAGTATGATACCTGGAACATGGTAAGCATGGCACAAATGTCAACTGTGATATGACTCCTTTTCATCTTTCTTTGATTTCTTTGAGGTACAGCCCTAGTACTACTATTGCTGGGTCAAAAGGTATGCCCAATTTAGTAATTTTTGAGGCATATGTCTGTGAAAAATTAATACTGAATTGGGAAATAATTTTCCTTTTGGTTTCGTCCATAAAAATAGTTTGATTTTAAAGATTAAACAGTTTCTCCCCCATGCTATGAAACTGGATGAGTCCTTTCTTTTATTTATATCTTTTTTAGGGATACTGGAATTAAGAGTTAGCCTTGACCCACTTGAGAGAAGAGCTAATAAAATCAGCAGTCTCTAGACAGCCATTTTGGGACTACAGTGACCTAGTCACCTTGGGGGTCTCTTGGCATCTTTAGGACACCTCCCCCCACCTTCTTGTGATTAAATGGTGAGGCAGGAGTTGCGATCTCTGAAGCCACTTCTTGTGTGACTGTTTTCCAGTCAGAGATATCCTGGGAAGAGACCAGATGATGAAGTCACATGGATTATAGAAGACATGTCCCAGAGGAAAATGGGCTTTTTTTGCCCCTCTCTTTTGGGTGAGTTTCTCTCTCTCTCTCTCTCTCTCTCTCTCTCTCTCATCAAACTAATTTTAAATTTTAATATATACAGCCTCTGGAGAATTTCATTCATTATAGTTCCAAATTGCTTTGCAAAATGGCTCCACTAACAACACTGAAAGGCGGGTCTTTGGAGTTGCTTTAATTTGCATTTCTCTAATTACTAGTGAAGCATTTTTTCCATTAGCTATAATATAGATATAGAAATAGAAAGAAAGAAAGAAANAGAAAAAAAGAAACAAACAAAGACAGACAGACAGACAGACAGACAGATAGATAGATAGATAGATAGATAGATAGATAGATAGATAGATAGATATCTTGGCTTTTTTCCTTTGAGAATTACCTATTCTTAACCTTTGATCAATACCAGTTCAAGTATAAAGCATGCCATTTCAACAACCATGTCATTTTCACATCTGTACTACTCACTCCTTTGTGAGTCCTTTGTGTCCTCTAGAGGCTATTCATCTATGGCTTAGCTCTCTGCATTACACACAACTTGTGTATTATTCTTAAATTATTTTAGGCATGTCAGTGACTTCTTCCCAACTAGACAAGCTCCCTGAGAGCAGGGATGATGCCTAATTTTTCTGTATTGCCCAGCACTTGCTTAGTGCTCGATTATGAAATAGGATTCACACATATGCAGAGTATCTCTGATGCTTCACATGAAAGAGGTCAGAGAGCCTACTTTCTGGAAATTCAGGATGTTGTGTACCAGAAGGTAACCCTGGGTAGTCTTTGGAGTGTGTAGATATTCCATAACTAGTTCTGGCTTACTAACTACATGATAGAGAGCAGCCTCATTGCTTGGCTGTGGAACTGAAATTAGAGATGCCTACAAAAGACTTTAGTCAGCCTTGTCTTCTCTCTCTCAGTCAATCTCTTGTCTTGGTTTGACTCCGTACCTGATGGTCTCTGGTGAGAGATGTGGCTTAAAAGAGAAAGGCTTTGGGCTGTATAAGGCGACGTATGATCCAGTGAAAACAGCCTCATCCCTTTGCAGTTTGTTCTTTCATTTTAGGAGGAAGAATTAGAGGCTATACCCTTTTGCATTTAGAAAGTTCAAGAGAACAAAGTATTATGTAAACTAGGATTGCAGACCTCCAGGAGTTTAGGAGTCCAAAGAGTCTATTGATCTGGGGGTCGTGAGAGTAAAATTTTTAGTCAGTCTACCATCAATTATCCAGCAGCATTATCTTATCTAGAATCTCTGCTAAGTTTGAGCCTACCCTTCCCAGAGCTCAAGGTGACATAGGGGAATGTGTTCACAAGATGTCAAAGAGAAATATTGGTACATTTGTTCCTACTCTTTCTTCAAAGTAAATATTCCTTTGTCAAAGCACATTGATAGTAAGTGGTTATATGGAACTAGAGTACTAGCTACTGGCAGGGAATAGTTGGGGCTCAAGGCAATCACAGTGTCAAAGAGATACTCCAATCCCTCAGGGTACCCCTAGAAACCTAAAGAAGAAATATAGCCACCCTGGCTCTAGGATAATAACCCTAGAAGAGTGGGTGTATGGAGTATTCAGGGAGGTCTAATTCCTCTGGTGAGAGAGCTTGCTGAGCCCTTTTCAGGTCTGTTCATGTACCGTTTGTGTCCACCTTTCACCCAACCTCATCTGTAGCTCCAAGAAGCTATAGCATTTGCAGTGGTCACATCCTAGCGAAAACATCTGAACAGATGGGCTAAACCAGGTTGAGGGTAACCAACAGACCTCAAATCTTTAGGTGAATAAGGCAGTTCCTCCCCCAGGCATTGGAAAGCTTCTCCCAGTGGAATAGGCTGATGAGAACAATTGTTCTATGGCCATGAAAATAGCTGAAGCAGGTGCTATGGAGTGATTAGAGCTTCATCACACTTTGCATGCCAGTCGTCTTTACTTTTGTCTTGCCACTGGACTTTGATAACTCTGGAAGAGAAAAGCGAGGCCGAATGACTTTTCCTGACTCTGCCTAACTTCAATCTAATTCACACACAAGACAAGACATCACCTTGTGGTGTCATTAATCTTCTCCAAAAACAAAGGTTGAACAACAAAGGATTGTGAGCCGCTGTGCTAAAACAGAAAGATTTCTATTTCAAACAAGATTGAATACAACACAATTCTGTAACCAAGAGGTTTGGCAAATTCCTCAGAGCTTGTGTAAAGGGCACACCTGTGATACCCAGACAAATCTCTATAAATTTGCCATATCCTCTGAGGCAAGGGTTGAGATGCAGTGCCCACATTCTATTGGCAGACGGTAACTCCCCCTCCTTATGCCATCAGCAAAGTCTTCACACTCACTCAGCAAAGCATCAGCTGAGTCAACATTTCTCCCTGTAAGTGTAGCAGAGAACTGGGAGAAGCTGAGATAGGAACAAAACTACAGATGTAAAGCTAGAAGATTAGAGATCATCCAGTCTACCCCCTTTTACAGATAAGGAACTGAGACCCAGAGAGGTGACTTGCTCAAGGACATACAGAGAGCAAATAGCAATTAAATTTAAAAACACTAAGGACTTTCTATGAATAAGGCTTTGGGAAACAATGATAAAGCAGAAGCAGGATTCTAACCCATGTCCCTCAGATTTCAGATCTGGTGCATGTTCTTTCTAATACAGATGCAGTTCTGGTATCCACTCTTCATGCAGCAGGTACAATAGTTTCATCCAATGTCCTACAAAGGTTTGATCAAGGATTTGGCCTGGTCCTGACAGCCCTATTGAGTCAGAAAGACCTGAGTTCAAATCTGGCCTCTGACATTAGCTAGGAAACCCTGGATTAGGCACTTGACCCCTGTCTCCTACAGTTTCCTCATCTATAAAATGAGGATAATTGTGACACCTATCTCTCAGGGCTGTAACGAGGATAAAGAGTTTTAAAATACTTTGTAGACCTCGAAGAACTAGCCATAATCATCCTCATTACTATTATTACTACTACTACTACTACTATTACTACTAAGTACTAATATTACTCTGGGGATAAACATTTAAATCCTTATAAAGGAGATTATTTACAATGAGAACTGTATCTGTTTCACACTAACCCTCACTGTCAGCACTGACTCTAAATTTATAATACCCGGTTTCATATCCTACCTCTGATTCTTACTATTTTTGTGGCCTTCGATGACTCAATTAGTCTCTCTGGGCATCCGTTTTCTCGCTAAAATAAGATGGCTACACTAGGTAGTCACTGGGGTCTCTCCCAGACTTAGATATGTTGTAAGAAGTGGTGCCCCATGATACTTGAAAACGCTTAAAAAGTTGTCTGGGGGAGGCAGATAACAAGATAGAAACACTGAAATATTAAGGGAAAGGCCTTCTAATACCAAACAAATGTTCTACATATTAGAAAGGGTCTGAGGCTTTGGTAGCTTCATTGCATATGTAGAGGTCAGCAAAGACAACGAAATTAGCTCTAGGACTACAGTCTAGAGATTGCATTACTACCTTTGTCCCTAGTCATTTGTCTTTATTTATTTAGTTAGTTATTTTTAACTTAAATCCTTACCTTCTATCTTGGAATCGATACTGTGTGTTGGTTCCAAGGCAGAAGAGTGGTAAGGACTGGCAATGGAGGTTAAGTGACTTGCCCAGGGTCACACAGCTGGGAAGCGTCTGAGGACAGATTTGAACCCAGGACTTCCCATCTCTAGGCCTGGCTCTCAATCCACTGAGCCACCCAGCTGCCCCTGCCATTTGTCTTTATAAGTCCACAAAACAAGTCTGGGAAAGCCAACTAACTCAATTAGACCTGATGAGCATAAGCCAAAGTCAAGCACTTTATTGAGAGAAATGGTTTTGAACCAGGAAGGATTGGAAACAGGAGAAGCTAGACCTCTCCTACCTTCTACCTGGAGATGACAAACCTCAGAGGCAAACCTCTAAGGGAGACAAAGAGTAGAGGTTCTGCAAACCCTATGCTAAGGGTAATTGCCCTAGTGAACCCGAGCATAGTCACCCACCAGCTGGAAAGAATGTTCTAACATTCCAGCTGAAGAGAGCTTGGTACTACTCAGCCAAGCCAATGGATGAAGGCACTGAAAGACTGAAGCTGCCCATACTGAAGAATGAGCCTAGTGACTGCAGCACATTGACCAGTCCAAGAGAGATCCACATCTACAGAAAAGTTCAATAGTTTAACAATATGCCTTTCCCAGTCTAGAAGCAGCTGCCCAGTGACTAAATGACTGCCCAGCCCAGGCTAAAGCCAGGCCATGAACCTAGCAACCAGCAACCTGTCCAGTCCATCCCAATAATAGTCAATCCCAATAGTTCAATGGCCTAATAACCTGCTTAACCCACAATGGAAACAAATTGTCTCATTCAGCTAAGATGTTGCACCCTGTGAGATGCAAGCTTAGTAACCCAACCAACAGAGATACCATGTTCTAGAAGGAGCCAGCCCAGCCGACCAGGTCGGCTCGTCCATCACCAATATACCACCCTGCAGAAAATATTGAAAAGGCTTCCAGAAAAAAAGAAAGGACATCTAGGCCCTATGGTTTCAGCTGTGTGGGTTCTTTTGGCCACATATGTTCACTAAAAATGTGCCTCATTACTGTTGTTATTTCAGATTTGAACCCATTCTCTCTCCCATGACCCCTAGATTCTCTGTGGATTTGTGGGAAGGTATAACCCTTATTTAAAGAGAAATGTTTTGTAACTAATATTCTCACAATGCCATTTGAAAATGCCTTTATTATAGAATTGAGTTTGTTGACTGATTATTTAGAAGCAGCACATAGATGGGAGCCAAAGAATTAATATTAGGAGGATAGCCACTTGTGGTGGGCTGGAGCCAGCTGTACCATTAAATTTTCAATCTGATCATTTATATCTTGAAACTCTACAAATTAGGGAATATCTTATTGTTTTACTAATTATTGAGACTTAATAAATCAGGTTAAACTTAAAATTGTGAATTTTCAGAGAGCTGGTCATTAACCATTTGCCAGCACCCCCCTAATCACCCATGGAGTTACTCCAAGAATTTTGAAAGTAGTAGCAGTCGCTCTTCTGCCAGCATGTGTTAAAGGAGTAAGCCAAGGGGATACATGATGCTATGATCCTATGATTTCATCGCTATCCAATGCCCGCAATTCGATGCATATTTGCCTGTATTTGTAACGTAGTAAAGCACTTTCTAAAAGCTTGTTACTGACTTAAATTCCTCAAGAAAGTTCTCTACAATCACTGCTTCTACTTCCTTTCCACCTACTCAATTTTAAGTTCTCTGTAGTCTGACTTTGGACGTCATTCAATTGAAACAGCTACTGACCCATTAATTGCTAAGTCTAATGGATTTTTCTCAATCCTCATATTTCTTCACCTCTCTGCAGCCTTTGACACTGTTGATGACTCTCTTCTCCTTAACACCCTCTAGGTTTTCATAACACTACAGTCTCCCAGTTCTTTTCCTCCCAGTCTAACCACTTTTGCTCCTGGATCTTTCTCCAGGTCACACCCACTAACCATGAATGTTCTTGGAACTCCCAAGAATCTTCTTGGCCCTCCTCTCTTCTCCCTCTCTATTGTTTCACTTGGCAATTTCATCACTTGCCATGAATTCAATTATCTCTAAGTAGGTGACTCTCAGATCTATTTATTCAATCCTATACTGCTGCTGTTGACCACTCGTTTCATATCACCAACTGCCTTTTAGACATCTTGAAATGGAAATCCCAGAGACATCTCAAATTTTGACAAAAACATCATTATTTTTCCTCTCCAAAACTCCCTGCTTCCAAATGTCCCTTAAACCTGAGGGTACCATCATCCTTCATTCAGCCAGGCTCACAACCTGGATGTTAACATCAACTCTTAAATCTCATTTAAATGATTCTTGTTGCTTCTTCATAACATGTTTCATATATGCCATCTTTGCCCTACTCCCACAGCCACCACCCTAGAACAGGCACTCATTACCTCATGTCTAGACTGCTGTGAGAGCCTTCTGCTTGGTTTTCTTGCTACCAGTCAATCTAGCCTCCACTTAGTTACCAAAGTAATCTTCCTAAAGCATGGGTCAAATTCAAAACTCTACTCAATACTCAAACTCAATAATCTACTCAATAAATTCCAGTAACTCCCTTTTACATCTAAGAACAAATATAGGTAAATCATCCAGCTTCCAGGTTAAGATGGCGGCAGAGTAAAAAGCAGCTGCTTAACCTCTCCTAACCCACACATGTAGGACTCCTCAAGAGGACATAAAAACAAATCCAGACAAATGAAGGGACCCCACAACAGGGTGCAGAATTGAAGGTATATGGGATCGGGGCATTTCCATGCTTTAAAGGGGTGAAACAATTCTCATTAAAACGCGAGCTGAGCAACCACCTCCCCCCCAACACCACCTACAGGGCCAAAGCCAGCTCACAAGAGTTAGAGCAAGTTTGGAGCATCCATTAAGTCCTTGGCAGCTACCTGGGATCACCAGGACCTACTCCTAAGAGCAGCAAGACATAGCATCCAAATTCCTAAAGGAGAAACTGGCAGAGCTTAAGAAGGAAATAGATAGTAAAACCATACTTACTAGTGGGAGATCTAAATATTCCTCTTTCAGATCTAGATAAATCAAACCAAAAAATAAATAAGAAAGAGATAAGAGAGGTGAATGAAATCCCAGAAAAAATAGATTTAATAAATATGTGGAGAAAAATAAATAGGGACAAAAAGGATTACACCTTCTTTTCAGCTGCACATGGTACATTCACAAAGATTGACCGTGTAATAGAGCATAGGAACATTGCAAACAAATGCAAAAGAGCAGAAATAATAAATGTAACCTTCTCAGATCATAATGCAATAAAAATAATAATTAGTAAGGGCACCTGGACAGGCAAATCAAAAACTAATTGGAAATTAAATAATATGATTCTCCAAAACCAGTTAGTTAAAAAAGAAATCATAGAAACAATTAACAATTTCATTGAAGAGAATAACAATGATGAGACATCCTACCAAACTCTGTGGGATGCAGCTAAGGCAGTACTCAGGGGGAAATTTATATCCTTGAGTGCATATATTAATAAATTAGGGAGGGCAGAGATTAATGAATTGGGAATGCAACTTAAAAAACTAGAAAGTGAGCAAATTAAAAATCCCCATATGAAAACTAAATTAGAAATACTAAAAATCAAGGGAGAAATTAAGAAAATCAAAAGTAAAAGAACTATTGAATTAATAAATAAGACTAGAAGCTAGTATTTTGAAAAAACAGATAAAAAGACAAAGTACTGGTCAATCTAATTTAAAAAAGAAAAGAAGAAAACCAAATTGACAGTATCAAAGATGAAAAGGGAGACCTCACCTCTAATGAAGAGGAAATTAAGGCAATCATTAAAAACTATTTTGCCCAATTATATGTTAATAAATTTAGCAATCTAGGTGATATGGATGAATATTTACAAAAATATAAATTGCCTAGATTAACAGCAGAAATAGAATACCTAAATAATCCCATATCAGAAAAAGAAATTGAACAAGCCATCAAAGAACTCCCTAAGAAAAAATCGCCAGGGCCTGATGGATTCACAAGTGAATCCTATCAAACATTCAAAGAACAATTAATCCCAATAATATACAAATTATTTGATATAATAAGCAAAGAAGGAGTCCTACCAAATTCCTTTTATGACACAAATATGGTACTGATTCCAAAGCCAGGTAGATCAAAAACAGAGAAAGAAAACCACAGACCAATCTCCCTAATGAACATAGATGCAAAAATCTTAAATAGAAGACTAGCAAAGAGACTCCAGCAAGTGATCAAGAGTGTTATCCACCATGATCAGGTGGGATTTATACCAAGAATGTAAGGATGGTTCAACATTAGGGAAACTATCTACATAATTGACCATATCAACAAGCTAACAAACAAAAAATTACATGGTTATCTCAATAGATGCTGAAAAAGCCTTTGACAAAATACAGCATCCATTCCTATTGAAAACACTGGAAAGTATAGGAATAGAAGGACCTTTCCTAAAAATGATAAACAATATGTACCTAAAACCATCAACAAGCATCATATGCAACGGGGATAAATTAGAAGCTTTCCCAATAAGATGAGGTGTGAAACAAGGATGCCCATTATCACCTCTATTATTTAACATTGTACTATTTAGTGCCATACCTATCAAATTACCAAAAAACTTTTTTACTGAATTAGAAAAAACAAACACAAACAAAAGATCAAGAATATCAAGGGAAATAATGAAAAAAAATTGTGAAGGAAGGTGGCCTAGAAGTACCAGATATTAAACTATACTATAAAGCAACGGTCATCAAAACAATATTGTACTGGCTAAGAGAGAGAAGGGAGGATCAGTAGAATAGACTTGGGGTAAGTGACGTCAGCAAGACAATGCATGATAAACTCAAAGAGTCCAGCTTTTGGGACAAAAATCCACTATTTGACAAAAACTGCTGGCAAACTTGGAAAATAATATGGGAGAGATTAGGTTTAGATCAACATCTCACACCCTACACCAAGATAAATTCAGAATAGGTGAATGACTTGAATATAAAGAGGGAAAACTATAACTAAGTTAAGTGAACGCAGAATAGTATACTTGTCAGATCTCTGGGAAAGGAAAGATTTTAAAACCAAGCAAAAGTTAGAGAAAATTACAAAATGTAAATTAAATGGTTTTGATTATATCAAGCTAAAAAGCTTTTGTACAAACAAAAACAATGTAGTCAAAATCAGAAGGGAAACAACAAATTGAGAAAAAATCTTTATAACAAAAAACTCTGACAGGGGTCTAATTACTCAAATATACAAGTTAAATCAATTGTATAAAAAAAATCAAGCCATTCCCCAATTGATAAATGGGCAAAGGACATGAATAGGCAATTTTCAGATAAAGAAATCAAAACTATCAATATGTACATGAGAAAGTGTTTTAAATCTCTAATAATTAGAGAAATGCAAATCAAAAACAACTCTGAGGTATCGCCTCACACCTAGCAGACGGGCTAAAATGATAGCAGGGGAGAGTAATGAATGTTGGAGTGGATATGGCCAAATTGGGGCATTAATGCAATGCTGGTGGAGTTGTGAACTGATCCAACCATTCTGGATGGCATTTTGGAACCTATGCTCAAAGGGCTATAAAAGATTGCCTGCCCTTTGACCCAGCCATACCATTGTTGGGTCTGTACCTCAAAGAGATCATAGATAAAGACTTGTACAAAAATATTTATAGCTGAGCTCTTTGTGGTGGCAAAAAACTGGAAAAGGAGGGTATGCCCTTCAATTGGGGAATGGCTGAACAAATTGTGGTATATGCGGGTGATGGAATACTATTGTGCTCAAAGGAATAATAAACTTGAGGAATTCCATGTGAACTGGAAAGACCTCCAGGAATTGATGCAGAGTGAAAGGAGCAGAGCCAGAAGAACACTGTACACAGAGACCGATACACTGTGGTAAAACAGAATGTAATGGACTTCAGTACTAGTAGCAATGCAATGACCCAGGACAATTCTGAGGGATTTATGGAAAAGAACTCTACTCACATTCAGAGGAAGAACTACAGAAGTGGAAACACAAAAGAAAAGCAACTGCTTGAACACATGGGTTGATGAGGATATAATTGGGGATGTAAACTCGAAACTACAACACCAATGCAACTATCAACAATTTGGAAACAGGTCTTGATTGATGACACATGTTAAAAACCAGTGGAAATGAGCATCAGCTATGGGGGAATGGGTTAAGGGAGGTGAAGGGGCAAGTAATAACATGAATCATGTAACCATGATAACTTTTTTAAAAAATAAAAATTATTAAAAAAATAAAATAAAATAAAAAACTAAGTGATGAATCATAAAAAAGATCATTCTATTGCAAATATGAGTGATATGGAAATAGATTTTGAACAATAATACACGTATAACCCAGAGGGATTGCTTGTCAGCTCCAGGAAGGGGGGGAGGAGGGAAGGGGGTGGAATCATGAATCATGTAACCATGGGAAAATATTACAAATAAATAAATAAATTGACAAAATAGAACAAATATAAAATGTTTTATTTATCCCTTAAATCCTTTCACAATCTGGTCCCTTCCTACTTTTCCCTTATTCTTACACTTTACCTTTCTCTATATACCCTTTGATCTAACATAGTGATTCCTAAAGTGGGTGCTACCGCCCCCTGGTGGGTGCTGCAGCAATCCAGAGAGGTGGTGATGGCCACAGGGGCAATTATCTTTCCTATTAATTGCTATTAAAATTTTTAAAAAAATTAATTTCCAGGGGGCTAAGTAATATTTTTTCTGGAAACGGGGTGGTAGGTGTCATAATCAGACTCTGGGAGCTGAGTCTCACCTTGATTGACAGGTGAAGACAGTTGAAAGAGAGGAATGTTCCTGGAGGCCATGAGGACAGGAGGAAAGGCAGTTGGGCAAAGAGGGTATAAATACCCTGGGCAGCCCCTGACAAGGACCTTGGACCCCTTTGTCTTTTGGGACCTTGGCTTTGCTTTGGCTGAGCTTTGCCTAAACTCTTGCTTTGGACATTTGATCTTGAACATTGATTGACCTGTGGTCAGACCGTGGATCCTCTGATTCTCTCTGAATCCCTAGATATTTAGGCACCTAACCCATCTCTAGATATTTAGGTATCCCAGGGCCCAGGGGGGATCCGGGAAGTGGGCAGGAGAAGAAGAAGAGGGTGGTAAGGGTGGAATTTCCTGAAGGCTGTAGGACTGGCAGACAACTAGCAGTAAGAAGCTGAGAGAAATCATCAACATTTGTGTCATCCAAACAGTTTGCTTACTCTGGTTTGGCTGTGGCCAGGCTAAGCCAGAGGAAGTGAAGAACAAGCCCAGCATTACTGAACAGCCTACAGTCCTGAGGGATTATTGTCATAGATTTAGTGATAGGGTCACCTATTCCCCAACCCATTGCTGATCATTCCTGTCCCTTGTTAAACAACATAGATAAAGTTATTAAGTACCTTCCTGGAGTAGTTATTCCATCACCACTCTGGGGAGGGAGCAACACAGTCAGATGAAAGTTATCCAAGGCTGATGGAGCCCAATACCAATAATCAATCAACCCCAGGTGGGACCTGAAAGGGTTACCCATCCATTGACCTTAGGAATCCTGCCTTGGCACTGTTATAAAGAAGGGCAGTTATTATAACATCCAGCTGGAGGGCAGGACTCAGCTGTCCCTGTACCAGCCATTAGGGAACCAAACCACAGCTTCCTCAGATTACTACTACTAATAACCAGCCTAATAGTGGTAGTATCCAGATTACTCTCATCTTTTATAACATAGGCCAAAAAAGTTTGGGAACCACTGATCTAGCACCACTGGTGTTTTTGCTGTTCCTTGAACACAACATTCCACATCCTGACTCTATGTTTTTTTCTTTTTCTTTGCTTTTAAAACCCTCACCTTCTGTCTTAGAATTAATACTGTGCATCAGTTCCAAGGAAGAAGAGCAGTAAGAGCTTGGCAATGAGGGTTAAATGACTTGCCCAAGGTCACACAGCTAGGAAGTGTCTGTAGTCACATTTGAACCCAGGGCCTCTCATCTTTGGATCTAGTTCTCAATGTTCTGAGCCACCCAGCTGCCCCCTCAATGTTTTTTAAATGACTAACATCCACGCCTGGGATACTCTATTCCAGGGGTCGGCAACGTATGGCTCTCGAGCCATATCTGGCTCTTTTGAGGGCCAGATGTGGCTCTTTCTGCAGGAGCCATAAAGTCAATTTTTTTTCAGGCGCTGTTACAGGAGTGCGCACTGTGAGCACTGTATGGCTCTCACGAAATTACATTTTAAAAAATGTGGCGTTTATGGCTCTCACGGCCAAAAAGGTTGCCGCCCCCTGCTCTATTCCCTCATCATCTCTGTCTCTTAATTTACCTAGCTTCCTTCAAGGCTCAATTCAAATTCCGCCTTTCTGCAATAAACTTTTTTTTTAATTGATTAATTTAGATTACAAGTTACAAGATTCATGTTCTTTCCCTCCCCTCCCCCCCCGCCCCTGTAGCTGATGCGCAGTTCCACTGGGTTTTACATGTGTCATGCAATGTGCTTTCCCTTTGAAATTACTTCCTATATGTCCAGTAGATATCCAGTGTGTGTATGTATATATATATATACACACATAGTTGTTTGTTGTCTCCCCCCATTGGAATGTGAGCTCCTAAAAGCAGAGACTAGAGGTGAAGTCTTCAGAAGCTACCTAAGTCATGGATGTGTTTAAAGCCTCTCAGGTACCCTCAACCTAGTTTAGATCAGAAAGTTTTGCTGGGATGTAGCTGTTGCACATGCTACAGTTTCTTGGAACCACAAGTGAGAATTGGGTGAGGTGAATGAGCATTCCTTAAAAGGGATTCACAAGCATTCACGTCACAGGTGCTTGTCTTCCCTGAATACCCCATATACCCCAAAATATGAGATAAATATAAAAGGATCCCTTGGAGAGGATGACACTATAAGTTTGAGGGATCAGGAAAGACCTCCTAGAGGAAGTGCCACTTGAGCTGGATCTCATTTCTAGGGATTCCAAGAGCCAGAAGATGAGAGGGAGAACATTCCAGACATAGAGAGCAGCCAGTCCAAAGGGTGATGAGAGAGTTCCACCTATCAGGAACAATAAGTAAAACCAGTCTGTTGGGTTAGATAATATGATGGAAGAGAACAGAATGTAAGAAGATTGGAAAGGAAGGGACTCGGCTGTTCAGAGCTTTAAATATCAAGCAAAAAATTTATTTATTTGATCCTGGAAGTAATAGAGTCATTGGAGTTTACTTAGCTAGAGAAGAAGGTAGGAAGACAGTAACATAATTACACTTAAGCTTCAGGAAAATCACTTTGGAGGCTAAGTAGAGGACTATTTATTGATTGTAATTTGGAGAACTAAACCCATGATCAACTACCATTATAAATACAAATATCTACACATATACAGTAAAATCTCACTTATCTAAAATCCAGCTATCTAATAACCTTATTTATCTAGAACAGAGCTGAGAACCAGGACATAAGCAAGTAATGACCTCTCAAGAGAAAAAATAGGCATGCCAATGACCATGCATTTTGTTCACAGAAGGACCTTCTAGGCCTTTCTCAGAACCTATTAATTCTTGAATTAAACAACAGGCTTCATTATCTGGTTTTAAAGTCAGATTAGAAGCAGAAAATGAGAAGGCAAAGAAGGGATATTTCTAACTCTCTCCATCCAAATCTATTCCTTTTATTCTTCTCAGCTCACAAGACTAAGCAGGCATCCTTGGAATTGACTTTGGCAATTCAGACCATTCCTCTATCACCATCCTTCATTAAGCTTCTCTCATTTAAGATTCATTCTTGTACAATATCCTCCCTTTGCAGTCTTGTTGCTATCATTTCCCAGCACGCTAGGACACTGTCCCAAATTTTGCAACTTCTTCAACATTTGCTTCACAGTTTTCTTTTCTATTCATTCTGCTGCCTCAATCTTCAGGAGCTTCAGCATCCAGGTTGACAACATGGCCCCATCATTCCTCCATAATTCTAATGGCTTCTACCTCATTTTAACCTTATACCAACGCAGTCATGTCTTATACCTCATCATATCTCAGAAATGTAACTCCAAGGTATAGAAGTTTTAAGTTTTACTCTAACAACGCCTTTGTACTTTCTACCAGTTCCACTTTCTCCCTCACTCTGTCTACTCTTCAATCAACCATCTAATCTATCAAGAAATCTTTATTAAGCAACTTACTATGTGCTAGGTACGGCAGTGGGTGGTAGGGATGCAAATATGAAAAATGAAACATTCAAGGGCTTCTATTCTATAGCGGAGTCAAAAATTACATATATAGGATTACACAGAATAAATATAAACTCAATATATGGGGAGCAGGAAGACTCAGTTTCCTGAGTTCAATTCTGGCCTCAGTTACTTACTGGCTGTGTGACTCTGGGCAAGTCACTTATCCCTGTTTGCCTCAGTTTCCTTATCTGTAAAATGACTACATTCCTCAAATTGGAAAAGAAAATGACAAACCACTCTTGTATCTTTGCCAAGAAAACCATGAAGAGTTAGATATGACTGAAAAACAACTGCAGAACAACAAAATGCAAATGAAGAAGATCAGAAAAGCATTCCTGTAGAAGTAGTGATTGAGATGCATCTTGAAAAAAGAGAGAGAGTGGGGCAGATAAGAGGCTCAGTAAATGGAGAAATAGGCCTAGAGATGGGAAGTCTGGGTCCAAACAGTTTTTGAATAGGGAAGTAACAACATCCAGACTCCCTCACTCTTCTTATGATGACCATTGAGTCCCTCAGGCCATCTCTAGTCACTTGACTTCATTCTCAGCTTTGACTCTATGTTCTGGCACTTCAATGATTCACTGATTGTTATCCTAAAATCATTTTTTCCCTATTTCAATATCATTTTCCATTCCCTCACCTCCAAATCTTTTCCCCTAAGAAAACTACAATATCCAATTTTTTTATGCCTATTCCAGGGCTGAGTGTCAGCTGCAAAATCAAGATGATTTCACCTACTACAAATCCATTGTAAATTGCTTTGCTTCTGCTCAACTGTACATATGAACATCATTGATATTCTCTCTCATTCTCCCACAGTGCCTATTCTAAATATTTTATTCTTTCCTCTCACAGACAACTACATCCTAGTCCCTACCCTTTTAACAAATGATGGAGTCTTGCATTTTACCCAAAAGATTCCAGGCACCAGGCACAACCTCTCTGTCTCTTTCCTACATTCCTCAAACATTCTCAGTATCATTACCCTCTCTATCCTCCTAGCTTCCAGTAATAAAAGAGATTTTCCAAATCCTAACTATAGTTAATTCCTTTATAAGGCCCTTGATCGCATTCTTTGCCATTTTTCCAAATTCATTTTGTCGTTCAGTCATTTTTTCAGTCTGTCTCCTTTTCATCTATTTACATAAATGCTCAGGTCTCTCCAATTCAAAAAAAATTTTTTTAAAGCTTTCTCTCCCATCTAGTCATTTATCCTATCCATTCTTTTCTACTTCACTATTACATTTCTCACAAAAAAATAGTTTTTTCTTTCATTCTTACATACCTGAGCACTTTACTGAAATTGATATTTCTAAGGTCATCAATGTCATCTTAGTTTTCAAATCTGGTGATGTTTTTTTCATTATTCATCTTTCTTCTCTACTGGTTTTGACAAACCAACTACTCCCTCCTACTGGCTGTTTGTTTTTGTTTTTGGCCTTTTCCTCCCTCAGCTTCAAAGTCTTGCATATATTCCTGGCTTTTATGCTCCTTCATTGTTCCTTCTCTGTCTTTAGACACATATCCTTTGATTCAATTTAACAAGTGTTTATTAAATGCCTTAAAAGAAGTGCCTGCATGACAGACACTGTGCTATGTTTTGATTCATTTGGAGCCTAAAATTTCTTTTCTGATGCTACAACATTATCACACAGCATTATGTACACCAAGTCTGTGTCTAAAACCAGAGAAAGAGAGATCTGACGATGTGTCTTTATACACATCATAGCCCAGCCCTTTTCAACAAGACTATTAAGAGAGGAAATAGAAAAGTTTCAGAAAATAAATGAGAGGGGGGAGGCAGCTGGGTAGCTCAGTGGATTGAGAGTCAGGCCTAGAGATGGGAGGTCTTAGGTTCAAATCCAGCCTCAGACACTTCCCAGCTGTGTGACCCTGGGCAAGTCACTTGAGTCCCATTGTCCACCCTTGCCACTCTTCCACCAAGGAGCCAATACACAGAAGTTAAGGGTTTAAAAAATAAAAAAATAAAAATAAATAAATGAGAGGGCCACCTGCCCCTTCTTCCCCTTTCCTTTCCAATTTAAGCCATTGTTTCAAACACTTTTATACTAGCTGCACTCTTGAATGATTATAATGATGATGGTGGTGATGGGGGTGGTGGTGATGGTAACTAACATTTATCTAAAATGTTTGCAAATTCCATTGAATATATCATCCCATTTTATTCTCTTAACAATCCTTTGGGGTAGGTATTATTATCCAGCTTTACAGATAAGGAAACTAAGGCAGAGAGGTTAGATGAATTGCTTAGAGTCAGATAGCTAGCAAGATTTGAATTCATGTATTTCTGACTCTAAATCCAGCACCTGATCATTTCTGTCATCTTTCTGTCTCATTGTTGGTCTTACCTTACCATGAACAACAATATAAACACATAGTTGCAAATACCACAAGCAACATAAGCTATTATGATGCAAGTTCATACAAGCAAATGTCTATATAGAACATTCACAAACATACTAAGCTCTTTATGCCTACTCCATACACATCTACCATTTCCCCTAACATTTCTGAAACCAATTCCTGTCCTTCAGAGCCCAGCAATAGTCTCTCAGCAACCAACACAACAATCTCCTTCTGAGATCCACAGCATAACAATAAAGTCCATAAAGCTTTCCTCACCCAACTTAATAAAAATCCAAGATCTCTATATGCCCCAAACTGCTAAGTTCCCATCTTGTCTCTTAAAATTCCACAACCCAATAAAGCTCCCTTTTATTCAAATAAGTATCCATCAGTCTTGCCTCTCAGCCTTTCTAAATCAAGAATGTCATCCCTTGAATATCCCCTGACATACTTCAGCTCAATAACTAAGCCTCTTCCCAACCTCTTTGCATATAATTTCTTCTAGCAAAAAAGGACTCAGGAAGCTAAAGGAAGGAAATGAGTAAGCAGGAACTCCAAGATTGAGGGCTACATGTATTACAATCATTACGCTATATAAAGATTGAAATTAATATACAATAAGTAAGTATCATATTTTATAAAGTTTGTTAATAATAAGTAAAGTTAAAAAAAGCTAGCTAACCCAGCTGCAGTTGCAAGAAAAAAAAAAGAGGGAGAGGGAGGAGGTATAGAACTATATAAACAATAACATGAAGATGCAAACATGGGGGTGCAGGGAAAGGGATGCTGAGAGATGAAAGGAATTCTAGGGAACATAGTTCAAAGGGTAAAAATATGTAGTTATCATGATCCCTCCCATGTCCCTCAAGGTCCAAAACTGATAAGAGCCAAGGAGAAACTAAGACCAGCATTCCACCTACGCCCATCACAGCCATAAAATCACACTCAATGCCAGATCAACATTTGATGCTTGGGTCCTCTTTGCTGCTCAGGTACCTTTCCACATTTTTTCATCTCCAGACTACACGATCTTTTGCTAACTGGGCAATTAACTTAACTTCTGTTTGCCTCAGTTGTCTTAACTGTAAAAATAGAGATTATAACAGCACCTTCTTCCCAGATTTGTTGTGAGGATCAAATAAGTTAATATTTGTCAAGTGCTAAGCACAGTGCCTAACACACAGTAGGTGCTTAATAAATGCTTGTTCTTGTTCCTTTTTATATTTCCATATTACCAAAGAAGTTCAAAGTTTTCTATAAATTGTAACATAATACTCAGGCCTCCACACTACATGAAATAATTAAGTAGTTGCATAGGAAACCATCAACCAGAAAGGTCAATTCTAGATCTGAAGACACTGTGCTGTTCCATCCCTCTTTAGATTTGTGTTTCTATCTCCTGCCACAAGGTGGCAATAGTCCACAAAGATAACAGCAATGGAAATACTCTTTGTTTATGAGAATGAAGGTCTTTGGGAGCCATTATTTCACCAAGGCTGGCAACTTCCTAATCAAGTTCAATCATTTTCTGGGGAGAGAATAGGAGACCCTTTCATGCCTGTTACATTATCCAATGCCCAAATAAGTGGTCATTGGCATGGAAGAGGGGTGAGGAGAGGGAAGTTCCAATTATGTTTCTGAACAGAATTAGAGACAAAATTAGATTTGAGAATATTCAAAACAAATTGCACAATCTTGCTCTGATTAAGAAGAGAAAGTAGAATGTTTAAATAGACCTATCTTAGAAAAAGAAATTGAACATGTATAACCCAGAGTGAATTGCTTGCCAGCTCCGGAAAGAATGAGAGAGACAATTTGGATCATATAACTTCTGAAAACTTATGTGGAAATTTGTTATTATGAGTAATTATTGGTAAAAAAATAAATTTTTAAATATGTAATTTTTAAAAAGAAAAAGAAGTTGAACAAGCCATCAATGAGTTTTCTAAGAAAAAAATCCCCAAACTCAGATGGATTCACAAGTCAATTCTCCTAAATGTTTAAGGAATAATTAATCCCAACACTATATAAGCTATTTTTAAAAATAGGCAAAGAAAGAATTCTACAAAATTTCTTCTTTGATACACTGATATCTAAACCAGAGGGAGCAAAAACAGAGAAAGAAAACTATCAATCAATTTCCTTAATGAATATTGAAGCAAAATGTTTAAATAAAATACTAGCAAGGAAATTCTAGCAATATGCCACAAAAATCATACACTATGAACAAGTGAGATTTATACTAAGAATGAAGAGTTAGTTCAATATTAGGAAAGCTACATAAACGGAATTTACATGTCACTAACAATAACAACAAAAATCATATTATTATATCAATAGATGCAGAAAAAGATTTTTAATAAATACCACACCCATTCCTATTAAAAGCACTGGCAAGTATAGAAATCAATGGAGCCTTCTTAAAATGATAAGTACTACCTATCTAAAAGCAAGCTTCAGCTATAACAATAAACTTGAAGCCTTCCCAATAAGATCAGGATTTAAGTAAGGTTATCTATCATTACCATTATTGTTCAGAATTGTACTAAAAATGCTAGTTATAGCAATAAGACAAGAAAATAAATTGAAGAAGTAAAAATAGGGAATGAGGAAACAAAAAATATCACTTTTTAAAGATGATATTATAATATGCTTATAGAATCCTAGAGAATCAACTGAAAAAAGTAACAACTTCAGCAAAGTTGCAGGATATAAAATAAATTCACATAAATCATCAGATGTTCTAAATATCACCAACAACCAGCAAAAAGAGATAGAGAAATTCCATTCAAAGTAACCGCAGACAATATAAAATGCTTTGAAGTCTAAATGCCAAGATGTACCAAGAGATTACATGAACACAATTACAAAACACTTTTCACACAAATAAAGACAGATCCAAACAATTGGAGAAATATTAATTGTTCCTGGGTTAGTCGAGCCAATATAATAAAAATGACAATTCTATATAATTTAATTTACTTATTCAAGGCAGTTTTCATATGAAGAAATCAAGGCTATATATAATCACATGAAAAAAAATGCTCTAAATTGCTCTTGATTAGAAAAATGCAAATTGAAACAATTCTGAGGTACCTCAATGCCTATCAGATTGCCTAATATGACAGAAAATAAAAATTAGAATGCTAGAAAGGATGTGGGAAATTTGGGACACTAATGCACTACTGGAAGAGTTATGAACAGATCCAATCATTCTAGAAAACAATCTGGAACTATACCCAAATGGCTTTAAAACTGTGATACCCTTTGATCCAGCAATGCCACTACTGAGATTGTATCTCAAGGAGATTTTTTTTAAAAGGGAAAATTACCTGTTTGTAAAAAATATATATTTATAGCAGCTCTTTTTGTGGTGACAAAGAAATGGAAACCAAGGGAATGTCCATCAATTGGGGAATGCCTGGAAAAGTTGTGGTGTATGATTGAATGGAATACTATGCTATAAGGAATGATAAGAAGAATGATTTCAGAAAAGCCTGAAAAGACCTACCAAAATTAATGCAAAGTGAAGTGAGCAGAACTAGGGGAATATTGTACCCAGTAACAGCCATATAATATGATGAACATTTATGAATGACAGCTATTCCTAGCAATATAGTGATCCAAGAAAATCCTCAAGGACTCATGATAAGTGTCATCTGCCTCCAAAGAAAGAACTGGTGGAGTTTCAATATAGACTGAAATGTATTATATTTCATTCTATTTCTTTACTTTTCTTTTGTTCAAGTTCTCTTTCACAAAGTGACTAGTAGGAAAAGATGTTTTACATTATTACAAATATAAAATCTATATTAGATTTCTTGCCATCTGAGAGAAGGGAGAGGGAGAGTAAGAATTTGGTTCAAACAAAAAAATACTGTTAAAAATTGTTTTTCCATGTAATTGAGGAAAAAAAATAAAATAGTAAATAATAAAAAAATTCACCTATTCAGTTCCATACCAATCAAACTACCTAAAAATTATTTTATAGAACTAGAAAAAAATAACAAAATTCATCTCATAGTGCAAAAGGTCAAGAATATTAAGGGAATCAATGAAAAAAAATTAAGGAAGAAGGCTTAGCAGTTCCAAATTTCAAGCTATATTACAAAGTGGTAAGCATTAAAATGATAACTAAGAAATAAGAGTGGGGGATCAGTGAAATAGATTAAGTACACAATACACGGTAGTTGTAATATAGTGTTTGATAAACTCCCAAATCCTAGCTTTGGAGGTAAGAACTCAACATCTGACAAAAATTGGTGTGAAAACTGGAAAGATGTTTGGTGGAAAATAAACATAAACCAGCCTCTCACACAATATTACAAGATTAGGTGAAAATGGATAAATCATTTGAACCTAAAGAATGTTATAAGTAAATTCAGGGAGCACAAAAATGTACCTGTCAGAACTACAAATAAGGGAAGTTTGTAGCCAAATAATAGTTACAAGAAATGAAATTGATCATTTTGATTACGTGAAATTAAAAGCTTTAGCACAAACAAAACCAATGTGCCAAAATTAAGAGGAAAACAGGAAATGGTAAAAACTATAGTAAGTTTCTCTGATAAGCTTGTTAATTGGAGAATGGCTAAACAAGTTATAGCATATGATTATAAGTAATATTATTATGCTATAAGAAATTGTGAAGGGGATGGTTTCAGAAAAAAACTAGAAAATGTATATGAACTGATACAAATTAAAGTGAGTAGAAATAATAATCAGCTTTGAATTACTTAACAACTCTGATCAAAACAATTTTCTATGGCAATTCTGAAGGTTTCATGATGAAAAATTCTAACCATCTCCAGAGAAATAATTGGTAGACTCTGAGTGCAGACTGAAGCATACTTTTTTCTTTCTTTCTTGTTCTTGCTTTCTTCTCCCTCTTAACATGACAAATGTGGAAATATGTCTTACATGACTTCATATGTATAATGAGCATTGGATTTCTAGCTTTCTCAATGAGTAGAGAAGGGAGTAAAGAGAGGGAGAGAATTCAGAACTAAAATTAAAAATTTTCAAAATTTTTTTAAAAGGTAATGAAACTATCCTCAACACTTAATTTTCCAGGCCACTAAAGCTTAAATCATTGATATAGTTTCTTTGCCTCCTAATTACAAAAGTATAATATAAAAGAAACTTGAAATTAAGAAGACTCATCTTCTTGAGTTCAGATTAGCCTCAGACACTTGCTAGCTGTGTGTCTACAGACAAGTCATTTAACACTATTTGTCTCAGTCTCCTCATCTGCAAGATGAGCTGGAGAAGGAAATGACAAAGCACTCCAGTCATTTTGCCAAGAAAAGGCCCAAATGAGTTCATAAAGAGATGGACATGACTGAAACAACTGAACAATAAAATACAAAAGAGTCAGTACACTTCTCAGGCTAGGCACATGCTTCTAACTTGTGTGCTACCATGACAAAAACAGAGTCAAGGAAACTACTCCTAGCTGAAATCAATGCTGTTTCCTTGCTGAATTTATTAGCCTTATGTTACTTCTTTGCTGGATGTTAAATGATCTACAGATTGAAGAGCAAATGTTATCTTATTTTTTTAATTCTTACATTTGGTCTTGAAATCAATAATCAATAAGAGCAGTGACAATTGTTAAATGACCTGTCTAGGGTCACACAGTAGGAAGTGCCTAAGGCCAAATGTGAACCCAGGACCTCCTATCTCCAGGACTAGCTCTCTATCTGAGAAGTCACCTAACTGCCCCCCAAATTTTATCTTGATTTCCAAAATGGTAATAGAGAATAGAGTCTACAAACTATAGGCTAGTGGGCTTGATTTTAATTTTCAATCACTTTCTAGGATGTATTATTAATGGGGGGATAGTGAACATATGAAAAGGCAGCAGTAATTATAAAAAAGCAAGCATGATTTCAAGAACAAATCATGCAAAAATAACCTGATTCACTTTTAACAGAATTATTAGACTGATAAATCAAGGGAATGCTGTACAACTGACATAATTTACCTCAGTTTTAGGAAAGCATTTGACAAAGTATTTTATGGTATTCCTGTTAGAATGTAAACTGCTTAGGAATAGAAGTTGTTTCATTCTTTGTACACTCAGACACTAGCTCAGGGTCTGGTACAAAGCGAACACTTAATAAATGATAATTAATTGACTGATTATGTATGAAATAGAGAAATAGGAGGTAGACAATGGTAGACACTAGGGGGATTTAGGACCAGTTAAATGACACAAAGAATTGCCATTAATTGTTAAATGTTACCTTTGAAGAATATCTTTAATGAAGTGCCCAGGGATCTGAGCCTGTCTTCCTGCTATTTGAAATTTTTTTTTATCAGTGATGTGGATGAAGACATTTGATGGAAAGCTTATTAGACTTACAAGTGACACAAATATGGATAGTTAACTGTATGATAGAATCAGGACTGAAAAAAATCTTCACAGACTACAACATTAGGCCTAACTGAACAAAATAGAACTTACTAGGAAGAGGTATAAAATTTTATACCTCAGTTCCAAAAATCAGCTTCCTAAGAATAGATTGAGAAAAACAATAGTTCTGAAAAAGGTCTGGCAGTTTTAGTGGACTGAAAACATTATATGAAAGGTAATAACAAGGAGAGTTAATTTATATCTAGCATTAAGATTTGTAAAGTGCTTTATGTGTATTATTTTGTAGTCTCATATATAGTTCTCATGAGTTATGATTTTATTATCTTCATTTAGAAACTGAGACTGATGGATGATGGAGATCAAGTGATTTGCCCCCAGTTAGTATATTTCTGAGGCAAGAAACAAACAGAGATCTTTCTGATGCTAAGTCCTGTAAAAAGATGAGGGCACCAGGGATGTAAATGTGTCCTAATGGTTTGTGGGCACACACACTGGGTTGAATGAGAGACAGGACCAGCCAGGATAGGGAGATCAAGAATCAAGAATGGCAGTTAGCCCCAACTGTCACTGTGCCCACTCTAGGCCAGGGTCTTTGGAACCAGCAGGCAAGGTAAAGGGTTTTAACAGTTTTAATTATGATTTACTAAATAAAGACGGGATAGGGGATTCTACACTTAGAAACCTAAAGGGCAAAACCAAATGGGCAAGGGGAGGTCTTGTCTACTCTAACTCTAATTGACCTAGGCCAGGCAGGGCTCAAAGGAACAGTTCTGGAGTCACTGGGAAGGCTGCTTCAAACCTGGTTCCAGCCAGGTTTGACCAGCACAGTTAAAGGGCCTGAGGGTGGCTTTGAGGGTTCTCACGGTAATCCAAAGATGATCACAGGATGCCAAAAACCAAGGTGGTCCAAGGTATGCAAGTAGAGAGAGTGTGCTTGAGATGCTGTCCACCAGATCCCAAACTCCTCCTCCACTTGGTGCAGCTCTGCAGGTCTTGTCCACTTGCTGAAAGCCACCTCCATTCAGGATCCCAGGGAATCAGGATGCAGGTCTGAGATCTCCCAGGGCTAGCAACAGTTTGTGCCAACCACTAACGGAGACTCTCTCAGAGCACAAGCAACTTCCTGCTCCTTTATTCCATCTTGGAATGATCCAGCCCTTCCTGCTAGGTCCATATAACCTATATGTAAAACTAATACTAAATGATCTTCCTCACAACAGTCCAGTGCTCTGTCCACTTAGTGGTCTCTACTATTAGGCTGAATTGAATTAATCAAGAAATCCTAAACTGATATATTGATGTATTCTGCCCTCATCAGACCACATGTAGGGTCTGGACTATTGAGTTTAGGACTGGATGCTACATTTTAGGAAAGACATTAGGAATCTAGAAAGTGTCCTGAAGAAGATAATCTAAATGGTAAAGAGCTTTGAGATTTGAGGACTGGTTGAAAAAATTGCGGTTATTTAACTTGAAGAAGAGGAGGTGTGAATCTGGGGAGAAGATATTAGTATAGCTATTTTCAATATTTGTCTACATGACTGTAGTCTTATTCCTCCTAACTAGGATAGAACATGGAACAATGGATGAAAATTAAAGAGAGGCAGATTTTTTGGTTTGATGTCAAAAAAAACTTCCTAACAATTAGAGCTATCCAAAAATGAAATGTACTGCCAAAGTTAATAGATTAGGAAACACTAAAGGTTTGTAAAGCAATATCTGGATGATTCCATGTCTGGTTTGTTCTTCTTCTTGTATGAACTGGCCTTTGAAGTCCTTTCCAACTGTAAGAACAATGTTGTAATCCTGTGATTCAATTGCAAAAGTTCATATGTAAATGTAATACATGATTGATCTTGTCATCACCATAAAATAGTATTATATTTAAGGGCTTATTGACTAAATCTCTGAAAAGTGAAATGGAAATGGTAGTATACTTGTCTATAATTTCCAGACAACTTGGGTTTGAGGACATTAGTAACTCTCTTTTAAGGCACCTAGTTTCAAAACCTCAGAAGAATTTTTGATTCAATAACTACCTTCCTCCCCAATATCTAATAAAGTACCTATTTCTATTGATTTTATGTCCAAAACACCAACATTATTCAGACCTTCCTTATCTCTTACATGGACCATTATAATAGCCTCTTAAGTGACCTTCTGACTCCAGCATCTCCCCTCTCTAATTTATCCTGTACAGAGTTGCCAATATCTTCTTAAAATATACTTCTGGCTATGTCACTTCCTGCTCAAAAATCTTTTGTGGCTTCTTTTTTGCCTCTAAGATGACCTACAAACTCCTCTGTCAGCATTTAAAGTCATTCATAATCTTAGTCTAGTTATCTTTTCAGATTCATTTCATATTATTTTATTATTCTGTTTAAACAAGACTGTATTAATAATGTTCTCCCAATTATGAAGTTTCATAGTTCTCACATTTGGATATTTGTATAGGTTGCTGCTCATTTCTTGAATGCAATTCCTCCCAATCAAAGTCACCAGGTCCTGTCTCTAGAGAATCACAAGCAAAATAGCCTGCATCACTGTTTGGCTTACAGCCACCTGGATTACATAGTCTCAATATCAACAGCCTCTGCCTCCTTTAATAAACTCCCTCTCCCCTACAGTAGATTTCACTGATGAAGCTGCTCTTGTCCTTCCCTCAGCATGCTTGCTCATTCCTCTCCTCTTTGGAAGTTTCAGATCTCCCTTCTTTTAGGATAAGGAGAATGACCTTTCATCATGGTCACCAAGTGAGATAGTATAGAAAAGAAAGAGAAGACTAAGAATTGTCCCTTTGGGGATATCCAAGGTCAATGGACATGAATTGGAGGAAGATTAAGAATAGTGTTCTGAAGAATGATCAGAAGGGAGGAGAGGAGGCAAGAGAGAGGAGTTTCATAAAAATATACAGAGGAGACTGTCCAGGAAGAAAAACATTCAAATGCTGCCAATAGGGCAAAATGGATGAGCATTGAGAAAAGACCATCAGACTTGGAAATTAAGAGATCATTGGTAACTTTGAAGAGAACAGTAGCCATTGAATGATAAGGTCAGAAGCCAGATTGAAGTGTTAAGAAGAGATAAGAAGAAAGGAAATGGAAGCATCAGTTGTAGACTTTTCAAAGAGTTTAGCTGAGAAGGGGAGAGAGGTAAAGGATGATTACTAGTAAGGATCAAGTGAGGGTTTTATTTTATTTTTTTTAAGATGGGAAAGATATGCTCGTGTTTTTATGTAGCAAGGAATCAGTAAGTAGACAGGGAGAGACTAAAGATAAGAAAGAGAGCAGGAAGGTAGTAGAGTCAATCTACTGGAGAAGATGAGATGGGATAGAATGAAGGGTGATGTTCAGGATTTATTGTGGCAAAGAAAAGAACTACCTTTTCAAAAAAAAAGGAATAAAAGAAGAAATAGTAGTAGAATACACATTTGAGTATGATGAGATAAGATGAGGGGAAGAGGGAGCTTTCAGCAAATAATCTCAATTTTTTCAGTAAAGGCCAGATCTTTATTATGCCTTGTCTTGCTAAGAGGGTAAGGTACACAGATGCCAGGGGAGGACTGAGGAAGGATGAAAAGGGTTGGAATAGCCCCTGTGATGAGATAATTTATCTATTTTTGTTGTTGAGTCATTTCAGTCGTGTCCAACTGGATTGCCATTTCCTCCTCCAGGTCATTTACAAATGAGGAAACCAAGGCAAAAAAGGTTAAATGACTTGCCCAGAGTTACACAGCTAATAAGTATCTCTGAAGCCAGATTTTTAACTCAGGAAGATGTCTCCTGACTCCAGGCCCTGTACTCCCTTTGATTAGGGAAATGTAAAAGAATTCCTTTCTTCCAGGGAGGGCAGTTGAGATTATGTAACATAAATTTATAGTGGACCCAGTTAAACATTTGTGATTTTCTCCAGCTCTGTTTGGCAGCACATGAGTAGGAGCAAAGGCAGCAGATGGTGGGAGTGATCTAAGTTATATTTATAGTAGAGACGCCCTTTCTCCTAATATTAGGATCTTTATTGCACTGATAATATGCTTTCAAGTCTAGAAACTGGATCATGAGAATTTGAGAGTTCAGCTGGAAATTCAAATAACAAAAAAAAACTTAGGATACCTTTGGCCTTTGTTTTGTCATGAAGACTATTATGAGATAACCAATGCCTACCTGTGCAAAGGATGAGCTCCTGGTCTCTGGGAAAGTTTTCTAGAGTCTATCCTACCTTATGAGAGAAAATCCTTTCTCTTTGAAAGCAGCTATGGAATATTAGATGCTTTGACAACTCTTTTTCTTCCTCATTCGCGCCTTAAAACAATTATAATATCCATAGTTTCCAAAGCAGATGTGGAGGTAATAGACAACAATATCTCGCTTTCCCCCATCAATCACTGCCCTAAAATCCCTGGGAAGTGAAGAAAATTAGTTGCACAACAGAAGTTGGATTTTTCTTCTATTACAAGGGACAAGCTAGAGAGCCATCTTTATTGTTGCAATAAATATTGCAAAAATGTTGCAATAAATATTGTTGCCACCATCTCCATCCCAATTATAAAAGCTGATTTTACACTGTGGATCTCTACAGAAAGAACAAATAGAGAGTGCAACTAGGTGGCTCAGTGGATAAGGAGATGAGAGATCCTAGACTCAATCTGATTTCAGATACTCCCCAGCTGTATGGCCCTGGGCAAGTCACTTAACCTCAATCACATAGCTCTTAATAGCTTTTATGCCTTGGAACTGATACTATTGATTCTAAAACAGGAGGTAAAGGTTTAAAGAAGAAAATCAAACTGAGGCTTCCTAAGGCATAGATTTGAGAACTTATAGTACCCACCTTCTCTATTAAGGTTATATTTACAATCACTTGTAAAGAATATCCTTCAAAAAATCTTATTTTGATCTGCACATTTTGCCTATGGTTTCTCTTTTCCCTCTCTGTTATAGGACAGGACTAGATCTATGATTTCATTGCCATGAGGAAGCTCTTTCTATTGATTCCAATCAGTTGTTGTTCTCTGTCTCTGAGAACTGCCACCAGCACAAAGGCTAAATTTCATTTGCTCAGGGTCAGACTGTCTATATGTGTCAGAGACATGGCTGGTACCCACGTCTTCATTACTCCAAGTTCAGCTCTCTATCTACCAAACTATATTGACTCTAGCTTAATATCTTTTCTAAAATGCAGTACCTAAAAGTGAACTCAAAACTCCAAATATGAATCTTCTGATTCCTGGTTTAGGGCTCTTAGTCCTGCTCCAAATTGCTTCTTGTTCCACCTCCTATATGTTTTCACTGTTCTCTGTCCCAATAGCACAATATATTTTTCTCAGGATGTAAATTTAGTTTCTTTGAAAGAATTAAATTCAGTGCTAATTTTATTCTTTCAAAGAAATGCCCCCCCCATCTCTGTCTCTCTGCGTTTCTTTTTGTCTCTTTCTTTCCTTCTTACTCTCTCCCTCACCCCTTCCTTTTCTCTCTTTCCCTGCCCACCCCTAACTTTGCAGGTGGTATGAGTCATTTAATTAGGAGATCATGAGTCACTACCATCAGAAGGCTCTAGCAACCCTCTGGGCCAGAGCTCACAGCCTATCAGTAGGCATCTCAGCTACAAAAGAGCAAGCTCAGTATGGTTAAATTTATCCAGAGAGCATTGCCTTTAATGTTTAACTCACTTGCTTAGGGAACTAGCAGTAGCAACTAAAGCCAATATATTCTCCAATGTTCTTTTCCTCTCTAATTAGCTGTTTTCATTGATTATTCAATATGCTTAGTACAAAGGAAAAGTGTTCTATAATGAAATGGGCACCTGTTCCAAGGGTCAGAGAAGTGCATATATCATGTCTTCTGTTTTTCTGCTATTTGACCTTGGGAAAGTCATTTAAATTCCTTGACCTTCAATTTCATAAGCTAAAAAATTGAGATCAGAATATTTCTGCTACTTGACAGACAGAGCTGTACCTATAATAGGACAAAAGGACTTTGCCCTAAAGCACCAGAATTCAGAGGAAACAAAAATTTATAATTGAGTTTAACAATTGGTTACTAAAAATAATTGTTTAAAATAGTAAGCTACCAGATGCTGGACATTTTGAATAACACCCATCTGTATGCCACATAAAAACTAATTTCTCTTCCCACTCTTTTTAATTTGTCTTAATTCCTTCTTATATTACTTTTATATCATGAATTACAAAGTTAATTTGAAGGCTCATTTAACATTGTTTGCCCTGCCTAGCCCCAGGCATACTGCTTGCCTCAGTTGCCAAAACTGCTAGTTATGATGACTCATAGAACTGGAATTTTTTTTCCAATCAATGAAAATCCATCTTCTCTCCCTCCTTATTACCCTGCCTTCACAGAGAATTTTTTTTTAAAACCTTATACAAATATGAATAGTTTATCAATATAAATTTCTTAACTGACTATATCTATGACTCCAGTCTGCACTCTAGATTCTAGATCTATCACCTCTCTATCATGAGACGGGTTGTATGTTTCATCATGAATGCCTTCACTCTCCATCAATTAATATGTCTTCTCAGGTATCTCCGAAACCATCTGCTTCATCATTTCTTACAGTACAATCATATTTAATCAAATTCATATTTCATAACAGGTTCTAATCTTTTGTTTCTTTTAAAACCCATTTCATATTCCACCATTCTTAAAGTTTGTTTTGTTTATAGATAATCCCTATCTTAATCTATTCTCTTCTCTCTCTTTTTCCTCCTGTTTTCCTGTCCATATAGCTGGTGCCTTTTATTTCTCCACTCTGTGTTTTATTATTTAAAAAATAACTATAAATTTAAATACATTCTCTAGAGAAGTTTAGTCTTGACTTTTGTTATAAAAGAAAGAGGGGTAATCTGGATACTACCACTATTAAGCTAGTTATTAGTAGTAGTAATCTGAGATATTAATCTGAGAAAGCATTGGTTTGGTTCCCTAATGGCTGGTGCAGGGACACCCGAGTCCTGCCACCCAGCTGGATGGTATAATAACTGCCCCTTCTTTATAACAATGCCCAGGAAGGATCCCTAAAGGTCAATGGATGGGTAACCCTTTCAGGTCCCGCCTGGGGTTGATTGATTATTGGCATTGGGCTCTATCAGCCTTGGATAACTTTCATCTGACTGTGTTGCTCCCTCCCCAGAGTGGTGATGGAATGACTACTCCAGGAAGGTACTTAATATCTTTATCTATGTTGTTTAACAAGGGACAGGAATGAACAGGAATGGGTTGGGGAATAGGTGACCCTGTCATTAAATCTATGACAATAATCTCTCAGGACTGTAGGCTGTTCAGTAATGCTGGGCTTGTTCTTCACTTCCTCTGGCTCAGCCTGGCCACAGCCAAACCAGAGTAAGCAAACTGTTTGGATGACACAAATGTTGATGATTTCTCTCAGCTTCTTACTGCTAGTTGTTTGCCAGTCCTACAGCCTTCAGGAAATTCCACCCTTTACCACCCTCTTCTTCTTCTCCTACCCACTTCCCGGATCTCTTCACCCCCTTTACCCCCCCGCCCCAGGCCCTGGGATACCTAAATATCTAGAGATGGTTTAGGTGCCTAAATATCTAGGGATTCAGAGAGAATCAGAGGATCCACAGGTCAATCAGTGTTCAAGATCAAATGTCCAAGGCAAGAGTTTAGGCAAGGCTCAGCCAAAGCGAAGCCAAGGTCCCAAAAGACAAAGGGGTCCAAGGGTCCCTGTCAGGGGGCTCCCAAGGTATTTATATCCTTTCTGGCCAACTGCCTTTCCTCCTGTCCTCATGGCCTCTGGGAACATTCCGATGTCCAACTGTCTTCACCTGTCAATCAAGGTGTGACTCTCAACTCCTAGAGTTTGAAAATGACACTTTAGAATATTACATATCAAGTTATTAATTCCTTTATAATGGTGGTTGCTAATTCTTGAGTGATCCTGACTGTCTTCGGTGTTTGGATTCTTTCTTTCTGCAGGCTTAAAGTATTTTTCTTTTTAATATATTTTTATTTCATTAAATATTTCCCAATTGCACATAAAAAAATTAACATTCATTTTTGTAAATTTTTAGTTTCAAATTATCTTGGGCAGGAAAAATGTCTCACTCTTACCTTCTGTCAACTCTGCCACTCCAGTTCAATTTGAGGTGTTACTTTAATGTTTGAAAAGAATGTTAGGAGAGCTTGGCTGAATGCTTCCTGAACTCTGTTATCCTGTTTCTCCCCAACTCACCCCCAATTGTAAGTATTTTTCTTTTGATTTGGGGATCCTGGATTTTAAGCATATCATCCTTAGGTATTTTCATTTGGGGGTTTCTTTTAGGAGGTGACTAAAGGATACTTTCTATTTCTATTTCTATTTTATTCTCTGCCTCTAAGACATTTGGGTGATTTTCTTTCATGACTTCCCAAAATATGAAATCTAGTCTCTTTTTTGGTTATGGCTTTCAGGTCATCTAATGCTTCTTAAATTATTTCTCCTGGATCTATTTTCTAGGTCGCACGTTTTTGCTATAAGATTACTTAACATATTTTTCTATTTTTTCAGTCTTTTGACTTTATTTTATTGTTTCTTGTTTCAAGGAGTTGTTATTGTCTATTTGGTCAATTCTAATTTTCAGAGAGTTTGTTGTTTGGGTTAGGTCTGTTTTTTCTCTTTCTGAAAATTTCTATAGTTTTTATTCCTTTTACATTTCCTCTATTGCTCTCATTTCTTTTATAAAAACATTTTAAACTATTAAAAAATTCTTTCTTTATCTTTTCCAGAAATTCCAGTTGAACTTGTCATTAAGCTTATTTTTTCTTTGAGTCTTTGCTTATAAATATTTTAGAGTCATTCTTTTGGTTCTTGAGCATCTGTGTCACTATAACAGTTTTTTATGGTACCTTTCTTTTCTGTTTGCCCATTCTTTCAGTCTACTTCTTGACTTTGATCTTTATGTTAAGATGGAGCTCTGTGTACTTCTGAAGGGAAAATCTGGGTTGAGCTTGTATCCTCTTGGATCCTGCTGCTGCTTTCTTTAGGCTACTTAATATTGGGTTATTCCAGAATCACAGAGATGGCTCAGGCTAAGGACCTACAAACTTCCAGTGCTCTCAAACTAGTCTGATATGGGCAGATTTCCCTGATAGTTACCCTCATGGTCTAAGCTCTGAACATTCATTGGTCCTGATGTTAGAACATACTGTTTCTGCTTGCTTCTAAATTTATTCCTTACTCAATTACAACCCAAAGTCCATGGTCACTCCTCATTTCCTGACATTATCCTATAGGGGCAGGTTCTTTTTTCATTTCACCCTTCTGTGACCTATAACTGGGTTGTGAGTGGCAGAGCTGCCAGTTGTCACCTATTCCTGTACCCTGTATAAGGTCAGTCCTCTGTATGCCAAATCCAGGACCTTTTCTTGCCCTGGTACCTAGCTTCCTCCCATGCTAGAATGCTTTGCACAGAGTCTCTGGCCTCAATGCCCACAAATCTTTCTGTCTGACTCCCTATGTCAACCTGGGTTGGAAAGGTGCCTCATTATGATTTTCTTGGAATTTCTGATCAGGACTCAGTCTAATTCATTTTCTCAATTCGTGTGGAGAGTTGTGGGAAAGGGGCCAGTTGTACTTCTTTCTGATGACATGATTGCCCACAGGACTGGTATGGTATGGAAAATATTCTATAACTTTACTTAGTGATAAAGAGTCATACAAAAGTTATCTATATTTTTTTTAAGTAACAAAGAATTCAAAACAAAATAGATTCCCCCTGTTTAGAGAATTGCCAAAAAATTGTGGCATATAAATGTGAAGGATTATTATAGCAATCCTAGGAGAATACCCTTGCCTCCAGAATGACCCATCCCTGCTTTGGTCCAGGAAATTATCTTTTCATACCCTAGTTTCTCATTAACCATATCTTTAGCCACTGTTATGCTGTGTCTAAATGAATTGATGAAGTATCTCTAAGTAAAGAGTAAGCTGTTATTTCTTTGCTTCTTCTCCAAGTGCAAAATTAGTCATAATTTTTCAGAATTCAGTTTTGTTTTGTTTTCTTTTAATTTACATTTCTGTAACCATTATGTATAATACTTTATTGATTCTATATCACTTCCTATTTGCCTTCCCATATTTACATAAATTCTTCATCATCTTCCTTATTTATGGTGTTGTTATTATAGTCCTCACATTTATATACTACACTTGTTTGGCAATTCCCTTAACAGGGGGAATCTATTTTGTTTTTAATTCTTTGTTACTACAGAAATTTATAGATTACTTCCGTAGTTTGGCCCACTTCATTTACATCATCTCTTGTCTCTTCTTCAGGGAGCCTTTTTCTTCAGATAAAGAAAATGAAGCTTGGCTAAGTTACTTTCTTGTAATTATATAACTATTGTCAGAAACAAGACTTGAGCACTCGTGATTCTGAGTACTACATTGTACTACATCTCTGACAGTGCTTCAAGAACCACACAACACTGTCACACCATACTATTCAAAGAAACTCAACAGTATACATTTGGTTCACTTTAGGATTGAAAACAATGTTTTCCAGAACCCCTGAAGCATGTAATAGCAGGAATTTACTTGGATAACTATTAAATCTTTATGGAAGTTGTTTCTAATTAAATGAAGGCTTCTTCTATTTATCCTGGAGAAAATAAATTGCTCTAGGAATGCAAAAAAAAAAAAGTTGAAGGAGAATACAAGAGAAGGACTTCTGGTTAAGATAATAGCATCATAGGTCATGAAGGGGCTCAGATCTCCTCTATACATCTCTAGTAAACACATATTTCTAGTAAGTTTTTGTTATTAATGTACCAGATTACATCATGATCAAGAGACCCAAAGAGAAAGAAAACTAATGTCCTTTATTTGGCTCAGAACTGCACAAAAACAGCCATAAGAGACCAAAGGAACTCTCTACTATGGAAGCCAGTGTGAGAAAAAGGGAATTAATGAGAATCCTATAAGAATTCTAACCAGACATGCTCCAGGGATACCTGAAACTTAAATCATTCTCTTCCTATGGATCAGGAAATCTGGAGAATTTAGACAAGGAAGTTCCAGGAAGATTAGAAAGTGCTGATTCTGACAACTATACACATAAGGTGGGAACTAGCATTTTTCTGGCTGGGATGACATAATGGGTCCAAAAGTACTTTTGTGCTATAACTCAAGACACTCCAAAGAACTGTGTGGAATGGAAATTGAGAGAATCTTGAAAATATCAAAGTATACCCTCTTTAACCACTATTAAAAAATATGACTGGGGAAACCCATCACTTAAAATATAATGCTTTATTGAGAGAGAAATTGGGGTCACTGTCTCAAGTCATTGACCCAAGACAAATGCACCCCCCAAGGATTTACAGAGAAAATGCAGAGGACTGGCTCAAATCAGTGACCAAAGACAAATGCCCAAAAATTCACAGAAAAAAAGTCCTTATTTATAGAAGAATACAGCCAGAATCAAGACTCCCAGAAGGGATTATAACATTTTACAATGGTTTGAGACAGAATGTTGAATAACTTTACAATGGTTTTACAGTGGACACATTCAAGTTAATTAATATCTTCAGGAAATTGGAGAATAGCTTTACAGTGGATACATTCAAGCATTTTAACATTTTAAAGAAATGATCAGGAAATTGGAAATAGGTACAAAGTGAAGAGTTTGGGACTGGATTATCTGAGAGGGGCTAATGTAAGGACCAGCCCCACCTTTGGGCTTGCTGTCCTGAAAGAAGTTTCAGATATAATAGGAAAGACTTCCAAGACAAAAGGGTATTCAATATTGGCACTTAAGATTTGATTCTGGGTACTTCAGGGTCTCAAACAAACTCCAAACTCCAAAAGACCCAACCCAACGTTGTCCTGCTTGAAGGAGGAGGCAGGGTGACTCTGTAAGAGAAATGGATAGGGAGAAGGGAGGGAACCAGCTTTTAGGTATTAATAGCTTTTAATAACTTGAGAATAACACACTAATTTCTCATTCCACAAAGGACCATGAAGACTAAAGGATTAAAAATCTCAGATGATCTAGGTAGACATGTAACCTGTCAGTACTCTAAGCTCAGACACAGCAGGGGAAGGGAGAAGTTAATAGCAAGAACCCAGAAAATTAAAGTCAGGATGAGATAAGGCCTGCCCACCCTAAGAGTGCAGGAAGAGGGAGATTGTGGGAAAATAGCAGAATAGGGCAAGAGATTATCTTGCTCTTCAAATTCCCCCACAAATAATTTAAAAATAATATCTCAGAGTGAACTTTAAAGCAGCAGAAATAGTTAAGATTTGGAATGAAAGTCCTCTAATTGAGGACAACTTGGTGTAAGATAAAAAATTAATATCTAAATACTCCAAGTATTATATTTAATAAGACTTATTAATAATAACTTGAAGTAAAAGGAATAAAAAGACAAAATTAAAAACCTGAGTAAAGCCAGCTTTCCCGGCCCCGCACTTGGGGAAAAAAAGAAAACTAAATTAAAGGAATAAGAATGGGCAAAGAGATATTAAAAGTATCTTTTTTGCAGACAATATAGTAGTACATGTGAAAAATGCTAAAATTCAACTAAAAAGTTAGTTGAAACAATCATTTTAGCAAAGTAGTAGGATACAAAATGAATGGGATAAAATCTGTGTCTTTCTGATAAGAATTGCTAAGAACCTAGATAGATGTTAGTATTTTCACTTCCTTTTAGAACCAGCTTGCCTCCTCCAAAAACAAATCCTTGGCCTTTCACATTTCAAAGACCTTGAGGGATGGAATAACTCACAAACCATCAAATCTTGTAATCTACAGCCCAGTATGTCTACAAGCCAGTAATTCACTCATCTTTTAACTAGATGTCTAACTCACTTATCTTGTACAACCCAATGATTTACTTATCTTTTCTAGTAAGGCAAACCAGTAATTCACTTATCTCTAACAACCCAATAATTCACTTATCTTTTAAAAATGTCAAAGAAGATATGACATCTGACCGGAACAAAAGTTGGGAAGTGGGAGGAAGGAGGAGTTTCTTTGATTGGAGACTATCAATTGAATCTTTGGACTCAATACTTTGACATTCCTTAGGCATCAAAAGCTGGGGGATTTCCCTTTCATGAAGGAATAAACTGTTATCTTCTACTTTAGCTTCTGAGCTCCATGTTTGTGAATTTATTTCAGTGGTGGGGTCCACTGTCTGTGACCCCGTCCCACACACAAAATAAACCCACATCTAATACCCCATTTAAAATAACCATAGGCAGAATAAAATACTTGGGAAAATGTCTGCCAAAGCAAATCTAGGAATTACATGGACATAATTATAAAACATTTTTCATACAAATAAACAGATTTGAATAAATGGAGAAATGTTAATAGTTCATGGGTTGGCAGAGCCAATATAATTAAAATGACAATCCTATCTAAACTAATCTACTTATTCAATGTATTTAACTTAAATTACCCCAAAAAAACCCTTTATTGAATTAGGAAAAACAATAGCAAAATTCATTTGGAAAAACAAAAGGTCAAGAATATCAAAAAAATTAATGAAAAATTATAAAGGAAATGAATAATGAAAAAAGATAAAGGAAGTCTAGCAGTACTAGATTTTAAAATAGATTATAAAGCAATAATTATCAAAACTATCTGGTACTGGCTAAGAAGAAAGAAGTAGAAGCCAGTAAGAAGGTTGTTCAGTGGAACAGAACAGATATACAATAAACAGTGATAAAATATTATATTAATCTTGTTTGATAAAAGTAAAGATCTAAGCTTTGGGGATAAGAATTCACTATTTGGTAAAAACAAACAAACAAACAAACAAAAACAAAACCCAATTATTGAGAAAAATAGAAAGTAGGGGGCAGCTAGATGGCTCAATGGATTGAGAGTCAGGCCTAGAGACAGTTGGTCTTAGGTTCAAATCTAGCCTCAGTCACTTCTTAGCTGTGTGACCCTGGGCAAGTCACTTAACCCCCATTACTTAGTCCTTACTGCTCTTCTGGCTTACATTCTTGGTTCTAAGACAGAAGATAAGGGTTTATAAAACAAAATGCAAAAACTGGAAAGCAGTCTAGCAGAAACTAGGTACAGACCAATATCTTATACTATTTACCAAGGTAAGATCAAAATGTATATATGACCTAGACATAGGGTTTGTTATAAGCCAAGTAGAAGAACATGGAACATATTACCTGTCAAATTTGTGGATAGGAGAATTAATTTTTTTTTAAAGAAAGATAGAAAGCATTGTGAGATATAAAATGGATAATTTTGATTATATTAAATTTTAAAATGTTTTGTACAAATGAAACTAATGTAGCCAAGATTAGTAGGAAAGAAGAAAATTGGGTGGTAGGAGGGAATTTATAGACAATTTCTTAAAGTTCCTATATCTCAAATATATAGAGAACTTTATAAATTTATAAGCATATGAGCCATTGTAATGATAATTTGCACAGCAATATGGAAAGCAAGATGATGACCAGTTACCTGATTAGAACATAGAATGAACTGAGCCTGGCAGGAGGTGGCATGTGCCAAGACAGTTGAGGCTCAGGTATATAAGGAAGGATTTGAACTGGGAGATCCATCTCAATCTGAGATTGGGTTTTGGGGAAGTGGGTGGTGGTGGTGAGGGCAGGCCATAGGTCAGCCTGACTATCTTCAATTCAAATGCCATCATTATCATCATTAGCTTAGTTTCTTAAGGATTTCCTATTTCCCTCCTTCCCAGTCATTACCCTATTTTCCCTCCTAAGCCTATTAACATTAAATCTTCAAACTTACCTAGATTTGGTGTCATCTCTATCTTGGAGCTTAGTGATTATATCCTTGGGATATTTGAGGGAAAGGAGAATTGTATCAGTTATAGTAAATATAATTCTCAGTCAACTTAGCCCATCTAGGCCAGAATAGTCAGTTAGAGGTAGCTGTAAGATTCTAATCACAGATTCTTCATCTGGCTGGCTATTCTGGAACACTGTTATATCTGAAGTTAAGTTCAGTAGATTCCTAACAACTATTGCTGTGGGGTCCTTTGTGTTTCCCTATCACAACTTAAGTGTTTCACTCAGGTATCACCCACACACTCAGCTTCAGCTCCCCATAACACCAGGATCATTATAACACCACCCCCCAAATTATAAATGATCAAAGGACATGGACAGAGTAAAAAAGCTATACATAGCCTGATTAGTGAATAGAGAAATTCAAATAAAAATACCTCTGAGGTAATATCTCACACCTATTAGATTAGTTAAAATGATAAAAGAGCAAAATGACAAATATCGGAGAGGTTGTGACACACTAATAATACATTGTTGGTGGAACAGTGAATTGATTTTGGAGAGCAGTCTGGAATTATGCCCAAAGAGTTATGCAACTGTATATACTCTTTGACCCAGTAATATCACTAGTAGGTCTATTTCCCAAGGTGATCAAGAGAAAAGGAAATGAATCTATTTGTTCTAAAATATTTATATTGGTTCCCTTTGTGGGGGCAAATAACTGGAAACTGAAGGAATACTCATCAACTGGGAAATGGCTAAACAAGTTATAGTAAGTAATTGTGGAGGAATACTATTTCACCATAAGAAATGATGAACAGGCTAATTCTTTTTTAAATGTGGAAAAACCTACATGAAATCATGAAGATCAAAGTGAAAAGAATCGAGAGAACATTATATACAGCACCAAAAATAATGCTTAAAGAATTACTGTGAATGTTCACCTCCAGAGAAAAAACTGATAAATAGAAACATGAATGACAGTTTTATTTACACATATATTTTTGCCAAATGATGCTTTCTGGGAGGAGGGGGGGATACCTGGGAACATTAGTGGAACAAACAAATAAATACTTTAAAAATAAGAGCATAGGAAAGGGTATGCTTTGCCCTGGCACAAAATTCAAAAACAGGAGTTGAAGCTAGAGATTGGAGTTTAAAGAAGACATCAAATATTATGAAGAACTTCTATGATCAATAATCGAACATTTAGTAAGCACCTACTATGTGCCAGGTACTATGCTAACTGCTGGGGATACAAATATGAAAAAAAGGAATAGTCCTTGCCCTCAAGGAATTTACAATCTAATGAGAGAAGATGACACACAAAAGAAAACTGAAAAGGGGAGAAGTGAAGAGCAGAGAGAGAGAGAAAAAGTACCCAAGCATGGGGCCATGATAGAAAGGTCCAAGAAATCCAAAATATGGGAAATGAGGAGGTATCTGTCTTGTCTCTCCTCTTTAAATGGAGTTTGAGAAGTTCATGGCTCCACATTCTAATCAGAGAGGCAGAATGGGGTATGAATAAACTGTGAATACCAAGATGGATTGGATTCAAAAGATGATGAGATTTCTCAGGGGTGTCTTTACTAAGCCTGGTCAAGTCAAAGAATCTAAAATATAGCTGGTTGGAAAATGAGGAGATGGCTGAGGTCAAGAAATGTCTGAAAGATCCTCACAGAAGAGTATAATTCTACAACTATAAACAGAACTTCAGAGGGGGGAAAAATGGCAAGGACTCAGGAAACTATCTGGAAAAAATTAAATAAGATATTTCTAAAAATGAAATTGCATGTGAAATAGAAACTAGATGAAAGAATTGGAAGAATAAATAGCTTAAAACAGAAGGCAGGAAACCTCACTCAAGTTAAGGGTAAGATTCCAACCTTTGCTGATTTGCCCATCCTTAGGAAGCCTGGTACCCCCCCTTTCCCTGGGGCCACTTTATTGGCTGACACTTGGCTGTAAGCTTTAGACCTATGGTAGCTCAGTGTTGGAGAGATCCACGAGATTCAGTCTCCTCAGCAGCATTATGTGTGTGTATATACACATACATATATATGAAATTATGTATATGTGACTATATATATATATATATACATATTTCTTTAAATAATGAGTTCACTGAAAATAGGATCCCACTTGCAAAAAGAAAATATTGACATGCAACCTTTCAGAAACACATCTACTATGTACAATAAGGTACTCCCTTGGAAGTGCACTCTGTACTAACACAAAGCAGAAGACATAAATAGCACTTTTGGGGAGCCTGTTGGTTTCCTTCTCGCTACATGCACTGGCAGCTGGCTTCATGGTTGGATTTATCATGGTGTTCACTGCTTGGATGGAGTAGGTGGACTGCCCTTACAATAATAGCAGTGTGAAACTCTTGAGGCTGAGATCCCAATGGATAAAAATAGCTTCTCCGATGCTATAAAGACACTACAGAATCCCTTACCAAGATAGTCTCTTCCTACCTCCAGTCTCTTTCCCTTGAAAACTATCCTCTTCTGCCAGAATCCTCCTTCTAGAGCACAATTCTGATCATATTAAGCCCCTTCTGCAAAAACTTTCATGGTTCCTCATTACCAATACAATATAAACTACTGAGTGTTTTGTTTTGGTTTTTTAAATGTTCCCGGAAATGCTTTCTGCCTAGAAATATCTAGAGTGCTGGGCTTGGAGTCAGAAAGACCTGAGTTCAATTCCAATCTTAGACACTTATAGCTGTGTAACCTATTAGGCAAATTATTTGATTTGCTTCAATTTCTTCAATTTAGAACAGTGGGGCAGCTAGGCGGCTCTGTGGATAGAAAACCAGGACTGGAGATGGGAGGACCTGGGTTCAAATCTGATCCCAGACACTTTATAGCTGTGTGACCCTGAGCAAGTCACTTAACTCTCATTGCCTAATCCTCATCACTCTTCTGTTTTAGAACCAATATTTAACATCAATTTTAAGACAGAAGGCAAGGATTTTTTAAAAATCTAAAATGGTGATCCTAATACACACAAGGTTGGCATGAGGATCATATAGGAGGTTTAGCAGTGTTTGGCACCTGGTAGGTTCTATATAAATGCTTAGTCCCTTTCCTCTCTTGGCCAAGGTACCCACCCTCTAGGCTCAGCTCAAATGCTTCCTTTTCCAACCAGAAAACCTCTCTGTACTCTTATATCATTTGAGTTGTTCAACTCAATCCATTTTACATTCTGTCCCACATTTTAATTATTTCTATAATTGCCTGATCTTTTTTACTGCATTCTAAGTTCTTTGAGGTCAGTGACCATATCTTTTTTTCCTTTTTTTTTGTTATTCTATGTGCCTACCACCATGCCTTGTATATATTAGTATTCAGGAAGTATCTCACAGAATCATAAAATCTCAGTTATGGAAGAGGCTTCAGAAGTTGTCTAATTCAATCTGTACCTGATCAGAAACCGATATCCATCTTAACATATCATCACCCAGCCTTTACTTTTGCTTTAATACTTCCTCTGAAAGGGGGACTACTATGTCCCAAAATAATATCAGGGGTGTGCTGGAGCCAGCTGCGACTGGTTTGGAAGAGTCAGTTGTTAAATTTTTGGTGTAAACATTTACACTTGGGAAATTGGTAAACTACAAATAAGGGCTTGATTTATTGTTTTAATTGTCTACACTTAAGAAAGTAATGGAGAAACTGTCAGTAATACAGACTAAACTTTAAAGTATGTATGAGAGCCAGTTGTTAAAACATTTACCAGAGCACTGCTAGATAATCCATTCTAATTTCCAAATTATAAAATCACAGTATTTGAGAGAACTGAAGGAGACATTAGCTACTGCCTAATCCAAAGGGAAAAGAATCCCTGTAACAGTGTTTCCCAAAAATATTTCACCAAGAACTCAGAGAACTGTTCTAGACTGGGACGCAGACAATGAGTTCAAAATGCAGCTATACCTATTTGCTATAATTGGAAGTTTTGTGTTTTTTTTTTTTTTCAAACAAAATGGGAGTTTGGTTTATGCCCAGAGAGCCTCAGATGACATCTCTCTAAATCAGTGATTCCTAAAGTGGGTGCCACTGCCTCCTGGTGGGTGCTGTAGTGATCCAGGAGAGCGGTGATGGCCACAGGTGCATTTATCTTTCCTATTAATTGCTATTAAAATTTTTTAAAAATTAATTTCCAGGGGGCTAAGTAATATTTTTTTCTGGAAAGGAGGTGGTAGGCCAAAAAAGTTTGGAAACCACTGCTCTAAATGGAGAAACTATAGCACTTGCTTCCCAGAGAGTCATCATGATGTTTAAGGGAAACATCTTGGAAAAACTATGGAGCATGTGTAGACATTCTATAACTGTTTCTGGTGTGATAACCACATGATAAATGGGAGGCACTGATTATTTGCAGAGGTATTTGAAAGGCCTTCATTAGCTTCCACCATGTTCCTTTTGCCTCTGTTCTTTTGGCTGCTCTGTCCATAGTTGGACACCTTCATTCCAGGTGTCCAGTGAAAACAAAGTTATAGGGGAAAAGCTTTAAATCATTCTCCTCACTGAGGCCATGTGACCAACCCTAAGAAATGAGCCTTATTCCGTTGGAAATATGTATTTATTCTTTTCTTTCTTAAATAAAAGGAACTGAATCTCCATTGTTATTAATTTAGAACCATCTGGACAGTGAGTGACAAAAATCTGGGAGCTGGCTTTTGCAACCAGCCCAGCACTTATGCCTCATGGAACAAAGAATGACCTTTGGAGTGATCTTTTAGGACTAGCTCAGTGGAAACAAAGATGAAGGCTCATCTGGTGGTAATGATGCATTTGGGCACGAACTTGGTACAACCAATGTTAAATAGAAACTGAGCCAAGTTTTGAGCCTATGATCATCTCAGGGTCCCTGAAATAGTCAAGAAAATGTACTTTATTCTTGCTCTATTTTTTAAATAAATATCCTTTTGTAAAAACTATTTGATGTTAAGTGGTTGAATAAAACAAGGTATTACTCACTGACACCTGTGAGAAAAATATGTTCTTATTTATTCTTTATTAATGTTGTTTGACTCTAGCTTCATGTGACTAGAAAATTTTCTAACCCAAAGTTTACAATAAAGATTAGGCTGATCTTGGAGATGCTCAAGGGAAAGCTAGAGGGTTGCAGAGAATGCTTAGATACCATTCGAGTCTTGTTATGAGTTCTCCCAAAGCTTGTGTTTTGTGTCTCCCAAATTTTAATTTTTATATTTACCTGATGATACACATCTGAAACTGTCCTTCTCTGGAAATTACCAACTGCCTTTATGTATCTAATAAACCAAATCATCTTATGCCTAAGTCTAAAGTGTATATAATATAAACTCACAAAGATTGGGGAGGTAGTCACACCACTTTCTGGCTTTCTCCTTTGCCAAATACATAATAAATTTCTTTCTAAAATTATTTTAGGTTTTAGGTTTTGTTCTTGCTACTAATATCTGAAGCAAGGGAAACAGCCAGTAAGGACTCAAACCAATATGATTAGAGAAGAGATGCCCTACAAGCCCCTCAAGGTACCTGAGAACTCTGAAGAAGTTCTGGTTCTAGGAGAGGAAAAAGGTAAAGTATAACTATCATGCTGGTGTATCCTAATCTGTATAACTTCTTTGATTTCTGCTTGCTCTTTGTTATAATATGTAAATGGCTTTATTTACTATTTGTGGTGGTCTTTTGTGTAATAGGCATTTGATAGGAAGGGACCAAATTGAAGTATAAGCTTGGAATACTCTCCCCTTCTAAAAAACAGTGAACAAGGAACAAGGAAGCTAGGGGGTTTTAAACCTAAAAAGCATGCCCCTGATTCAGTAAAATTGGGAATGGAGAGTGGGAGCAAAGCTAGAAGATATAATTCTAGACTAGTATCCCCCCTCTCAGAGAGAGAGACAAAATTGGGCAGCCTCAAGGCCTTTCCTTTTGCTCCTCTCAAATCTTTTCTGGAGAGGGATGGAAAAGATTCCAAGGATATCTATCCATGTCTCCTGTGAGCTACATAAGTTACATAGGGTTCTTAATGAACAGTTGTGTAAGAATTGTTTTGTTCTTTGTCATTATACCTAGGAAAGTGCCTGGCATGAAGTAGGAAACAAAACAATGCTTGTTGGACTGAGGAGATGGGGATGAGGAAGAGAGGAGATGGGAAGGAGATGGAGAGAAAAAGCATACATTTGAGCAGAGCCAGGACTTGGGCAATAGATGGATTTTGTTTACATTTTCCTGTTCCTGAGGACTGTGGCAAAACTCCTGGAGAGGCAAAGGATCTTAGAGAGAGTCAAGGGTTCAATCAATAAGGGTCCTTTCCAATCGACCAACAAGCATTTATTGTTAGTTACTATGTGCCAGGCATAGTGCTAAGCACTGGGAATAAAAAGAAAAAAAAAATTAAGTATCTGGCCTCAAGGAGTTTATTTCTTGATGGGTGACTAACTAGCACTAATTAGCTGGGAAGTGAGGAGGGGGGTGGGGGGGAGAGAAAAGAGAGAAGAGAGGAAGAACTGGAATCAGAAAGAGAATCATTGTGTTTGAGCTGAGTCTGGAGACTAACACTTCCAAGAAGCAGAAGTAAAAAGGGAGAGAATTCCTAGAATGAGAAAACAGTAGATAGGAGCTGGAAAATCACCTGAGGTGAAGAACAGCCAAGAAGCCGGTATCACTGGACCATGGGGTACAGAGAAGGAGTAACATGTAAGAAGACTGAAAATAGAGGAAAGGGAGGAGGGGTCAGCTTTTGAAGCTCATCTGCCTATTTCTCTACAAGTTTATAAGGAATTAGTGAGAAATCACAAGAGTCTTAATTCCAAGTCAAAGCTCAGGAAAATTGGGTCTCTCAATATTCCTAATACTGGGGCTGCTTCTCCTATTCTATCTTAAATTGTCTGTTCTTAACTCCCACATAATAATTCATTCTGGGACTGAAATTAGGTCTTGTTACTACTGATCAGCAACAAATCCTGCAGGCTTAAGGAAGAAGAGAATATTTATTCAACTCCTTTTTAGCTTCATCAACTATTATTCTCCCCAATGCATACTATATTCCAACTATATTGGACTCTTTGCAGCCTGCATCCACTCTCCCCCTACAAAAAACAACTACCACCACCTTCCACTATGTGCCTTTGTTCACACTGTTCCCTAGATTTAGAATGACCTGCTTCTCTTTTTCATCTGTGAGACTCCTAACCATCCTTTAAGGTCCAGTTCAAATGCCACCTCCTTTTCCTCCTCCTCCTCCATAAATATTTCCCAGAACTCTTAAAAGTTGTCTATGATCTTTCTCCTGTAGGTCTTGGATGGCACCTTGATTTTGTAAACACCTTTTCTTAAGGGAACAGACTATATTATCTCAATTTTGCATATCCTCGGACCTAGAACTGTATTCTAGATATAGTAGATACTTAATAAGTGTGTTTTATTTGTATAGAGGTGGAGCACGGTAGACTGGTTCTGTGATTTTATTGATAAAGGAAACTTAAAATGAATAAAATTCCTGAACTGATGCTGAAGCTTCAGAGAGTTGCCTAGGGGCACTATGAGGTTATGTGATTTGCCTAGAGTCACATATAGAATTGTAGATTTTCAAAGCTGGAAGAGACCTCAGAGATCATTTGTATGTGCCACCCTTCCCCCTTTATTTTATGGATGAAAAAACTAAGAGAAAGGAATCTATTTCTTTGAGGCCAAGCAGGTAATTAACAACAGAACCAGTACTTGAAACCAGACCAGGGTCCTTCCCATTGCTACAAGAATGTTCAGGGTCCTTGCTAGCTACTGCATAAATAAACCAGCAGGGATTACAGACAGTTAGGTATATTGCAGCTAATTTATCCACTCAAGTGGGACACACCCTATGAGTACAAAATCAGTGTAATTTTTTAAATTGGAAGGGAAATAGTTAATGGAGGAAAAAGAATCTTTGTAGCAAATGTCTCTGAAAAAGGTCTCATTTCCAAGATAATTAGGGGATTTATTCAAATATATGAGAACAAGAGGAACAGGCAGTTCTCAAAAGAAGAAATCGAAAACATCCATTTCTATACAGAAGGGGGAGAAAGTTCCAAATCATTAATAATAAAAGGAATACATATTTAAAGTTTTCTAAGATTCTATTTCAGACCTGTCAGATTGGTAGAGATGACCAAAATGGAAAATTGTTATTGTCAGAGGAGAGATGGGAAGAAAGGCACATGGTTCTATAAATTGGTCTAACCATTCTGGAAAATTCTTTGGACCCATACTAAAAAAGTCACTATATTATAATGTCACTACTAGGCATATAACCCAAAAAGAACAAAAAGGAAAAGAACTCATAAAAAACATTAATAAAAGCACCTTTTTGTTGTTGGAGACTACTAGAAAATACAGCAGCATCAATCAATTGGTGAATGGGGGAACAAATGATAATATTTGAATATGATAGGATTTATATTACTATAAGAAATAATGAAAGGAAAAGATTTAGAGAAAGCTGCAAGACATATGATCTGAAAGTAAAATGAGCAGAACCAGGAGAATTTATACAATGTCTCCCACATTGTAAAAACTGAAACATTTAAAAACTATAATAAAAGCAAAGACCAATCATAACTCTAGAAGACTGCTAATGAAGCATTCATTCCACCTCTTGATAAAGAGATGATAGTTCAGAATAAGATATTCATTTTTGGACAAGGCCAATGTGTGAATTTGTTCTGCTTGGTTATGCTCATTTGCTACAGGCAATAATCTCATTTGTTAAGAGGCTCAACAATTTTTTGCGTCGTGAAACTCCCATTGGTGGTCTGGGGAAAGCAATGGACCTTTCTAAATAATTAAATATTTTAAATATCAAATATTAAAATATTTAATTATTAATTAAATTTAATATTTAAAATATGCTCTTAAATAATTGAAGAAAATGTTAAATTGTAATAGAGGTTAATGAAAATGAAGATGTTATTTTTTCTATCTAAGTTTACAACCTTTTGTTGTCTAACTATGGATCCTCTAGGGCTCATGGACCCCAGTGTAAGAACTCCTAGTAAAAAAGAAAGGCTTTTGATGGGGGAGATAGGAAATGAAAGAGGGAGAAAAAGGGGAAGTAATAATGATGCCCCACAAAAAGAAGAAATGAAAGATAAGGGCATCATTGAAACTTTTTTTTCAATGTACAGAAGAAAACAGAAGGAAATTTAGAAGACAGACAAGGATATCATTGGAACTAACATGTTAAATTTGTATTTTACATAAATGTGTATGGATTTTTAAAAAGCCGAATATAATAGATTTATGATCCCATGTATACCTTCTTTTTCATTCTTTTTATGTGGGAATGTTCATATTTGTTGATGTTTGTCAAGTTCCTAATAAAATTAAAATCTTAAAAAAAGAAAAGAGTATAAATTCCAATATAGGAGGGATACAGTTGACAGCCAGCACTGTCAATTCTGTTCTATCACAAAAGATAGTATATGTTTTAGTTTCACAAGCAAATTAAGTATCTATTGCTAGGAGAATATCTAGTAAAGTATGTTTAGATGAGGAAGAGATGCTGGGTAATCCAAATGGTAATCATGAGATTTGAGTTCTAGTTTTGGTTCTACCACTAACTTGCAATGTGATTTTGACCATTATTCACCTCCTTGGTATCAGTCTTCTTACCTACAAAATAAGGAGATTTGACAAACTGACCTCCAAAGCTCTATAATTCTAAGACTATTAATGAAAAGCTCCCCTACTAAAGTCTTAGTTTGAAATCCCATCTCTATATGGAGATGATCTTGGACTCTCAAAGACTATTCTAGCTTAATATAGGCTCTCTTAGTTACTACCAAGATAGAAAAGTTTCAAATACAAACCAAGTTATGGCCTGTGTGTCCTCTATTCTGGTCCTATTGTGTATCATCCTCTTCATACACTCTATGGACCAGTCAAACCAGTGTTCTTGCTGTTTGTCACACATGATTTTATTTCTATTCTATTTCCTTCTTACAATACATATTTGTCCTCTATACCTTCCTTCTTCAACTTGCTCTCTGAGGACACAAGGTTCTAACCACTTTCAACACGAACTTGCCATTAAGATCATTAACTTCCTTGAAATTATTTCCTCATTTTTACAGTGGGGGGAAATAATACTTAATTTATATACTTCATAAGTTATTATGAAACTCAAATGAAATATATATAAATTATTTGATAAATCTTAAATTGTTATACAAATGTCAATTATGGTTATTAATGTTATGTTGTCACTGTTATTTCATTCTTATATTTTCATTGGGTGTGGATAGGAATGATCTAAGGTGTTTATTCTTTTATATTTAATGCTTTCATGGATATTGCACTGGTGGGTAAAATAACTGCTTCTTTTGTAAGTGAACAAGAGTATTAGGATAATTCTAGTAGTAGATATGATAACAATGATGACCTGTATGTGATGATTTGTTCTGTTCCCACATGGCTTTCATTTCTTCAATTAGGTCTCTATATTTTGAAATATTTTTATTCCTTTTAGTATGGATATCATTTATTCCTTGCAATATGAAGTATTTGATATAGTAACATTCAGCTCTGTGCCATTAAATGTTTAACAAATGGAAGAAAAAAAGAATTTGTGTATGACATATTTGTAGGTTTAATCTGCATGATTATCATTTTTTCCATCACTTTCTTAAGTCTAGACAATCAGTGAACCAATAAATCAAGATGATAGTGGAGTAGGACATGAAACTTCCTTACTCTCCTCATATCCCCACAAAAAATAACAAAAATAATTCCACAGAATCAATGTTAAAATTGGCAAAAACAGATGGGAGTCAGGTGTGAAGCTGAATGGTCAGAGACAACTAGAGAGGAAGATTTATCAATTTCCTGGCCTCAGTCCACCACTACAGGTTCTAGGGACACGAACAGAGCAAACAGAGTGAAGTCAACAAGGCAGCTCCTAGGCACAGGACTTGTAACCTCTTGTTATTTACCACTGGAATTGGCAAGTGGAGGACCCTTGGAGTAGCTATGTTGGTTATGGTCTTGGCTCCAGAGACCCTCCCCACCCCCCACCCCTTTGGCCTACAGCTGGGGATTGAAGGTAAGAACACCACAAAGTCTTTGGTCACCAGGCCCTAAGGGCAGGAGCTCAAATCTCACTACTAACAAACTAGGAACTTTAGAGGCCAGAAGAACTAGGATTAAACACCTGCTCTATCCTTGGCTACAATGGTGTGGAGAGGGGGAATGAGGAAGGAATATGCACCAGAGACTGTGGTTGCTGAGAGACTAGGTCTCTGTCAGTTATAGTCCAAGAAGAGTGGAGTCCCTGATTGCTGTCACAGGGGGAGGTAGACTATCTGGTTATAATTGCAGTGGCAGAAGTGCCCATAAGGCTCTGGTAGGAGGAAATGAGGTCAATCATGGACTGGGACTTGAGCAGAGGACCTGATATTACATCAGATCTTAGACTATAAAAACTGGAATAAGTAAATAGGACCTAGGGAAAAACAAACGAAATCCTGAAACCTGAGATAATATATTCCAGTACCCAAGGAACCTTGGGACAGAGAAGACCTTGGTTCAAATTTAGAGGACAGTGAAATAAAAACATCTTCTTCAAAACCAGCAAAGAAATACAATAAATGGCCACAAACTCAAAAAGAACTTCTGGAAGAGCTTTTAAAAAAACTCAAAAACCAAATGAGAGAGATTGAGGAAAATTTAGAGGGAAAAAGAGCAATATAAGAAAATTATGAAAGAAAGATTGCCCAAATGGAAAAAAGATCCAGAAATTCATGAAAAAAAATAATGTATTAAGAACTATACTAGGACAAGAAACAGCTAATGATTTGCAAAGGCAACGAGAAATAATAAAGCAAAATCAAAAGAATGAAATAAAAGAAAAGAGAATGAAACAACTCAAAAACAACTGATCTGGAATATAGAACAAGGGGAGACAATGTAAGAATAGTTGAACTCCTAGAAAGTTACAATTTAAAAAAAAAAGAGTTCAGACACCATATTTCAAGAACTCATCAAGGAAGACTGCCCATAACTTCTAGAATCACAGGGTAAAATAGAAATTGACAGAATCTACCAATCACCACCTAGAAGAAAGTCAAAGATGAAAATGTACAGGAACATCATTGATAAGTAAATACTATGTACTGTGAAGATGAGATTGACTATCCCCTTGCCTACTTTTAAATTTAGTCAATCAAAAACTTAGACCCCCTCTACTTAACACTAAGTAGGGGAGGTCTGAAAGCTACTTACTAAAGTGGGTGACAACTCCAGAAGCCACTGAGCACTCCCTGGGCAGTGCTAAGCAAATTTAAAGACTGAAATTGGTACCCATAAAGTGGAGGAAGGGACAGGAAGTGATGTTTAAAAAAAGGACTATAAAAGATGATGAACTTCCTGTGCAAGAGGTCTTCATCCTGAATTTTTGGGTTGAAAGAACTTGGACTGGGGTTGTGGCTCTTGAACTGCTTCTGGTAAGACTGCTCCTGGATCTTCTCCCTTTGGATCTTCTCCTGGTGAGTGAAAAACTGGCCTTCCTTTACTGACTTCTGGAGAGATTAGTTCCAGAGAGGCCTCCCCTTCTTGGAGGAGGCTTCGTGGGTTGAACCCTTGCTTAATTCACCACCAAGTCCTCTGGATGAGAAGTTAATGATCTCTGCATGGGTTGAGCTTGGACTGGGGACCAAAGCAACATTTAGGGTGATAAACTAGACGTCTTACTCTCTCTTTCATTTCTCTACTTTTACTCTCTCCACCTTTTTTGTAAATAAATGCTGCTAAAAGTCATTTTGACTTGAGCTGTATTAATTACATTATCTTTAAATTCTCATATATTTAGTCAAAACCCTTAATTTAATTCCTTACAGTATCTATAGTGTAAGGGTTAAGTTTCATGATTGGACAGTAATTTTATGAAATTACATGGTCACCAATATTTATTATATCTCAAGTCAGAAATTTATCTACAAATATATACAAATAGAGAAGAAACAATAAAGAAGAGAAATGTGAGGAGGAATAGAGAGGTTATCTATCCTATCTTAATCCAGGCAGAGATTAATTAGCTCTCAGCCAGGAAGGCGGTAGTGAGTAACCATGTGGCCTCTTCCAAGATGGAAGCTAGTCTCTTCAGAAACTAGGAAAGGAGTCATCCTTTCCCTCACCCCATGAAGTAGTCCAAGTTGAAGCCAAGCTCCATGCCCATGATCCAAGCTGAAGTCTCCAGCAAAGCTCCCTCTAAGACTCTCCAGGCAGAAGACTATCTCCACAAAATTGACTCAAGCCAAAGGATTCATAGCTTTTATGGTACTAGCGGTGCCCAGGAGTAGCGTTTGTAGGAACTAGTTCTCACTTTCTGGAGGGGTGAACTCTTATCAAAGGCCTCTGAAGGTATCAACTCTTATCATAGGATTCACAAGTTTCTGGAGTTGTCACCCATTGTAGTAAGTGACTTGCAAATTCCTCCATCTAGTTCAAGTTTTTGTTAGTTCAATCCAAAAATGGACAAAGGAGAGTTAATCCTTTCTTTACAATCTAGTGAGATACTAAGTAGGGGTACTTAAGTTATTGTTTAACCAAAATTGAAACAGAGAATAAAGAATTCCCTTTTACAAGTGCAAACTCAGAAAAGAGAACAAAGAATTCCCTTTCACAACAGTCAGAATAACACAAGACTTATCAGCCACAACATTAAATAAGAACACAGGGCATGGAACATAGTATTTCATAGAATAAAAGAACTGGATTTACAACCAAGTATAATATATCCAACAAAGCCGAGCATAATCTAAAGGTAAGAAATATATATTTAATGAACTAAAAGAGTTTCAACTATTTCTAAGGAAAAACCCAGAACTCAATAGAAAATTTGAGCTATAAGAAACAGATAAAAGAAATGATTAAAGACTAATCATAAGCAACCAAAAAGATCAAATTGTTTGATTCCTATGTGAGAAAATGTCATCTATGGTCCCTGGGAATGGCTTCATTGCCTAGATATTTTGATGGAAAATGGTAGAGGAGTAAACCAGGAGGAGGTAGGGTGGAATAGTTATCTTATATGGAGAAGGAATGAGCAGAGGAACTGCCACAGAAAAAGGGAGGAGATAGAGGTACTAGAACCCTACTCTCATCAAATTCAGGATAAAAAGAGAACATACATAATTAGAAGGGTAAAAATCTTCTTAACATACAGAGAAATAGGAAGGAAAAGGGATGGGCTAAGACAGGGACTGGGAGTCCCCTTGGGGGATTGAGGGATTAAGAAAAGGAAGGGTGGATTAAAAGAAAAGAAGGCAAAGGGATAATAAAAGGGAGGGATATCTAGAGAGGAGTACATATTAAGAGGTAGGAAGATAAGATGAGGGGGTAAAGGAGGAAATCAGAACAAGATGGAGTAAGGATATTAGAATAAAACTCATATCAAGAAGTAGGAGGGCATAGTTGGAGGGATTTAAGGAAGGGATTTTTAAAAAGGTGGATAGAATAAGAATTAAAAAGGTAAGAGGGAAGTGACAAGGGAGGGACCTTTAGAAAGATGGACCCATTTGGAACTAGTAGGGCAAGGGGAGAGGATAAAGGAGGATTCTGGGGAAGGTATGTGAATTGGAGAGGTACTGGCCAAAGGAAATTAGACATCTGAGGAGGAATATGATGAAAAGAAAAGAAGGGGGACAAATAGTGAAGAGGTACAGAATGGATGGAAATGTATAACTAGTAACTATGACAATGAATGTGAATGAGATGGATTCACTCATGGGAAGAAAATGGCTAACAGCATGGATCAAAAACCAGGACCTGATAATGTGTTGTTTACAAGAAACACACTGAAAAAGAAACACATACATAGAGTGAAGATGAGAGGCTGGAACAGAATATACTATGCTTCAGCTGATCCAGAGAAGGCAGGGGTATCATTCATGAGCTCTGAAAAAATTAGAGCTGAAATAATTAGAAGGGATGAATGGGGTAACTATATTAAGTTGGGAGTTACTGTGGATAATGAAGCTCTACCAATATTGGACCTTTGTGCACAAAGTATAATAGCATACAGATTTTTAATGGGAAAACTGAGTTACAGATGGAAATAATAATAAAATAATAATAGTGGAGGACTTTAATTTTCTCCTCTCTTAAATAGTTAAATCTAAGCAAAAAATAAATAAGAAAGAAGTTAAAGAGATGAAGAGAATCTGAGATAAGTTAAATATGATAGCTATCTGAAGAGTCCACATATACCTGCTTAAAGCTAGGAGTAAATCTAAGCCTGAGCATAAACATAATCTAACCATGGTTTCTGGTGGGACAACAATGGTTTAGAGAGTATGTATATATATATATATATATATATATATATTCTGCAAAAGTCTTAATTTAACACTCATCATACTATGGGGTAATCTTGCCTTCCTGAGGGGTTGTAGCATTGGAACAAAAGTTCCACTGAGTATGAATAAGTTGTAAAGACCTGGTTTTGGAAAGAGTATAGTTCTGGCAACAGATTGTGTCTGCTGCCCAATATGATTCTAGTAACTGGAACTAAACTGAGAGACATGTTAAGTTGTTGTAATTAAATGCTGAAAGGAACATGGAGAAAAAGACCTAAGATTACAATGTTAGAACAACTACTTTTAGAAAACAAGATGGAAATATACATTAAGAACTATAAAAAATGTTCATGGTGATTATCTGAATTAGGCCCTTAGGGCAATATTAAGATTGTAAAAAGTTGTGTATGTATGAAAATATTCAGGGAAGTTTTGTTCATAGTGACAAAATAATTGGAAATAGTATATATGAAATGATTGGTGGAAATAGCCTAATAGATTATGATATCTAAAGGTAACATTGTATTATGGTATTAGAAATGACATATATTAGAAATATAAAGATAAGGGAAATATGTAGAGATGAAAAAAGAAGAAAAGAGAATAAGCATAATATGTACCATGATTACATTTTTTTTAAAAAGCTACAAAATTAAGAGAAAAATATAAAAGTAAAACAAATCCAAAGGGAACTCAAAAGGCAAGGATGTTTATATTAGTATGTATATATACATATCCATATATATGTACATATATATGAACATATAGTTCACATATTATAAACAAATTGTATATAATGTTGAGTTTGTGATTTTACACATCATTTTTTGAATTGTTTGTTTATATGTTTTTTGTTATTGGTGGTGGCTATAAGTATATAATTTTTTTTAATCTATAGCTAAAAAAATAATAAATCAAGTCCTGATTGGTAGTATTTGCTGATTCCTAATGTAACACTGAAAATTTAACAATTAACTCTCATGAGCCAGTTCAAGATGGCTTTATCACACTTCTGATATCTATTTTTTTAATCTGAAATTTTTTATTTAATTAATTTAGAATATTTTTCCATGGTTACATGATTCATGTTCTTTCCCTCCCCCTCTTCCCACCCCTCTCCTGTAGCCAACAAGCAATTCCACTGGGTTTTACATGTGTCATTGATTCTGATATCTATTTTTAAAAATTCTTGAATTCTAAAAGCCAGGTGGTTGTGGGCAACATTTCTCTCTGTGATGATACACAGTTTATTTGTCTAATTATGCAGGATATTTAAAGGATTGTCTTTGCAGTCAACAGATCTTATGCTCATTGGTTTATAAGGGATAACAAGCTTCTGGTATATTTTTGATCATGTCTTTCTACATGTTTGGTAGATACCATATTTTTGCAAACAGTGGTGATATCTGCATAGTTTCTAGCCCTTCATTGTGTAATCTTCATCAATCAGTAAGTCTAGGCTTCTTGAAAGTAACTTTTCTGTAATTTCTAGTGACAGTTACCTGATATGGATTCCCTCAGACTCTATAGACAAGTGCACAAGACTTAGCATTTGTCCAACACCTCTTTGTCATTGGTTGAGTTCATGGAGCTGTTGTCCATGGAAGGCCTATTGGTGGTTGAGTTTGTTAAGTTATCAATTGAAGAAAGTCTTTTAACTCCATTCTTGGATCTTAGTTACTTTATACTTTTCATCAAGAGAAAAAACACATTAGGTTACATTCAATGAATCTATGTCTTTGTCAGCCTTTGCCATTACTTTGTAAAATGAAGTCTATTTGTTCCAAAATGATTTATTTATATTTTAAACTTATTTACTATGTGGTCTGAGAATATCTATCAAGCCTTTTTCTCCTTTCCTTTAAGAACATATTCATCTTTTTTTTTCACCCCAAGGTAGCTTAGGATGATGATTCCTATATTTCCTTAATATTTGTGGATTTTTGTTTGGAAAATTGGTTTGAAAAATACAACTCTATGTCATAGTGATTGTCACTTTTCTAGAATAGTATAACATGTTAGTTATGAGGTCTATGGCTAACATAGAATGGAATCAAGATGGGGAGATAAGAAATAAAATGAAGGAAGCAGCAATAGGTTGTAGAACAGGTACATTTGTAGGGGGACAAATTCTGAAGTATCATCTAAAACCCAGCAAATTGAAAAGGATGGTAGAAGACAGAACTAGTCAAAGTAGTAAGGATTTTTGGAATTACAGGCATATTAATACACTGATAAAGCTGTAAACTGGTCCAACCTTTTTGGAAAACAACTTGAAATTAAGCAAGAAAAGTTATTAAATTGCTTATATTATTTGACCCAGCAATCTCTCTACTGGGTATATGAGAAAAGCCTAATGACAAAATAAAAATTCTATATATCATAATATTCATAGAAGCATATTTTACAATAGCAAAAAGACTAGAATCAAAGTATGTGTCCACTGACTAGAGAATGGTGGAACAAATTTTGGTGTATTCATGTTATGGAATATAGTTGTGCTATAAAAAAAAATAAATAAAAGGAATTCAGAAAAACTTGAGACAGCTTCTATGAATTGGTACAGGAAACAGAAAACAGAACTAGGAAAAATCATACAAATAAAACCAATGCAAACAATATTTACAATGTGCCAATGAAGACAACCCTACAGGACAAGCAAATTCATTCCAAATATAATGCTCAGTGCTGATTTCCAGTAGACTGACATTAGAATTTCTCATTTCCTTCTTCCTTCCTTTGGGGCTGGAAATCTACGAGGTAGAATGGCAATTTCTTTCAAATGTAACAGAAATGCACCTAATTTATTGTATTCAATTTGACTACAATTTTTGTTACAGGTACATTTTGTGAAGGCACTGTGCTACGAATAGGGAACAGATAAAGAAAAACAAAGAAAGAAACAAAAAACCCAGACCCTACCCTCAATCAATTTGACCCTAGGAAAATCTGCTTCCTTTGGCTCTCAGTTTCCTTTTCTGTAAGATGAGGTAATTGAACTCCAAGCCCTCTCTGCTAGGTCTAACTCTATGATCCCGAGATACAATTCAATCTTAAAAAAACATTATTTAAATGACTTGAGTATAAGATTCTGTGTTGGGCATAGCTAGCTATAAGACTAGAAGCTAAAGTTAGAAGCAACAGAAAAAACAAGGAGCTATGCTTAAATAGGGTCCTATAACATGACCCAGAAAGGCAAATAAATACAAAGCATACATAGAATACACAGAATAATGCTGGTGTCTACAGAAGAGTAACCAACTAAAGGAATATTCATTCAGTGAAAAGCCAAGGCTCTCTAAGGTTTGTTTTGAAAGTTCTATTTTTTTCCCATTGTTTATAATCTTGACCTTGCCTGGATACTGTCTGGTTTGCAGCCAGGAACTAAAGAGACTATCTTATAGGCAATAAAAAATTTGCTGCAGGCAGAATCAGATGTGTGATCTTCTCTTAGCAAGCTAAATTTAAATAAGAATTTCTATCTTTAAATAGAAAAATAAGAGGAGGTGTGTGAGCTACACAATAAATGCTGATTTACATTATTTCATTTTCCCCCCTCAACAAAAGTATCCAGTAGACAGTAGGCTACTTTAATGAAACCTCAACATAACTCTGCAGTGGCATTATGGTTAGTTATTATTGAAGAAACTCTAAAATCATCTGGGGCTGAGCTCAAATTAGCTCTCTAATAGGAGGTAATGCCTTTAGAGTTCAAGAGAAAACATTTGAAAGGGGTAGAAAAAGGAATTCTATAGTATTGTGTCTAACCAGTATTTGCAAGGCAAAACAATGAATAGTCAACCTCTTGACTGCAATGGAAAGTGGCCTGAATTGGTCCACTACTTGTTTGGGATTGAGTACAACTGTGCTTCTGGGTACTGGGGCCACTAGAGGAGACACAAGGTAAAACTGGGGAGCATGAATTCTTCATTTCACAAGGATCTTATCTTGTGAATTCAGAAGCTGGCTTAGGAATCAAAATAGTCTCTTTTCAAAAGTAAAGTATCTTCATTCACGTGCTTTTTAAAAAAAGAAACCCCTAATTTGAATTCATCAGAAAGCATTTATTAAGTTATTACTAAGTGCAAAGCACTGTGTTCAGCTTTATAAAAAGAAAAAAATAAGATAGTCCCTTTTCTTAAGGTCACATTCTACTGCAGGAAAATAATGGGGGGGGGGCAGGAAGAGTGAGGGGGAAAGGAAGTGGGGAGAGAGAGAGAGAGAGAGAGAGAGAGAGAGAGAGAGAGAGAGAGAGAGA
>NC_058131.1:227997983-228010211 GCF_016433145.1 Gracilinanus agilis | reverse complement strand
AGGGTCACATAGCTAGGAAGTGGCCAGATTTGAACCTAAGACCTCCCATCTCTAGGCCTGGCTCTCAATCCACTGAGCCACCTAGCTTCCCCCTATAGTTATTTTATATAAGTTGCATGTATGACTAGGTAAGTCAATTTCCAGATATCCATTTTTATGTTTTCTGGATTCAGGGAGGTAGCGAGTTTTTTATTCTAAAATTACTCTCAAAAGAATTTAAACTTTGCATTATAGGGTAATAATACATTCCCCCCTGAGGAGGATATTGACAAACACAGAGATCACAAAGAGATCACATGGCTAAGTTATGAGGTATATGAATCAATTGGTATAAGAAAATAAAAAATATCAAAAAAATCCAAATAAAAGAGAAAAAAACTTCTGGATAAAATATAAAGTATCAAAGTCTTATGTGTAAAAAAGTTCTAAGTAAGGGAAAAATATACCTATAATAGGTCCTTGAATCAGGGCCCAATTAAAGTGATTTATGTCCCATAAGCCTGTAGTAGCAATTATGCTCTTACCCAATCAGCAGCCAGGACTACAGAAAGTTTGCCACACTATGAAAGATAGAAAAAGGACTAGATTTTAGCAGCAAATGGAAAATAGCATTCCCTTGTCTGATTTTACCTTTTCTCTCAGGGATAAGGGAGCCAGGATGGTAGCCAAAGTGAGATGCTTGTAGAAGTGCGGCTTGGGGAAGTCCTGTGTCTAACATATATCAAATAGCAGCAACCTCAAACCTCAAGCAAATTCAAATCCTCTTGTCTTGGCACAGAATCTTATCAGTCCCACTGGGATTGGTTTGGTCTCTTTGGACATATACTCAGTGGCACTATGCAGGTTAACTTTGTGCTTCCTTGGCACTGTTGTTATAAGGAAAGGAGAGAATGGGTGCATACAGGTAAGAGAGATTTTGCAAAGAGATTGGTGTGCTAGAACTTGCTGCATGCAATAAACTACAGAGCTTGTTCTAGAATCTGGGGACATTATAAAAAAGGACACAGAGAACTTCCAAGGGCTTTTGGACTTCCTTTTGGGGAAATAGCTGGAAGCTGACAACTTCTTCTTGCTTGGGATCTCTACAAGAGTAGGAGGGGGTTTGTTTCCTATCCCCTTGAAGCCAAGCCACAGATCCTGCTCTCCTGTTTTGGATACATCCTACCTACTTGTGATCCACTTGTGTTTCTGTGTCCTGAGAATGTTCCTAACTGCTATGAAGATCTCTGCCAGCCAGCCAGTAAACTGTCTGTGGGAAAGGCCTGAAGCCATCATTGGCCTAACCTGAAAAGGGTTGATCCCTGAAATAAAGGGATCAGCCTAACTATTCTGAAAGACTATAAAATCAAACCTAACATTATCTGGGAGGATGAGTATCATCAGGTAGATAGTTAGCTAGGATTTTCTAGACAGTTAGTGTAGTAGTAGGTAGCCAGAAGACCTGAAGACAACCCTTTGAAGATGTTGGGAAGATCGAACCCTACCCCCTTATACTTGACTGGATTTTAGTGGTAGTGATAGGTTTAAGATAATCAATATTGTGATTCTAAAGTGATTAGTATAATTCCATTATAATCTTAATACAATCACTGGAATTCATGATTTTTATAAGGATTTCTAACTAAAGCATGAAATTGCTTCTAAGGGGATTTCCAACCCCTCCCTATGTTTGCACTCCTATCCTAACCATCTGACCATCTGCGTTTCATGTCCAGATATGGTGCAAACACATGGACCCTCTTCCCTTCCCAGATCAGATGAGTCTGACATAATGGTTATCACTATTCTCTAAATAAGGGTATTGTTTTGTGATTTGACCTTTAGACTAATATGGATTTTCCTAAATGAACTAACCCATCAATTTTGTAGTTGGGTGAAGGGCCCTAAAAATGGTCTACATGATGCTAAGTCTTATGATATGTATAAATATTAGAAGAAAATGTATGTTTTGTAATCTATAATGTAAAGTTTAAATTCTTTTGAGAATAATTTCAGGATAAGGATCTTACCATCTCCCCAAAATCCAGATGACGAACTTGTTTTGGTGAAGACACCATGAAGATGTCTGAAAAGCCTTCACTGTACCATGAAGACCAAACTTTAAATTTTGGGGTGCAGTTGATTGAACTATGGGGAGTTGAAATTGAGTATGTATTGTTTTAATTGTACACTGTTATACCAAAGGGGACTGCCCCCAAATTGGTTTTTTGTCAATGCGGCTAATTTTAACCATTTGTTCATCTATTTCTTTTATCCCCAAATTCCTGAAAATTTCAGAAGTTGTTTATTTTTACAGGTCCAGCGAAGAAAAAAGGACTAACCTTTTTTTTTGCCGGACCTCACGGGGAATTGTAAAAGTGAAATTTGGGAAATGTATCAAACTACATTTCCCGTGGTCCAACGGGTTTCCGTTTCCGAGTCTGCAAAACTGCCGCCTCCATTACTGTCTCCTGTTTCCTGTCTTGAGTCTGCTGGCCAAGAGAGAGCCTCCCTCCTAACCCAGGAGATTATAAACTCCTCTCTGCATCGACGTAGGCCTCCCCATGCCCAAAGACCCGGAAACGGAAACCCGTTGGACCACGGGAAATGTAGTTTGATACATTTCCCAAATTTCACTTTTACAGATATATCATAAATCTTGTTTGGAAATATTCACTTTGTTACTGTCCTAGTATGTAAACCAGGTCTCTGCTGCCAGGCATGGCCTCTCACTGGGGTCCAGCTATGTAATATGTGCAGGAGAACAGTTTTATCTGGGAGACTTGGCCCTCTTCCAATAAAATCTAATTTTTTGCCTCAACTTGGAGATTTTTGATTTTAGAAAATTTATTTACCTAAATTTTCTATATCAGGATAATTATTTTGCAATACAGGGTTCTTAGGAAGGGGGGTGGTTTCATTAGAAACCCTTAGATCAGGGTATTCTATTCCTTAATCTTCCCTTCCTGCTTAACTTAGTTTAAATAAACCCTTGACCTGTTTTTGTACATTTGTTTGTGAGTCTGAGCACACTGGCCAGTGAGATGTTGGTGGGCCTCACCACTGTGGGTTACCAATAAAACCTTGGTATCTCACCTCTACAAAAACAACCAATCAGACAATCCACCCATTTCACTATGCAGTAGCTCTTTTTGTATTCCCTTCTCCTGGAATCAGACACAATCATTAAGCAAAGTCCTATAATTTTTTAAACAATCAGTGGCACTGTTTCTATCTAAAGCTGTTGGATATATATTAACATTAAGGCTAATGGACATTTTAAACTTACCCTAGTGCAAAATCAAAAAACCTTAATACTGGTAACATGTGCTTCAAGTACAAAAATGAGAGAAAAAAGTAAAATTCAAATACTTTATTGCATATAAAAGGAAAAGAATAATAATAAAAAAAGTGTAAAAATCAAAAATATATAGCTTACAATCAGTGACACACTGTGTTAGCATAGGAGAAGTAGAATACAAAGGTTTCTCACCCAAAATGAGATCTATTTCCTTTTTAACTTCGCCATGATCCACAGTGTGAGTGCAAATGATTTTCACTAAGTAACAGCTTTATAAAACAGTAGTAGAATAGGTGATGCACAATCAAAGAAATAACAAAAATCCCCAGAATTCACAATAGCTCAGTTAATGACAATAGGAAACAAACCCAGTCGTTAGGACTCACATGAGTTTCTGTGACATTTAAAAAACTTATGAACTCATGGATACTTGTCACAAGTTCTACAAATGTAGCTAATCTTTCAACCTTGGTTGATATATTTTAAACAAAGTTTATTACTGCCATTATTCCAAAATTTGGCAGAGGAGCCCAGAAAAAACACAAACCTCTGTACTGCTGATGAAAATCTTTTTGGTCTAAAATGTCACCAAGAATTTAGCTCATTCTGGTGGAAGGGTAGAATAAGCTGAAGAGTTAAAACTATAAAAACCCATTCAGAAGCAACTAGGCTTCCCAGGAAAATCCTTCCCATCTCCTGGATGAAATTATTACCCATTACAGGGTAATCAGTTTCCTTTTTGGGGATCTCCCTCCCTTTGTTATGAGACTGTAACAGTGTAAAAGGCTTGTCTCCAATATGTCCCCACCCATTTTAATGTGGAACAGAGGACTAAATAGTGAAAATCACTTCAGATGTCTCATCCATTACATTTTTTTTTTAAACCCTTACCTTCCGTCTTGGAGTCAATACTGTGTATTGGCTCCAAGGCAGAAGAGTGGTAAGGGTAGGCAGGGGAGGTCAAGTGGCTTGCCCAGGGTCACACAGTTGGGAAGTGTCTGAGGCCAGATTTGAACCTAGGACCTCCCTTCTCTAGGCCTGGCTCTCAATCCATTGAGCTACCCAGCTGCCTCCCCCATTACATTTTTATTTTATTATTTTTTTTTATAAACCCTTGTACTTCAGTGTATTGTCTCATAGGTGGAAGATTGGTAAGGGTGGGCAATGGGGGTCAAGTGACTTGCCCAGGGTCACACAGCTGGGAAGTGGCTGAGGCCGGGTTTGAACCTAGGACCTCCTGTCTCTAGGCCCAACTCTCACTCCACTGAGCTACCCAGCTGCCCCCATTACATTTTTAATAAATGCGGAGAAGGGGAAATACAACAGTGCTATTGTACTTTACTTCAACTACAAATAGACCCTTATCTCTTGTTACAAAAACTCAGAGGCAGGCAAATGATCAATCAGAGGGAGGGATGCTCCTAGATATCTAAAAATCATGTTTGAAGACCCCTTAAAATCCATTGAATCTCCAAAGGTTGTAACCAGTTTGATAGAGTTCACCCATCATCATCTATGAGACAATTAACAAATGCAAAAAGTAACAAAAGGCTGTATAGGCAACATGTGATCTAGATGGATCTGGTGACAAACCCAGCATCCATAAGGATCTATGGTTTTGCCAGGAAAAGGGTTTGTACAAGTTGTTTATGGACTTTTACAATGATATGTTCTTCATTTCAGTCATAGGGGAGGTACAAATAAAGATAATATAACAGAACATATAGTTAATAGGCCAAACACAGTAGCTGAAAATGATTCAGTGTAACAGAATAGTATTAATTAGATTAATATGTGAACTTAAAAATAAAATTGAATCTTAAAACAAATAATCAGAAAATACAATATATGTGACAGGATATAGGCACTGAATTCAAAAATCCTTTTTTCCAATTCCAATAGACTTCTTCACTATTAGGAGGGGAACAAAACTGAAAGAGTTAACATCAATAAAACAGTGGGGTCTGAAAAGGCTTAAAATTCACCTCCAGATATCATTAAGGTTCCTTCCCCTCCCCAGTATCATCATTCATTTACATTCCTTTGGTCACAACTTTGCAGTTCCCCATATACTATGGGCATAGTCAAATCACATATTAGATATATTGCAGAACCTGGGGAGGCAAAATAGCAAGGGGGTGTAGGGAGCTGAATCTCCCCTCTGTGAGGGTGGGATTTTGCAAGGGGGATGGGACAAAAGGAGCAAGAGGAGTGGCTGACAGTTGGTGACAATCGAGACCAGGAGGATTCTGGGAAATTCTCTGTAGGAAGGAGAGGAGGAAAAGGATTCTGGCAGAGGACATCCCAGCTCGGATCCAGTCCTGAGGGCTTCCTGAGGATCTTTCTTTAGACATCTAAACCCTGATTCCCTGGTCAAAGGCATCCCATCGCTTCTCACCCAGCAAGACTTCAATCATTGAGTTAGCTAAGTTTTTGGACTGCATTTTGGGAGCGATCTCTTATTCTCCTTCCCCCATTAACCGACCTCACTGAGAGACCCTTTCCAGTCTAACTTACAATTATAGAAAAGGATAGAAATAGAATCTGAAGGAGAAGAGGCAAGGGAAGAAGCTTGGGAATGGGAACCCTAAAGGTTCCCACCCGAGTTATAGACCCCATAGAAATAGAGAAGAGGGCACCCCAAAATTCCTCTGCCCTTCACCCCTTTCCTCAACCCCTAAATTGCGAATAATAAAAGTCATTCCTTAGTCAGATAGCATTCTAGAGTGCATGAGAGACAATGAGGGGGAGGAGAACCATAGCTTAGTCTAACTGCCTCCATCTTGAAGCCAGACCACCCGCTGTGAAGTTGACTGACCTCAGGGGAGGCTTGCATGAACCCCACCCTCATTCAGAATCTGATTGGGGTACCCCATACCTCACCTTATAGGGAAGCCTCACCCCCAACTCCTATGGGGCAGCATGACCATCCAGGTCCCCCAGTTTAGGGGTGACACCCCCTCAAAGTCTCCCAGTGTATATTAGGCCCGAGGGGAGAGCTAGAAGAGAGTCTCACCTCATAGACTCTCTTTCTCTCTTCCATTCTATCATAACATTGGTTATTTGGCTCTCATTATTATTACAGTTTTGGCAGAGGCTCCCTTTATTATTACACCTCTGAATCCCAAGAGTACTCAAGCTAATCGTAAAGATCAGTGCATCAAGGAATAGTAGGAAGAAAAGACACCCTAAAACTGGGAGCTGTTTGAACTCAGTAAGGTTCTCTGGAAACAGGAACTGTTTGAGGTAGGCAGGAGACTGAGCCATGCTTGAAATGGATCAGGACTGAATAAATGGAGTAAGGCATTATGTGCTAAGCACCAGAGATACTGTGGTATACTCCCAAGAAATTCATTCTTTTTTTTTCTTTTAAACCCTTATCTTCTATCTTAGAATCAATATTATGTATTGGTTTTGTCAATTTGGAATCTAGAAACCCCAATCTTGAGATCTTGAGAACCCCAAGTTTGTATCAGCTTTGACTGCTTGACCTTGTCACATGAAAATTTCTCCTAGGGAAGTCCCAACTTCACAAATTTCAGACTAACAATGAACCTTAAAGTATTTTAGGTGGAGCTAGCAGATTTAATCAGGAGTTAAGTACAATTTTTTTTTTTTGTCTTGGTAGTTTTTCCCTTTGTGTCAAAGTCCTTTCTAAGCCCTTGGCTAGATCTTTCCCTTTTGTGTCCATTGTAAAGCATCAGCCTCTCTCTGATAAGCCTGTCTAGCACTTCTCATGTCTTTGTAGTCATTTTAAAGCCAATCAACCATATTCTCCCATCTTCAGTTCCCCAAGAGGTATATAAATTCCCAGAATTCAATTTTTATTTGGAATTGTCATCTAGTGCAGTGATTTCTCCCAGGAGTTGCTAGCCAGAGCTTCAGGGCTCTGTGTGGGTTTTGAACATGTGACTCTGTGTGGAGGCCTAAGAAATTGTGCTGAACTCCTCTTCTGATTAATGTTATTTTTCTGACTATTTGACAGTTCTATGGTTGTTTTTTGTTGTTGTTCAGTTTAATAGTTCCAAGGCAGAAGAGTGGTGAGGGCTAGGCAATGGGGGTTAAGTGACTTGCCCAGGGTCACATAGCTAGGAAGTGTCTAAGGCCAGATTTGAACCTAGGACCTCCCATCTCTAGGCCTGACTTTTAATCCACTGAGCTACCCAGCTGTCCCCAGAAATTCACATTATAATAAAGGAAATAGCATATATGGAAGGTTTCAGCTTCTAATCATTTGGAAAGGTCTCCTGGTCCTTAGTGTACAAAAGGCAAATTAGATGGTAAGGCCTCATTACTGTCATTTCCACTTATAAAATTAGATCAATTTCTGGTTTTAAACTATTTGAAAGTGCCAAGCAAGAACTTTGAGGTAGATGTAAAAACTTTCTTTTGGGGGCCTTCAATAGCTGTAACTGTAGTACCCACAGGAGTAGTTGCCAGGCTGCATCTTCATAGATATTGCCATCCAAGGATGACTCCAGAGGGAACTGACCTGGAAGCATTGATGTTCTTAAGGTTCTTGGGTCAGGGTCTTGAGCTATCTCTGTCAGGGTTTGAGTAGAGATGGTGGTCAAGGTGGTGGAGGTGGTTTTGAGATAGGCATGGAGATATTAGGGTCTTGTTCAAAGAAATAATAACTCTGACTAACACCATGGTGAGGAAACAAGATTTATTATTATAAGAGAATATAGCATTTGTTTAGGAAATTGTTGCCCTATTGTTCCCAAGGAACTGATGTCACTTTACCCATGATCCACTTTGATCTGTGTGATTTTACCCATGATCCACTTTGGTCTGTGTGATTTTACCCATGATCCACTTCAGTCTGTGTGATTTTACCCATGATCCACTTTGGTCTGTGTGATTCTACCCATGATTCACTTTGGTCTGTGTGATTTATCCTCGATCCACTTTAGTCTGTATGATTTTACCCATGATCCACTTTGGTCTGTGTAATTCTACCCATGATTCACTTTGATTGCCCCCTCTGGGGGAGCAAACTGTAACATAAACACATGTTAACGATATATTAACTACTCCAATGCAACTTTAGGTCAAATTTTGCTCTCTCTGAGGAAGGTGGTAAGTGTGGAAATTGAACATTGTTTGAACCTAGTCCTGGGTGACTGGAAAACTACGGGGACCTTCAACCAAGAACCTAGGTTACATATGTGAAGAATTTTCACAATTGTAAATCTAAGCAAACTGTATGTCTTCTCTGAAAGGTGGCCCCATACTAATCAATTAGTTATTGTTTTAATGTGCTTTTGATTATTTATAACTTCTTGGCAGGGTTTGTGGGACATATCAGTCCACACTGGGGTGGCACATGGTGCCTCCTGTAGTCTGAACTGGGGTTTTAGCTAACCTGACCTGTCTGCTCTACTGTGTCATTTGTTTTAGAGTCAAAAGATCTGGGTTTGAATCCTTTCTTTGTCTTACATAGTTGAGAGATGTTAGAGAGTATCTTAACCATCCAAAGATCTGAGTTTCCTCATCGATAAGCTGAGATGTTTAGACAAATCATCTATATAGTTAGCTCTAATGTTCTGAGATTCTATTTAATTCCCTTTTGGGTTTAAAGTCCATCAAATACTTTAAAACTGCTCTGAGGCCATATTTATTCAACAATAAAAATAGTCAGGAAAAGTTTAGGCTTGAATTCTTCCTTATTTCCTGCATGACCTTGGACACCTTACTTTTAATGCTTGAAATCTGTTTTTTTTTAGAACATCTAAACCCTTTATTTTTTATACAAGTTTTCACATCATAAGGTAGAAAAGGTAGAAAGAAGGTAGAAAAGACCAGGAAGACCTTGGAAATGCTAGGAGTACCTAGTGTATTTTTCTGTACAAGGTGAGTGGTCTTAGGGTAACTTTTTTTCCACTGGAATTAGAATAAATCCAGCTCCATCACTTCCTACTAGTTGGGTGACATTGACCATGAGCTTTGTGACACTGAAATTCTTAGGGTAATGATGGTGAACCTATGGCACAGGTGCCAAAGATGGCCTGCAGAGCACTCTCTGTGGGCACTCAGTCACCCTCCCTTCCCCACACCCCGCCAGAGTTCATTACTAGAAAGGACTTGAGTAGAGCTGCTCCCCTCCCCCTCTCCACAGTGCCTGAGGACATTTTTCCCACCCCCACCTCTTTGCCAGTAGCCAATAGAAGCACACAGAGAGTAAAGTGGGCAGCTCACATGAGGCAGAGCTGTAGGAGAACAGAGCTCTCAGGCCATTCCTCTCCCCTTCTCTACACTCGTTGAGGATACTCCTCACTTCACCTGCCCCTCTTGACCAGCAGCCCAATGGGAGTGCTTCCTCCCTCCCCTATGTGGGGTAAGCAGGGAAGGAGCATACCCAGCATTTGGTTGTAGAGAGGGGCACAGCACTGGTCTGAGGGATGGGGCAGGGCCAGGACCCAGCAATCCATCTCCAAAAGGTTCACCATCACTGTCCTAGAGCCTCAATTTTTTCATCTGCAAAACAGGAATAATAACACTTGTTTCTCATTTTTTACAGGAATGTTGTGAGGATCAAATTAGATCAGGCAATAATATATGTAATATATATGAAAATATATAAATTTTAAAGTATATTATAAGGGGGCAGCTGGGTGGCTCAGCCCCAGAGACAGGAGGTCCTGGGTTCAAATTTGGCCTCAGACACTTCCCAGCTGTGTGACCCTGGGCAAGTCACTTATCCTCCATTGCCTAGCCCTTTTTGCTCTTCTGCCTTAGAACCAATATCCAGTATTGATTCTAAGAAGGTAAGGGTTTAAAAAAATGTTTTTTAAATAATAAAGTATATTATAAAGTCTGTTAGCATTATTTAATCATCATCATCATCATCATTATTATTATTATCCACGTAACAAAATACTGGAAGGAATAATCTAAATAGTAGACAAAATCAGGTACTAGACAGATGTTCTCTTTTTTGCCTCTTCCAAACTTCTCAAAGGTGTTAGTTAGAGAGGCAGTGTGATATGGTGGAAATAGTGTTGGACTTGTTGTCAGGGGATCTGGGCCTGAATTTCAGGTTCTATACTTATCAATTCTATTTCATTGGGCAAATCATTTAATTGACATGTTTCAATTTCTTCATATACAAAATGAGGGAAATGATGGTTATTATTTAGCTAATAGAATTCCTGTAAACTGCCAATCTGAAAGTATTACATAAAAGTGAATTGTCTTAAATTCAACACCACTGACTCAATTACTTTATCAACTGTTTCCCCCTTAATTCCTCATAATTTAGCTTCTTTCCTGGCCCCCACCAGGGGCCTCCTAACTGGAAAGCCTATGGCCTTTTCTCCATCCTCATTCTCTATAATTTCCTCATTTAACTGTTGATCACTTCCTTCTTGAAATTTTCTCTTCCTTTACCTCTATGAAGTTATAGTATCTTACTACTCTTACTTTTGGCCAATTTATATTGTCATCATCATCTTTTCTTCTTCTTCCTACTACCTACTTGTACTTACTGTGGGCAGGCTGGTGGGAGGTGTCAATCTTCCATCTTAACGCTCTCTCTGTCAAAGGAATTATCCCCGGCCTCAATCAACTGGTTTATTTCTCCCTTTGAAAGTCATCTTAGAAAGTCAAGATGTCTAAATCCAAATTAATCAACTTTCCTTCTAAACTCACATCTTGGCTGGATATCTCAATTTTTGTCATTGTTAGCATGTTTTGGCATTCACTCAGACTAGAAACTTTGGAGTTAGTTTTCCTTTATTATTTTACCTCTTCTTTTCCATAACTAATCAGTTACCAAGAGCTCCTGAGGCTTCATTGTAATTTGTCTCACATCCACTCTTTCCTTTCTATTTCCACTGAGGCCAATTCATTCAGATATTTATCATCTCACATCTATTGAAAGGGTCTCTTAATTGGACTCCTTGACTCCAGTATCTTCCCTCCAATCTCATACATCAAATAACATATTAATAATCTAAAGCGTGACTCTACTGATGAGTGTCCTCTGATCAAAGACCTCTAATGACTCATTAAGAGAATAAAAACCAAGCTGAGTATCAAGTCTTTCCACCAGGTGGCCCTGAATTAACTTTTCAAATTTATCTCTCGCTACTATATATCGCTGATAATCTGACCAAATTGGGTCAATTTGTTGTTCACCAAACTTGTCCCAGGCTTTTCTGTCTCCTAATCATAACTATTCTCCCATTTCCTCTGTTTTGAATACCCTCCTCCATTAATCTCTACCTGCAAAAGTCCAACCTACCCTTCCAGACTCAGCTCAAACATTTCCTTCAAGAAATCTTCCCTGATACACTCAATTCTAAATTTTCATAATGATTTGTTATGAGAGGCAACCTGGCATATCCAGAGTGAAGATAAAAGGAGAGATGGCCTCCAGGGTTTGGGACATTTGAGCTCTAGGCTCTCTTCCAACACCCATGGACAGTATGCCTGATAGTAAGACCCAGGGCAAGTCATTTGATCTTCCAGTGCCCCAGGCAACTCTTTAAGGTTACAAATTGCAAAACAGTTGCTTAATAAAAGCATTACTTATATCAATGAATTATAGGTTTGGATGATAAAAAATCAGCTTATTCATACTTTATGTGTATTATACCTATTTGTATATTTGTCAATTCCTTACAATATATATATATATATGTATATATATATATATATATATATATATATGTCAATTCCTTACAATAATGCAAGCTTCTTTATGGCAGGGATCATACTTATTAATCACTGTATCCTCTGAAGTTCTTAATTTTCTATCTTTTCAGTCAATTAGTTGAATTCATGATGAAAATGAACAAATGATTAAAAACCTTTGATGGCTTCCCCTATCCTTACAAAATTAAATTGAAACTCCTTACCTTGAGTTTCAAATCTCTCTGTAATTTGGCCCTATAATGCCTTTCCAATCTTACTGGCAAAATCAAGAGTTGTGGGATGAAAGG